>NC_133328.1:349310228-349647741 GCF_042186555.1 Aquarana catesbeiana
TTATAATTGTAAAAAAGTTGTTTACAGTGGCAATGGAGCTTATTTAGACATTTAAAATTACAATACAGTTGGCACTACAACTGCTCGACCATAACCTAGGAGACAGCCCAAAAGAAAGGCAAGCAATAAATATAATGCAAGATTTCATCAATAATTTTTTTATTGTCAAAAATTATATATCCTGGCCCATTGCAATGGCCCCCCTACCCATAAAATAATTAACATATTGCTGTCTAACTTGACGGGCACTTTGGGGGGCCAAGCCAGTACGGACAGTATCCAGGCCTGTAAGGTTGGCTTCTATTTGTCCGGCCTCAGGCCCAACTGTGCCTATATAATTTGGAGAATGCTTATTTAAAAAGTTGTGCAGAATGCAGCACGATAAAATGATAAAATTAAGTTTGTATTCCGCCAAATTAATGGCTGTTTGAAACAGGCGGAACCGGCTGGCCAGAATTCCAAACGCATTCTCAACCACTCTTCTAGCTCTGGCCAGCCGGTAATTAAAAACCCTCCTCTCCGGGGTGAGGGTTCTTTGGGGGAATGGCCTCATGAGGTGCTTGCTGAGAGCGAAGGCTTCATCGGCAATGAAGACAAAGGGGAGTCCTTCCACGTTATCCTCATCAGGTGGCAATCCCAGGCCACCACTCTGGAGACGCTGGCAGAACTCCGTCTGGGCAAATACTCCTCCATCCGACATCCGGCCATTCTTCCCCACGTCCACATATAAAAAATCATAGTGTGCCGACACCACCGCCATTAAAACAATACTGTGGAACCCCTTATAATTAAAATAATATGACCCCGAATGGGGTGGTGGCACAATGTGGACATGTTTCCCATCTATAGCCCCTCCACAATTGGGAAAGTCCCAACGGCTGGCAAAATGGGATGCCACAGTCTGCCATTCCTGTGGCGTTGAAGGAAACTGGGAAATCAAACAAGAAAACCAAAATCAATTAATTTGGAAGCTAACATTGCAAGAAAATTAGACAATTAAAAACATTATTCCCCAGCATCAGTATAACATTCAATAATTTAATTGTTCTGGAATAACTAATATGGAAAGGCACACTTATCAGATTGCTCACCCCCTCTGATGGAACATTGATTACATTTTAGGGGGTTGTGAAATCCCTAAAAAAAATTACTTTTAGGACACGCAGGAATTTAGGGACTAAAAAGGCTACAAGACTGCAGTTGTCGCACTCTGCAGGTGCAGTTGCTAACCAGCTTACAGTAAATGAGGTAATGTAAAAAGGCATTCATGTTGCAAGGAGTACACAATCACATGCAAGGGCAATTAATGAAAACACTTTGAGGCTTGCATATGATTTGATGATGGAAATCAGCAGAGCTTCTGCTCATTTACTAAAGCACTGGAACAAATGCACTTGTAGAGTGCACATGCATTTTGCAAAGTGCAACATATATTTGCTTTAGACAAATCAACACCACAGAACATTCCAGCAAATTTTAACGAGGGTGGGGGTGGGGGGGTTGTGAAATCTAGATAATTGCTCATTAGCAGCACACTATTTGGAGTGAGTTTAGGTGGTGGGGGGGGGGGGGGGGTTGTGAAATCTAGATAATTGCTCATTAGCAGCACACTATTTGGAGTGAGTTTAGGTGGTGGGGTGGGGGGGGGGTGGGGGGGTTGTGAAATCTAGATAATTGCTCATTAGCAGCACACTAAATACACTCAAACAAAATACATTCCAAATGAGTAGACTAGGTGGATATGTTCCCATCACTTCATGCTGGGAAGGTTATTGAAGGAAAATATACATGCATGACAAAAAATAACAGTAAAAAATTCCAGCATGTGTGAGGATAAAAAGGGGACATTCACACTATATTGCAATGATGGTAAGTAGTGTTTGAAGCAAGAAATACATCACATTATCAAAGATTACATAAAAGAACATGTGATGCTAATAAAAGAAAAATATCTTACCTTAATATAGTCCTTCTGCAGGACCTGTATGATGGCAGAACAGGTCTCTGGGATAATGATCCCCAGAGCCTGGGGGGAGATGCCTGTCGAGAACTTAAGGTCCTGCAGGCTTCTCCCTGTGGCCAAATACCGCAAGGTAGCGACCAGCCTCTGCTCCGGAGTGATGGCTTGCCTCATGCAGGTATCCTGCCTGCTGATATAGGGGGTCAGCAAAGCCAACAAACGGTCAAAAACGGGGTCCGTCATCCGGAGAAAGTTCCTGAAATCCTCAGGATTATTCTCACGGATCTCACGGAGCAAAGGCATGTGACAGAACTGGTCACGCTGAAGCAACCAATTCTTGGTCCATGAACTCCTCCTCGCCCTGTTCATGGACTGGTCTTGGGCTGAAGAATAAACTACAGCACCAAGCACATACAATGCACGAGCTCTACGACGAGTACGTACAGGTAACATGGCTTCAAAACGGTCGGCTGGTCAGAACGCACTAAACAGAACGCACTGAAGAACAGCAAGGCCTGTGAAGAACGACCTGAAAATCAGGAACGAGCGGCCAATAAAACAAAGATTTCTCAATGCCAACTGACCAAACGCACTGAAAAGCAGATACAAACCTCACAAGCACAGACTGAACAACAGTTAAAACGAACTGAAAAATACGAGTCTCACAAGCGCGAATCGTCTCTCACCAAACTTCTACTAACACGAGATAAACACGAGATTAGCAGAAGGAGCCCAAAGGGTGTCGTACGGGCTATTGAACTTCCGTTTTATAGTCTCGTCGGACTTGGTGTACGTCACCGCGTACTAGGCTGTCGTACTTTTGTGTGGTCGTGTGTGTGCAAGTCCGTTCGTAAGAAAGTCTGCCGCAAGTCCGCCGAAGGTACGTCGGAAGTCTGTCGGACAGGCTGTCGGACTTTTGTAGACGAAAAGTCCGACCGTGTGTACGCGGCATTACTGATCGATTCATACATGGATACATTGTTACTGGACCATATCCCGCACTGGCCTGGCTTTCAGTGTTAGCCACATGCTTGTTATTATCACATACAATCCACGGTTCCACTGCCTATTGTGCACACCTACTGACTCCTTCATCTTTCATTCATCAAGCCAGGGCATTAGTGTACAAGGTTACATGAAGTCAATTTTTGGGGGGCCTGCTGATACCATTTTGCCAAACAAGGGACTCTTATCCTCATATACTCAGGGTCTTTATCATACCATTTCAGGGAGACCACCGCTCAGAGCCGATCTGCATACATGGGGGAGGATGTGCTGGCATGTTTGTTTTTAATGTAACAATCTTGTTTATTATCGCCCCCTTTTTTTTTTCTACAGTGTGCTATACATGTTAGTGTTGGTGTTTTTTGTGAGGGAACCCATCTCACTCATATGGCCTTGGTGCCACATCAGTGAGATTTATATATTCGTATAGTACTGTGCAATAATCAATAAAGTTGTATTTTTCATTGATCAATACCGTTGTGATTCTCCCACTGATTGCAGTCCTGGGACTGCTCTGGTCCAAACCCCCCCTTTTTTTCTTATCAGCTCTCCATTCCCACAGTAATGATAGTAAGAGACATGCAAATATAAAATAGCTCCAGATAGTGTAAACCCATTGGATGTGTTTAGTAAAAACTTGTAAAATAGTCCAAAATTACAATACCCAAAATCTTCAACATAATGCACATGTGCAGTCACGTCACAACCTCAGGCTCCGCCCAACATGTGGACCATACTATATGGACTTGGGTTGTTTTACTCTTTGCAATATTATTTATTTTTCATATTGTGCTCTGCACTAGTGTATGACCAGATGGTATATGGTCCCTCTTTATCTCTCTAAGCTACCCAACCTCCTCATCATTGTGCTTTCGAGGCTGTCATTCCTACGGCATCATGTATCATGTTTGGTGGAAATGTTCTAAAATATAAGGATTCTGGAAAAAGGCTTTTGCCTTATAAGAAAGGTTACAGGCATCAGTACCTCAATTACCATGTATCATCTTACTGAATGAACCCGTTCCATACAAAAAATGATTTCATTTATGCTCTTGCCAAGCTTACAATAGCTCGCTCGTGGAGGAAGCCTACTCTAAGTTTAGGCACAAGATATATTGGATTATGCTCAACAAAAAACTTGCCAACATAATTATTGATACCACAAAACAGTTTGAAAAGGTCTGGAGCCCATGGGCCTGCTATGCACATATTGATCTTTAGAGATCATAGCCACCTTTTGTCATGGTCCACCAGATTAACAAGACTTTTGCTGTGGGTTTCCTTCATCCTTCCTTCCCTCCCTCTCTTCTTCTTCTGCTGCCTGCTCTTTTCATCTACTTATCTGCTTTGTTCTACTTTTCACTTTTTTCACTTTTTGGGCATTACCCTGAAGTTCACACCCTGTGCAACTCATGGAGTTATACTTTGATGTCGTTACAATAGTTTCTCTATCACACAAACACTCTGCCTCATACCAAAAGATGTTGATCTCTCTGTACAAGCACCACAAGCAGAACAAGCTGCCTCAGCGGCTGACAGACTTCTTCCTGGCAGCAGGGATGAGGGACAGACAAGATGGCGCCGGCTCCAGATCCAGCTGCATGACCTGCTCTCATCCTGGCTCCATGTCACAGTCCCACACAGCATCTGACAGCCATCCCGACTTGGGTGAGTTCTCTCCCCCATCTACACCCACCACCCACATTCCTGCCTAGCCCAGGCAGTGCAGGATGAATATTCCCTTTCTCTCAGCCATAACCATGCTGACCATCCCGGCTCCACCCATCACATGCAGACAGGGGCCCCCATAGACTCCTTCCCACCCATAGACCAGCCTATATCAGAGCAAATAATGAAGAACATTTTATTCTCCTTGACAATATCTTTAATGATTTCTCAGAGATGCCAACCTCTTTACAGAACACAGTTCAGTTCCATGATGAGAAAATTCAGTATGTGGAAACCAAAATGGTGAAGCTGTATAAGGCACATAATGACTTAGTGGATGCCTATGCAAATCAAGAAAATGATATACAGAGATTGAAGACAAAAATTGTGGACCTGGAAGACCGCTCCAGGTGCAACAACATTAAATTCAGGGGAATACCCGAATCAGTGGCACCATCAGATCTCACCAATTTTCTTCAACGCCTCATGAAAGCCCTCATCCCCTCTCTATATGACCTGGGGCTCTGTATAGACAGAGCCCATAGAATTCCTAAACCTAAATTCTTCTCTGACACTGCTCCTAGAGATGTGCTGGCCCAAATCCATTTTTACCAAGTGAAGGATCGAGTAATGATGGCGGCCAAAAACAACCCAGTAGTTTGCAGGTATCTACTTGTATTCGGATATCTCTCAGCAAACAGCACTCAAGAGGAAAAAGCTCTCATCCCTGACTAAAACCTTGCTGCGTAACAAAAATTTCATACAAATGGGGGTTCCTCACTAAGCTCCTGGTCAATGGCAAGACGGTATGTGTATATAGCGTTGAAAAGGATATGCAAATATTCAAACAATGGCATTTAATCCCTAGTGATGACCAACCAGCTCCACCTCACCCATCAGTGAGATTGGAAGAAGAATGGATCTGATCTCAATGACATGAGATCCTGATTCAGCTAATCCTCTCCTTGTACATCTCTACCTCACATAAGTTGTAAGGCGTGGAGCCTGATACCCTTTCTTTATTTTTGAGAGTAATTGGTATTCCCCAAACATCCCCTTTTCTCCTTTTGGGATTTTGTAACAGCTTGGGCTACCGATGTTACCAGCTTTTTTTTTTCTACTAGCAGGTTATTTTTACTATGTTGTGTTTTTGGTTTTTCTTTGCTGTTGCTATTTTATAGCTTATTCAGTCGCACTACCATTGGGACGTTTACTACTGTCTGGCCTCAACTAATCCTGAGAGGAACACCGTGGAAAACTATCCAAACAATCTATGATGTTTCTCAGATGAGCCAATACTCCCATACCACTCTTCAATTACCTACTTCTTATTCTCTGCCCCTGCGGATAAAGCCGTGGAAGGTACTGTTTATGCCTATTTGTTTTACCTTCCCCTTATCCACCTTTAATAATGGGGAATTATCTACTCTTGAAACAGCACATCCACCACCGCCATGCCTCTGAAATTTGTATCCATTAATGCAAAAGGTCTCAACAGTCCCTTCAAAAGAGCTGCTCTATTGAAAGAAGTCCACTCCCTACAAGTGGATACTCTCTTCACTCAGGAAACCCGTTTTGTGGCATCCAAATGCCCTTGAATTCAGCTCCATCACTTTCCCCGTGTGTACATGGCCAATGGGCCTAAGAAAGCTTGTTTGGGCCTCATCGCTATTAAGGATTCTATTTCCTTCAAATGTATAAAGCAAGTCTCGGACGCCGAAGGCCACTATGTCATTCTTCTATGTGAACTCAATAACACAATTTTCACCCTGGTTAATCTTTATCCTCCTAACACCAACCAGAAGAAATTCCTTGCTCCTCTTTTCACCAAAGTCCTGGAATTGCGACAAGGATCACTTATTATGGGGTGGGACTTTAATTCCATTGTTGACCTAGCTCTGGACACCTCCACCATAAAATGGCAAGCAACACAATCACTTCTCCCCTTACTGCACAAATATGATTTGTATGATATCTGGAGATCCCTACATGGTTCCAAAAAGGACTTTATTTTTCTGTCATCACCCACTCTTCCTATTCTAGGTTCAACCTTTTTCTCACAGACAAAAGGTCATTTCAGAATGTGCTCAGATCAGACATTGGTATAATATCCTGGTAAGATTATGCCCCAACTTCTTTGGTCTTTGATGATAGTCTTACCAATTCACCTCCTCCCATTTGGAGACTCAGCACTTCTCTCCTGTCTGACAGGTGATTATATCAACAAATACTGCTAGCACATCAACACATTTTTCAACATAATGACACATCAGAGATTAACTGTTGTTCACTTTGTGGAATGCCTATAAAGCATATATGCGTGGAATATTGATAAAAATTGTCTCTAATGTAAGGAAGCAGAGGATGCATCAGGTTGAAGACCTACTCTGTACTATAGCTAACCTAGAAAGAATCAACAAATCTCATCCTGATCCCCAACTCACTTTGAATATTCTCCAAGCCAGGCAAAAATTGATAAACCTACTCTTTTACAAACACAAAATTAATTTAAATTCCTCAAAGTCACCTCTTATGGTCTTAGTAACAAATCTGGGAAGTGGTCGGTGAGTGAAGTAAAAACAAAACAACTCAAACAAAAAATTCCTCCATCACTCATCACATCACATGTGTCGCAAAGCACGCTATCAAACCCCATAAGATATAGCCAATACCTTTAGGGATTACTACCAGTCCTTATATGATCTCCACGTTGAAGACTCTATGCCACAACCTACTCCTGGCACTTTTACTGAATTTCTTCAGACCGTTAACTTGCCTGCTCTGCCGACAGCCCAGCTTCCCTTAAATTCCCAGCCTTTTACCATCCAGGAGATCCACTCAATTATCCAAACCTTACCCACCCACAAGTCCCCTGGCATAGATGGGTTCTCTGACTGGGCTCCTCTGGGCTGATCTACAGGAGGATCTGTTCTTGGACTGCACACATCATCTGGGACGATCTGCTCCTGTACAAGTGAAGATACTCCTGAACTGAAGCTATGGTACTCCTAGTAAACAACGGGAGTTCCGGATTTTTCATAAGGCTTGAGGAATACCTTACTTCCCTAGGCTGGGCGAGACTGCTGCTGTGGTCATCGCTTTCTGGTAAGCAGGCTATTCATACACTTTGGGTGGTGATTTGGATGCACTTCGTTTGCTTTGAAGATTCTGTCACGATTATCTTTTTTACAAACTTATTCCTGCTCATTTGGATGGACATTATTTCTTAAGAATCTATGGACTATTTTCTTTGATGGGATTTTGCCTTAGTTTTTCTTTTTGTCACTTTTTTCTTTTTATTTTGGTACCTCTTTTCAATCTTTTATGTATATTCACATTTATATATTAATGAATTTTTTAATTAGCGCTGCATCTTTTTTGACATTGCACTTTATTTAGAGTTTCTGTAGTGGACTTTTTCATGTTAGAAGCTTATTCATTTATTATTTTTACACGTTATTATCTTCACAAGTTACGTTTTTTCTGTTATAGTGTAGCATCAGCCTTAGGGCTTTACACTTTTTACTATATATACAAGTGGGATTTGTGCCAGGGCGTCAAGCTCCTGATGGAACCAGGCACTTAATTAATCTTACATCACTCGAACGCCTATGTACAAATGGGAGGATGACTTAGGATCTTCCCTTTTGGAAGTTAGCTGGAAAAAGGCCCTTTCACTATCCTATTCCTCCTCCCACTGTACCCAGCATTAAAAATTGTATCAAAAGATGACCCACAGGTGGTACCTTACCCCTTGCAAACTATCCAAAATTCACTCAACTCGGAAAGCCCATTGTTGGAGGAATTGTGGAGGAATTGGTTCCCTATACCATACCCTCTGGCTGTGTAAATCTCTTAGACCATTCTGGAATAAAAATTTTAGCATAGCTTAAGAGATTCTAGGAGATCCCATAGCCCCTGACCCTGCTCTAGCAATACTCCACATTGGTACTGATAAACTTCCACTGAAAACTAGAGTAGCTGTCATACACCTCTTTAAGGAGGCCAAACTTTCCATCACCAAACGTTGGAATACAATAGATCCTCCTTTTAATGGTTACATTGTGGATATACTCAACCAACAGTGTGAAATGGAACACCTCCTATCCAATATGAATCTAACAACCTCAAAATTCCACAAACAATGGTCTATATGGTTGTGTAATCCTAAATACACAATTAAGATTTGATGACAAACATCATATGATTTAGCACATCCCTATGTGGAGATCATCCCCTGTTCAGTAATGTTGACTGGAAGTTTTTGTATTGTCCTTCCCTATATATCCTCCTTGTTCCTCTCTCATTCATCCCTGCCCCTTCTTCCCCCACCTACCTTTACATCTCCCCCTACCTAGTTAAGAGGTGACCTTTCAGGCCTCTATGCCCTATTTTACAGTATTACATGTCCTGGACTATTTGTGTTATCTGTATTTTGTGCTTCTTATAGAATGACATGTGTTGGAAGTCAACATGGTCTAATGTTATATGTCTAAAGTTTCCACACATCTGTTCTTACAACCAAGATCAGCCATGCGGGCACTTGCAGTCCCACAGTTTTAAAAAAGTACAGAGGAATGTGGCCCCAAACAGGATCTGCATAGCAAAAGGGCTTGTCTCCAGCCCACCTGCTGTGATATGTGTGATTACAGGCTTCAAAGAGATTGATTAACAAAGACAGCCCAGGCTGCATGGACTGCAATACTGCCCCCAGAGCCAAGTACGGCAGAACAGTCAGTAATACGAGGAGGATTGTCATGTGAACATTGATTGGTCCAAAGCAAATGGGACTGTCAATAGGGGAAGTTTGAATGAGTGATGAGTGAGTTTGTAAAAAAGGGTTGTTACAGAGAGTTCTTTCTCTGTTTCGCTGAAAAACCTTACCATGAGGTCGTCTCTCTGCCATCTTGGGACTTTGCTCTGACTGAGGGCTTGGGCCTAAATTCCATGTGACCCAGACCCCTTTTATCATCCACAACCAGCAGATGAAACCACGTGTGATAAATATCTTTGATATTTCATTGATATATGCTCTGTATATATACTGTACTATGTAGTGTGTGATGTTAGTACATTCCTATCTTCTTGGGAAATAAATAAGATATTGTTTTTATTAGCAGCACCGTGTGTTTGGTTTCATAGCTAACCTGGTATTATTGTGATATTAACAGTAACATATGCTCAGAGTTTTAATAGACTAACTAACTGTAGGGATTATACAAATTAATACACAGATATAATATTAATTATTGTATCAATTATATCATTTGGCACCCCAGAGGCATGCAGTATTTTGTTTTTCTGCTCAGAATTCACAAACCCTAATGTATTTTTGTTTTTGAGTCCCTGTAAGCATCAATCCTCAAATACACCCAGAACTGAAAATTGTCTCTAGCGTGGATAAAGATTTGCGCTGGTCGTGAAGACGCAAATCCTGCTGGGATGGTCCTGAAAATTCTATGAAATACGCGCAAAAAATCTGGTGAGATCTTTTTTGTCTGAGATATGTATATGTTTATATGTAACATTTATTGCTAATGCAAATTGTTATAATCTGGTGTAGCTAGTCAAGTGGCCTGGCGAGTAAAGGGCATATCACCCTTGGTTAGAGATTGACAGGAATTACCATACATCTTTGAAGAAAAAGTGGAAGAAATATTGTAATGGAAATTTGTAAGTTCTGTATATAATTGTATTCTATTTTGTATGTATTGCACACTGCCCTCACTGTGCACACGGCACTAATAATGTTTTCAGTACATGTTTACATTCTTTCGAGTCCTGATTAGAATTAGCCTGCCTATGTAATGCCCCTTGTTACCATAAATGTACAATTGTAATATTAATGTGATACCTACGTAATCATGTGTATAAAAACCTTCAATTGCATCATAATAAGGCAGAACAGTTATTTGGAAAGATGCTGAGCGTATCTTTTGTGTCTGTTCCCTACTGCAGTAGTTATTATTAATTTGGAACCACTAACCACTAACCAAGTCAGCATGGCGAGCTTTGCCTTAGGAGGGGTTTCCAGGTGACCCTGAGCATCCGAAACGAGGAGCTTGAGACGATCCAGGAATTTCTGATAATCAGCCGGCTGAGGTAAGCCTTTTGCTTACATTTGAGTTATCAGACTTCCTTGATCGGTAAGGCATTTTTGGGACAAAGGGTACCTATTTTACTCCCCTTAATCGAACTGTATTGATTGGTGGTTATATGTTATGTTGTCCCCGTCTATTGTCCATTGGAGTGTTATAGATAAGAAAGGGGAGAATAGTGCTGTTCACAGGTATATGTAGTACATCTGCTAGATAAAGTAGTTTAGAGGCAAGAGGGTATAGGCACAAGTAGAGAAGACTGGCCAGTCATTATGGGCATTAAATGAAGTAAGGGAATGAAGGGTAAGAGACCCTCAAAAATGCCCAGCACAAGAGGAGCGCTATATATGAACCGAAGGTGCAGTTCCACCTATACTGAGCCCCTAGATTAATGAGTAAAGTGGACAGGGATCCACATTGGGTAACTGGGTTACCACCAAGGTCCACAGGGACTAAGAATCATGCAGAGTAAACAGCTAGAGAAACAGCTATCTATGTGAGCAGGATGGATCAAGGGTGACAATAACACTAGACAAAAAGGGACATTTTCATGTTAAGTTGTGGGATGAATTTGGGGTCAGGCACTACAACTAGTAAAGTCAGAAACAGAGAAATGAGAATTAAAACAGAATACTTTATATGTTGTCAGAGAGGGAAGATGGGATGAGCACTCTGGCTGCCCGTCTGATCATAGAAGCTAGATATAAAGGATATCTGAAATAAAATAAAAGAAAGTGAGAGAATGATATGCATGTGTTGTGTACAAATAGGAAAAATGTAAGCGATTTTAGAGAGATATTGGTGTATGTATGCGCGAATGCTGGGACCTTTAGTTCTATCCCTTGTGTGTGTCATATATGCATATGTGACCCCCTCTTTCGTGCTCTGATAAAAGAAATGTGGCTGGGATGAGAGGTCAGTGATAAGCTGGAAGGACACCATGCCAATTCCAGTTTTTTAGACAAAACGTTTATAACAAAATGTGCCGGGTTAACGAATCTGATGATAAACAATGTGATCACAATTATTTTCAATCTGTTTTCCAAACATGGTAAAACGAAGGTTACATTTAAACGTGTATTACACAAATTGAATATCCTTTGTTAGTGGAAACAGTGCATTTAAAAAAGGGAAATTAAGTAAAATGAAGTAATAATGAGTGTTAATTTCTAATATGAGTTTAACAATTTTATTAATAATATAGATATATTGAAACTGGTTTAGACAACCTTTGGTTAGAAATGAAATCCAGGTTATTGGGGAAATTTGTAAAAATGGGATTAGTTTAGATTAAGATAACAATTTTGTAATTTTACATTTATACAATAAGCCCTTATTGAGAGAAAAAACGATTAAGATGAGGTTGTTATTTGGAATTAAACTGCCATAATATTTAACAAAGCCAAGATGGATGGGATACATAAGAAGTTTTTCTACAAAAATGAAATTTTAAGGTTCTTGATAATAACTTGATGTGCGGTCCATGATGTGAGAGTTATAATAAATAAAATTTAAATATAACAGACCCATCTCATCAAGTCCACACACCCTGTTAGGATAGATGCCACATGCAGCCAGTTGTTTTATAGTTTTTGATGCTTTCTGGTCCATCATACAGATTGGTCCTTTTGTTTTTATTTATTTTTATTTTTGAAATCCAAAGCAGAATGTGTGGATTGTGAAATGATGTGCCCATTTTCCTTGTAAGTACAGTGGTATAAGCAGAAGAATATTTTGGATTTATGGACATCTCTCCATGACCGCAGGGTATTGTTATCATTTATTATAATATTGGCAGGAAAAAGTTTTCTTTTGAAAAATGAAACTGGAGTTCTTACACAAACAGAGTGATAGAAAACAAGCCATTGTAATATATTTATGCAAGCTGGACCCAGTAATGAAGGGTTCATCCCGATATATCAGAGCTGTAGCTTTTTTTTTTGTTTCAATATTTTTTTTTTTTTTTTTTTTACTTTCAAAATCTTTTATTGGTTTTATACAAAAACAAGAGAAAACAATAAAATACAGGATTTGTAATCACATATCATTTAGCATCGGCTGATACATAAGATACGCCTGCTGGGGCTGGAGAATTAGCATTTGCAAGGCACAATGGGAGTGTCTAACTATGGCGTTTAGGAACAAATGCTTGATACCTTGTAACTGGTGTGCACATAGTAAGAGACCAGTAAGAGGATTGTCCGTCGACTAGAGAGGCAATGGGGGATCCCACCGGCACCCCTAAAGGGATCATGCTGTGCACAGTGTGAGCTCCCATCCTCTCCTAACCAGAGATTGACCTAGGGCCCTAGGGTCCCAAGGATCGTTACATTATAATTACTGGAGATTATAACCTAACAGTGAGAACTATGCAACGAAAGGAGCGATATTTGTCCCAATATGAAGGAACACAGATCAGAAAATACAATACAACAATTACCTGATGATCTGTCCCTGTATCCCCCAGCAGATGAACAACATCGACGAGAACTACAACTAAAAGAGCAGAAGAGAAAAGGAGGAAAAGGGAAAAGTGAGAAAGGAAGGTTAGCCAGCCATCTGGAGGGGCCCCCGCCCCACTAATTGACCCCTTTTAGTTTTGGGGTGGGACTCCGGGTATGAGAAAGATGCCGACAAACTTTGCCCAGGGCTCCCATATAGCTTCGAATTGCGTTTTTTTGTCATCTAAGATGCTGGCCAATTTCTCTTGGGCCATAATCCACGAGATTCACTCTTTCACCGAGACTTTGGACTGTTTCCATGCCTTAGCAATGGTGAGTTTTGCACCTAAGAGGATGAAGTGTATCAGTTTACGTGAGCTCTTCGGCGTCCTGGGGAAGTTATCATTGAGAAGAGCTATGGTCGGGGATTTCGGGATTTGTATCTGTGTTGTTTTCCGTATCAGGGAGAATATCTTATACCAGAAGGGCCTGATTCTAGGGCATTCCCACCAGACATGGGCCATTGTGCCCAAGAGCTGACACCCCCGAAAACACTTGGGGTCAGCTGTTGGGAACATTCTGGAGAGCTTGGCAGGGGTGAGGTACCATCTTGTCATAACCTTAACACTTCCTTCGATTAAGGAAATGTTTTTGATACCTTTAAAGGCTCTGTCAAAGGAGCATCTCCATTTAGAGACTTCCCATTCAAAAGCTAGATCCCTCTCCCAGTCAAGCATATAGGGGGTCTTTTGGGGGTGAAGGGCTAGTGACTGGTAGATGACGGATATTCCTCCCCTCTGTTCAAAGGAGCGACCACACCATAGTTCATATGGCGTAAAGGCGGTGTGTGAGGGGTTACCTCCTCTCCAACGTTGGCAGAGGAAATGTCTTATTTGATGGAATCTGAAGCGCTCAGAGTTCGGAATTTCCAGATGCCTTACACCTTGCTCCAAGGAGATAGGACCCTCATTTGTGAAAAAATGTCCGATTCGGTACAGTCCCTTGTCCAACCACCAACGAAAAGCCTTAATATCCAACCCAGGGGGAAAGTCAGGGTTATTGAAAATGTGTGCTAAAGGAAGACATCTTGAGATTAGGGCCGAATTTTTCCTTAGGTTATCCCAAATGTGGAATGATTGAGATAAAGATGGGGAGAGAATTGGGGGTCTCTGTTTGTGAGGAGTCCAGAGGAGATAGTCCAGGGTGTATGTGGGAACGGCCTGTCTCTCTATCTGAATCCAATCTGGCTTCTCTGCCTTGGAGTAAACCGTGGAAAATTGGGCCAGCCTAGCCGCTTGAAAGTACCAGAAGAGCTAAGGGGCCCCCATGCCACCCTGATCTCTTGGAAGGAATAGGGTTTTTTGTTGAAATCTATGTCCTCTCCCCCCCAGATAAATTTGGTGATCTTCTTTTGAAAATTGGATAGGTGTTCTTTGTTTATATTTATCGGAATGGCCCTGAAAAGGTATAGCAGTCTGGGCAGAAGTGTCATCTTCACTGCGTGAACTCTGCCCAGCCAAGAGATCTCACCCTTGGACCAAGTTTCCAGATCAGCTGTTAATTTCCGGTACATTGGCGGAAAGTTTAAGGGGTATAGTTGTTCCGTTCTAGCTGGCAGTTTGATTCCTAAATAGTCTATCCATTGGTCATTCCAATTAAAATCAAAGGAGCTTTGGAGTGCGGATACCGTATCCGACTGCAGGGAGATATTTAAAGCTGAAGATTTAGAATAGTTTACCTTGAGGCCTGAGGTGCTAGAGAAGTCTTTCAATAGTTTACATAGATTAGGGAGTGATGTAATAGGGGACGTTATGAAGAGGAGCATATCATCGGCGAAGAGCCCACACTTGTGGACTTGTTCCCCACAGGATACGCCGTGGATATTAGGGTTTGTTCTAATCGCTATCGCCAGTGTTTCAATGGCCATAGCGAAAATGAGAGGAGAGAGAGGGCATCCCTGTCTCGTCCCTCTCGCTATTTGAAGGGGTTTGGAGTATTGGCCCTGTAGTCGGATTATTGCTGCCGGGTTGGAGTAGGGGGATCGCAGTATCCCTAAGAAGCTAGCCCCGAAACCCCATCTCTCCAGGAGGGAAAATAGGTATGGCCATTCGATCGAGTCAAAGGCTTTATGTAAATCTAGAGACAACAGCATACCTGCTTGTTTTGGGCCCCCATCCCAATTTGATTGGAGAATGGAGACAATGTCTACCGCTCTCCTAATTTGATCTGGACCCTGCCTCCCTGGGATAAAGCCTACCTGATCTTTGTGTACATACTGCTTGATAAAGGAGGCTAGTCGGTTGGCTAAGATTTTTGTGAGTATCTTGAAATCATTATTGATAAGGGAAATGGGCCTATGGTTCTCTACTTCTTCGTGGTTCTTATGAGGTTTGGGGATAACTGTTATGAAAGCCGTGTTTAGGTGGGGGTCCAATGGGGAACCTGATTTCTTAGAGTTGAAAAATTTAGCCATATGTGGGGCCAGTATATCCCCGAACTTTTTGTAGTAAGGGACTGACAAGCCATCCGGCCCCGGGGCCGAACCTGTCTTAAGGTTTTTGATAACTTCCTTTATCTCGTCTGAGGAGAAGGGTTCCTCCATCAGGTCTCTATGATCCTTGGAAAGAGAGGGTAGTTTAATATTCGAGAGGAAGGAAGTGATCGAACTGTCGCTCTGTGTTTGTGTGGCTTTGTATAAACTTGAGTAAAATTTGTGGAAAGCTGTCATGATTTTGGATGGATTGGGCGTGGGAGGTTGACCCGCTATGCGCACTTTGGGGAAAGTGCGAGATTGGAACTTGGGGGAGAGTTTCGCGGCTAGCATTGTCCCGACTCTGTCCTTGTGGCTCCGCTTCATCTAATGTGTTTTTCGGCTTTGGCCATTAAAGCTAGGTTGAGTTCCAATCTAATCGTGTCTAATTTTTCATTAAGATCTTTAGACGGAGTTTTTTTGTGTTCGATTTTTAAAGCAATACATTTCTGTTCCAGCCTAAGAATATCTATCAGCCTCTCCTTTTTAACTTGAGTGGCTAATCTGATGAGCTCACCACGGACTGAGGCCTTGTGGGCTGCCCACAGTGTTTCGGGGGAGATGTTACCCACATCATTTATCAAAAAGTATTCCTTAATCGTGTCTGCTACTAATTTGGCTTGAACCGGGTCCCCCAGAAGAGACTAGTTCAATCTCCAGTAAGAGCCCCCACTGCGCGATAGCACATTTTTCAAAGTCAGGAGGACCAGTGAGTGGTCCGACCAGACTATGTCTAAGATTTTAGCTTTAGAGGAGAGAGGGATGAGATTAGTCTGAATGAGTATGTGATCTATCCTTGCGTAGGTCTGGTGGGGAGAGGAGAAGTGAGTAAAGTCCCTGGCCGCGGGATTCAGCTCCCTCCAAATATCTACTAATCCTTGGGAGTGAATCATTTTAGCTATTCTGGTGCTTAATTTAGTGGGGCGTGTTAGTCTTCCTTTGAGAGGGTTGTTTTTGTCCAGACCCTGGTCAAACGCTACATTTGAGTCCCCACCCCAAATGACTTTTCCCTCCAGGAGGGGGTTGAGAGTTGCAAAGAGGTTCTGGGAGAAGGTTGCTTGACCCTTATTAGGGGCGTAATAAGAAATTATGGAGTACAGTACTCCCTCCAGAGTGCCCTTTACAAGAATGAACCTGCCCTCTGGGTCTTTAAGATCAGAGATATGGTTAAATTTACTATTTTTAGAAAAAAGTACTGCTACACCTTTGGTTTTGTTTGGCGCGTTGGCCAGGAAAAAAGATGGATAGTAGGCGTGTAGGAACTTGGGACTGTACCGAATCGGGAAATGCGTCTCCTGTAGGAGTACTACATCTAGTTTGAGGGATTTGTAATGGTCCAAAGCTACTCTTCTTTTCCTAGGTGAATTGAGCCCCTGAACGTTGTGAGAGGCCACCTTGAGATCCAGACCCTTAGACACTAGATCAGTCATGGGAACAGAGGGGAGAGTGATCACCGGCACAGCAGCCGCCTACCTTGTGTTGGAGTGTAATCATAGAGTACGAGAAGGGGGACGGGTCCGTGCTATAACTGCGTGCGGGAGGAACCGGGGCATTCCCAGACGACCAGCTAGGAGAAAAAAAGAAGTGAGAGGAAGAGGAGGGAAGAAGGAGAGACAAGTAGGCAAGAAAAATGACAACAATAATGACAACAACAATAATGACAAGGGCCTTCTAGGAGGACCCGTGGAGGGTAGCGGTGTGTCTGACCGCTTAAACTCCATTATATATCTTCTATCTATTGGGCGAGAGAAGTCTCACTCCTCGGGAGCACAGTGGTTGCCCTCGAAGTTAGAGGAGGCACAAGGGTACCACCCCAGACCCATACTTCTAAGTAACCGTAACAAAACACTATTAGCAAAACGTAGTATAAGATCTTCGTCTCATTAAGTGCAATATAATACTGCTCTCTCAGAACAATATAAACATTCGCGAAGACTGTATAGAGGATTCAGGCGGAGCTAAGAACCCAGAAAAAATAATCATAGTAAAAAAAAAAAACGGGGAAAAGATAATTAAATAACATGGAAAAAGAATGGCCACCAGCTCTGAGCTACCTACAACCATATTCCTGGATCTGAAAAGAAAATTGATTACTGAGTGCTATGGAGAACTGAAGTCTCAGTGTTCTAAATCTCAGAACGGGATGGAAAGAGATCTCTCTTCCACTTCGAAAAGGCAAAGGGAACTCGGGAACTGTTCTCCGTAGGTGAGTCACTTCAGGCAGCTTCAATAGCAGTCGGTGTCCCATCTGTAAAAGAAATTCAATGTCCTGTGTTCGAAGCCCCGTTGGGGTCTTGGGATTAGAAAGAAGAGCGTTAGCCCAATCAAAGGAGGGGGGCCGTCCCCAACAGGAAGGACCGTGGAAGGTCGGGGTGTATAAGAAGGGGACCTTCGAGCTCCGTTAAGGGGGCTTGCCGTCCTTGCTCCTCTTGTAAGGGCCCTTGATCCAGAGAGGGGAGACTGGGCTGCCTGGGGGGGGCGTTTGGATGAGCCCGTGGAAGATGAGGAGAGTTCCATGGGGGCTTCCTGGGAGATCAACTTGAGGGAGAGGAAAAGTTTTTCACCTTCCGGGAGGTTGGAGAAAGTGTGGGTCTTGCCTTGTAAGGAAAACTTTACTGCAAAAGGGAATGTCCAAAGGTATTTGATGTCTCGTTCCATCAAAACTGAAAGGAGGGGTTTGAGGGTGCATCTTCTTTGTATGGTGGATTGAGCAAGGTCAGCAAAGACCTGAATTTGGTGACCCTGATGTTGGAGCTTGGGCTTCAGGCGAGATTGTCTAATTACCTCCTCTTTGACCGCGTAGAAGAGCGGTTTTACTATTATGTCCCTTGGGGATACGTCTTTCCTCGGGGGACCCAGGGCTCTGTGCGCCCTATCCAGCTCTAGCCTGTGCGGCGGGATGTTAGGGATGAGTTCCGAGATAAAGTCCTGCACCGTGAGGGGGATATCCGTAAACGATTCAGGAAGGCCTCTTATTCGGAAGTTGTACCTCCTGGATCTGTTCTCAAGTTCATCAATTCATGATAGGGCCGTTTCTAGCTGTTCTTGGACTGACTGTAGGTGTGCGGCATTCTGGTTGGTTCTGGCGACCGTGTGGTCAATTTTGTCTTCCATAGCCTCCATCCTAGAGCCCAGGTTAGAGAGGTCTGATTTAATAGCATTCGTGATCTGGGAGGCTGTGTTGGCCAGGCCTTTTTCTAAAAGGGCAGAGAATTTGGAGAATAGCTCTTCTTGTATAGCAGAAATGTCCTTAAAAGTGTATCCAGGTGGGGTGCCTGCAGATGAGGGGAGATGAGGGGAGATGAGGGGATATGCCTGAGGGAGAAGCGCCATCTTCCCCCTGCTCACTGCTGAGTGTCTCTCTGTATGCACCCTCTGATGCTTGGTGCTGGTGCATGCCCTGATGCGCAGTATGGAGCATGTTGTGGCTTCCCTGTGTTGCCTGGGCATAGGTCAGGGTCGGGGGGTGAGTATGGGACGTTGCTCTGTCCCCTTGTAATGTGAGGCTGGGTTAGGCCTAGCTGTGTCCCCGTCGGCGGCCATCTTGGTGCACCCGTCCGCCGCCACCGCTGCAAATTGTGGGCCCAAATCTCGGCGGGCTTGTGCGCCTACCATCTCACCGTGTTCCCCCGCTGTTCCACGAGCGGGGGGAGTGCTTGAGTGGGTCCTCCGCCTGCTGTGGCCGGGGTTATGCCGCTCGTTGGTCCGGGGTGGTGCGGAGCTCCGGGCTTAGGCGGCCATCACGGAGCTCTTGCGCATGCGCACTTGTTGTTTCAATATTTTTATTGAAAAAATAGCAGGTTACAAATAATACGACATCGAACTATGCGGCATATATACTTGTAAAATATCAATAACAATAGTATATAATCATATTGTGAAGGAGGAAGCATACAAACAAAAACAGAAACATGAACCAAGAAGTTACATATATAAATTCTCTAGAATACGTAAATCTGTGGAACATTTTTAGGACTGAAACAAAGGCATAAGGTCTGCAGATTTTCCTAGGAGCCTCAGCCACACGCACCCCCAGCGGGAACTAACTGTGCGTGGGTGAGGTTGGTATTTCCTTAGGATCATGCCTTTAACCAGCCGGTCTCTCTGTTATAGCCATCTTAGTGGTAAGACCTATTGTTGTTAAGGATAGTCAATGTGATTTTCTTTGACTATGATCTGTCTATGGAGATAGCGTATGTGTGTGGGGATGTAAAGACTAAAAGAAAGAGGATGTTACAGAGCTGTAGCTTTATGCAAAGGTGCTATTAGACAAAGTTAGATATTGTTTTGGTCAAACATTTAATTTTTAATTTCAATATTTTTTTTTGTATCAAGGTAAAATGGTACAACAATAGAGACTGAAACAGGTTCAAGCTAACAGTAGGTATCCAATGCTAACAGAACAACAAAGTCATCCGAAAAGAAAAAGAAATAGTGCCACTGAACCATATACAAAGGTAAAGTAACTTAACCTGTTATTAACCATGAACATGCAAGATACAGTTGTTAAGGGGAGAGGGGGGGAAGAGGAGAAAAAAAAAAAGAGGGAGGGGGGGTCAGGGAAGTCACCAGTGTGAAGTATACCCGTGTTAGTGATTCTTGGGTTGGTTTACATTACCTTGAATCTTAAATAACAGTCTTCAAATCTCAACTGTACACTTAGGGTTGCATAGCCATAGATTCCACTTATCCTTGAATGGTGCGACTGTGTGGTTCATAGTGGCCAACAATTTTTCCATTTCGCATTGGTGGTTTAGGGCAAGGATGGTCTTCAGAGGGGAAGGTGTATTAGGTTTGTTCCACATTCTCCTGATTGTGAGTTTTGCAGCGAGTAGAGGTTGTGTAGCCATTACTTGCATGTTGGATGGTAGTTCTTGGATAGTCAGGTGTAAGATTGCTAGTTCAGGGTTAGGAGCTATGTGATGGCCACCTATGTCTGACAGTATGGAGAAAATGTTGTTCCAAAATGACCCTAGTGATATACAGGACCATAATAAGTGGAATAATGTACCTGATTCTCCGCATCCTCTCCAGCAGAGGGCTGTATGCGAAGGATAAAACTTAGAAAGTTTGAATGGAGTAAGATACCAGGAGTGCACTACTTTCTGGAAGAGTTCCCAATGATTCACGCACCTAGTTGAGGCATAAGTAATAGAGAACGTTTTTTTCCAATAGGTATCTATAAAGGTCTTGCCTAAGGTCGCCTCCCATTTGGTAATGGTAGTGGACTTTGAAAAGGAATCCTGTGCATCGAACACTCTATAGAATAGGGAGATCCCTCTTAATGGAGTTTTAGCTTCTTGGAGGAATGTAAGTATTGTGGTTGGTATGTCTAAGTACAAGGGTAGGGGGTGTTTGTGAAGGAAGGTTCAAACTTGTAGGTAAGTAAAATGTGCTAAGGGGGAAGGTTAAAGTGAGAGGAGAGATATGCAAAAGTATGTAGGGTTGTTCCCTGGTATAGGTCTTTCATTAGGGTAAGTCCTTTAGATTCCCATAAATTCAGGTCAATGCAGGGTATAAAGTGGTGGAGTACTGATAGTGGGATAGGGAGTTTGCATAGTGACCCTGTAGATGGAGATGAAAGGGGAGTTTCTACCCACATCTTGATAGAGGTTTGCACTGTTGGGATAGGGGAACAAGGAGGTGGGGCTCCTATCTTAAGAGCAATTAGGGTTGATTTAGGATCTTTACGCAAAACAGTTTTGGATTCCATGAGTGCCCATGGTTTATTCTTGGGGGGCGTCCACCAATATTTAATTTGATCTATAACGCAAGCTTTGTAATAAGCAGTAACATTGGGGACGCCCATTCCCCCATTCTTCCTATGCCTCATCACAATGTTGAGAGAGCATCTAGGGGGTTTGAGGTTCCATATCTTAAGAGCAATTAGGATGATTTAGGATCTTTACGCAGAACAGTTTTGGATTCCATGAGTGCCCATGTTTAATTCTTGGGGAGCGTCCACCAATATTTAATTTGATCTATAACACAAGCTTTGTAATAAGCAGTAACATTGGGGACGCCCATTCCCCCATTCTTCCTATGCCTCATCACAATGTTGAGAGAGCATATAGGGGGTTTGTGGTTCCATATATACTGTGTGAAAAGTTTTTGGATGGAGGTGAGAAAAGTACGTGGCAGGGGGATTGTTAAGGTGCGGAAAAAGTTAAGCAGTTTAGGTAGAACTAACATTTTCAGGGTTGCTATTTTCCCTGCTGTTGAGAGTTCTTGGGTCTGTAGATGAGAGAGTTGTTGGGGTAGTGAGTCCAGGAAAAGTTTAAAATTATGTTCGTAAGGCTGTGATGCATGTGGGGTCAGTTGAATGCCTAGAAATGGTAGCGAATGAGGGGAGCAAAGAAAAGGAAATGTTTTGGATAAGGTCGACTTCAAAGGGGCTGGGATATTAATACCTAGGATTTGGGACTTTGTTGCATATTGTCTGTGTTGCAGATAGTGATGTTTTGGGGTTGGAAAGCATGAGCATGACATCGTCCGTGAAGAGGCTTATTTTGTGTTCAGTTCCTGCTAAAGAGAGGTCTGTAATGTCAGGGTGGGACCTAATACTCTCTGCTAGTGGTTCCATGAGTAGTGTAAAAATCATAGGCGATAGGGGGAATCCCTGCCTAGTTCCATTCATTATTCGTATTGGTTTGGAAGTGATCCCCGAGGTTAGTACGGTGGCTGAGGGGGTGGAGTATAGGGATAGGATAGCGGTCTGTAACCATCCACGAATGCCAAATGCGTCAAGTACTATCTTAAGATATCCCCAGTGGACCCTATCGAATGCCTTCTCTGCATCCAAAGATAGAAGCAGAGAAGGCGTCCGAGAGGGCCCAACCTGGGAGATTAGATTTATGAGGTCTGGTTCCATCTAGGGCTTGATGGCCTGGGACAAAGCCCACCTGGTCAGGGTGGATAAGGTGTGGTAAAATTTGTTGCAATATAAGCGCTAGAAGTTTGGCAAAGATCTTTACATCCGTATTGAGAAGGGATATAGGCCTGTAGTTAGCAGGACAGGTGGGGTCCTTATTGGGTTTGGGAATCGTTACTATCACAGCTCCCAACATTTCGGGAGGGAAAGATCCAGAGGAGGAAGCAAGATTGAAGACGGCTCCTAGATGAGGGGCAGTTTCATTAGGAGAAATTTATATTATTCGTTTGAGAAACCATCATCTCCTGGGGATTTGTGGTTGGGGAGTTTTTTGATGATCAAACATATTTCCTGGGTTGTGAATGGCTGAGAGATGGACCTGAGTTGATCGCTAGTAAGGCTAGGAAGCTTCACTTTGCTCAAAAAATTATTAATAAGCTCAAGAGAGGGTTGGGGAGTGGCCTTATCACTGTGGAGATCATAGAGACATTGATAGTAATCCACAAAGGCATTGGCAATATCTTTGGGGTTGAAAAGAGTTTTGTGGGATAGGGGGTAATTAAGCGTAGCTATTTTGTGCTTAAGCTGTTTCGCCTTGACTTTTTTAGCCAACCACGCTCCTGTTTTGTTACGCAGGCCATAATAGTTAGCTTTGAGGTATTTTAGGTGATTTTCAAATTTATAAAGTAACAGGGATCTTAGTTTTTGTCTCTCTTGGAGGATGTCATTAGTTAAATGGGGAGTCGGGTTTTCTTTATTATCTCATTCTTTTGTGGCTATAGATTAGAGCAGGTCATCAATCTGTCTCATCCTCTGTTTCTTGGTGTATGAAGCCAGTTTAATTAGTATCCCTCTCATACCTTATAAGTATTCCATAGAGTATACTTACTAACGTCCGGAGTATCATTATACAGAAAGAAGTTGTGATGTTCTTGCACAATCTTTTGGTACAATTGCTTGTTCTCCAAGAGGGAGGTGTTCAGTCTCCATAATGGAGGGGGGGAGTTACAAAGTTTATCGTCAAATTCTAGTGTAATCGGAGCATTTTCTGACCAAGAAATTGTACCAATGTCAGCGTGGAGAACATTTTGTAAAGACATTTTATCAGTTAAAAAAAGTCAATGCAGTAATAAGAAGAGTGGGATACATTGGAACTGTTTCTTGCTTTGCTCAAACTATTTAATCTGCCTTTAGATAATACAAGTGGTATGTTACTCATGTTATCCACATACATCAAATTTAAATGTCCTAATGTTACTAACTCACTGCCATACGTAATAAGAATGGAGTATGTATGCAGGGTGTGATGATATGAGCTGGCCAGGGCTTCCCTACTGCCAATCACCCTTTTAACTTGCCCCCAATGTCTCTAATTATTCACGAACTTCCCGTACATAAACCTACTTATCTCTGACTAATGCGCCTCATATGGCACATCACATATCTACCACCCCTCCCATTCTATCTATGATTCACATACTTGGGGATGCTAATGGCGGTGGTGGAGACCAAGGCTAGCTCATTTTATTTCTTTCTTAAATCTGACCTTGTTTCGCACACATAACACTAACTAGCAGGGAGTACTTCATAACTTACCCAGCAGATGAAGATAGGTCATACAAGCTATAGGGACTCATAACATAACTCTCCCATGATCGACTCTGACCCCATTCACCACGAACAACAAGGTAAAATCTTATACCCTGTTCTATAGAAAACACCCCTTCGTCCCATACGTAAAATAGAGAAACTTCAGATCCCGGAGTTCCTACTCTTGGTCTCACCTGGGACAGGAATCAGAAACCTCAGGAAATTCACATGTTCAGATTATGTTCTTAATATACATACCAAGATATGTTTGTTATGTTTGTTATATTGTTTTACCAGTTGTTGATTTTCTTTCTGCAAGACCTCAATGTTTGAACTCCATTGCACCAGATCTCCATGACTGATCCGGCCATACATGAATACGCATACAGCAGTTAACAATTCTGGACACCTATGGTGGATTACGATTTCCTCCCTGACCTAACGGTCCGCCCGACTTACCAATTTATAAATATACCCATTTATTCCATTCACATATCTGACACCAAAGACAGGAACATAAGGAAAACCAAAATAGAAATGGCACAAACGCACACAACGCTTCCCAAACACATATATTCACCCGTCTCTGGCTTAGACAGTAGCGGTATACCACAATCCTACTTCACTTCTCATCTTTCCCGTGTAGACTTTCTCAACCCCCACACAGTAGTTTGGACAGGTGAGGACCTCTCTTAGACAGGTTCTCTTTGCCCTCACTCTGTACCTTACCGAACATATTAATACAGGTATTGGATTTGATTCCAGGCCTGCTCGGTTTACGGTTTAGGAGTATCAGCCTCCTACTATACCCCCTTTCCCTTATCCTCTCCGCGCCCACCCCATCCCCCTCGCTCCCTCACGCAACACCTACACCACTTACACATACACACAGTGTAAGCACCTGATAGCGAAATGCCACTCCCTAGAAGAGGTGACACCCCCCAGGTCAAGCTATACTCCTTAAACATAAGGGGACTCAATACCCCCGAAAAAAGATCGCAATTACTTCTACTACTACGAAAAGCCAAAGCAGATGTAGTTTTTCTCCAAGAAACACACTTCAGATCGGACGCCATTCCCAAACTTTTTAACTCATCTTACCCAACAGTATACCATGCCACAAATAAAGATGCCAAATCTAAGGGAGTTTCCAGCCTAATTTCCAAAAATTGTCCCATTCAGACACACGATACAATGATTGACAGCAATGCACGATACATCTTTCTGAAAGGCAAATTGCACAATAAGCCTGTTACATTGGCCAACCTATATGCCCCCAATAAGCAACAGGTCCCCTTTTTTTGCGACACCCTACAACACCTCTCCACATTTTCCAAGGGTCTGCTGGTTGTTGGGGTTGACTTCAACTTAACCCTCAACCCCTCCATGGACGCATCTTCAGGTGCATCCTCTATTACCTATCGTGCACTCCGTGCAATAAAAACGCAACTGGCCAACCTAACTCTACACAACGCATGGTGCACACTGCACCCAAATACTAAAGACTATACATTCTACTCACTGCCTCACAATAGGTATACAAGGATAGACTACCTTTTCCTGTCTCAATGCGACCTAGACTCACTTCTGACCGCTACAATCGACCCAATGGTAATATCGGACCGTCATCCTATTTCCATCACAATTACATTCCCAGCCTCCTCCCCGAGACATCCGAACTGGCGATTAGATAACTCTATCCTCACGGATCTTGCACATCAGAAGAGACTTAACGATTGCTTGTCCTATTACTTTCGAGAAAACGCATCCCCCGACACCAACTCGGTGACCCTATGGGCGGCTCATAAATGCGTCATTAGGGGAGAATTAATTTCAATAACTTCGCAACAACGCAAAGCCAGGCAAGCACTTCTAAACAAACTATCTGACAGAGTTCGATCTCTAGAGGGAAAGCACAAGCAATCGTTAACGGATCAAAACCTCCAAGAGCTATTGAAAGCCAGAGAGGATCTCCTAGAGGAAATAGGGAAATCAACCAGACGTAAATTTGCCTATCACAAAAATTTTTTTACGAATTTGGGAACAAATCTGGTAAAATGCTCGCCAGAGCCCTCCAATCCAAAAGAGCAAACTCAACTATCCACAATATCCTAGACCCACAAGGGAACAAAATAGAATCTTCAATCGGTATAGCAAACCAGTTTCAACAATTTTATTCCAAATTATATAATTTAAAGACTCACCCAACGACTGACCCAACTGATGACAGGAAAAAACTGATAGAGGACTTCCTATTGCAATTTGGCCCACACCCCATCACCACTGCAGAAGCCGATGAGTTAGATAAACCTTTCACAAAGGAGGAACTCATTGAAGCCCTTAAACAACTAAAACCAGGCAAAAGCCCTGGCCCTGATGGTCTTACCTGTCAGCTACTATAAGACCTTCACAGATACACTCATACCACAGTTACTAAACACCCTCAACTCACTATATACCCAACCTGACAAGTGTAAGGACCTTCTCGAAGCCCACATTGTGATGATACCAAAACCGGGTAAAGACGCTACCATAGTTTCCAACTACAGACCTATTTCGCTTATCAATGTAGATATGAAACTCTACGCAAAAATTTTGGCAAATCGTATACTTCCCCTACTCCCCTCGCTGATTTCCCTAGATCAAGTGGGATTCATCCCCGGGCGAGAAGCCAGGGATAATACCCTGAAAGCTATTAATATTCACCACTGGTTGTCGTCCTCCAACACCCCGGGTTTCTTCCTTTCCCTCGAAGCGGAGAAGGCATTCGACAGAGTTGCCTGGGACTACATGACAGAAGTCTTACGCAAATTGGGGTTTAAAGAGCGTATGCTTAAATACATTTTAACCCTCTATTCGTCCCCAACTGCAAAAATCAGGGTTAACGGTGTTCTGTCGGATGCCTTCTCCGTGTCGAACGGAACCAGACAGGGATGTCCATTATCCCCCCTCATATTTATACTCACAATGGAACCAATACTCCGCAGGATTAAGGTGAATCAAAACATCAAAGGAGTCGAAATAGCCAACAAACAATACAAAATTGCAGCGTACGCCGATGACATTCTCCTATTCCTAACAGACCCCATCACCACACTTCCCAATTTATTAAAAGACTTTTCCCTTTTCAAGAAATTGTCCAATATCCAAATAAATTTCTCCAAATCTAAAGCCCTTAACATTTCCCTACCACAGTGACCCTCTGTAAAGCCAACTTTCCATTTGGATGGGATGCACAAGCCATAACCTACTTAGGGATCCAGCTTCCATGCAACCTAAGTGACCTCTATCCTAAAAATTATGCTCCCATTCTGCAAACAATAAGGAAGGACGTCCAAAACTGGAACAGAGGCACCTTCTCATGGTTTGGAAGAGCAGCAATTATAAAAATGAACATCCTCCCCAGACTCCTCTATCTACTTCAAACAATCCCGATTAAATTACCACAGACATTCTTTGATACATATAAAAGGCTTTGCCTACAATTTCTATGGGCTGACAAACATTCACGTATACATTGGAGAAAATTGGTGATCCCTAAACTGAAAGGAGGAATCGGCCTCCCTGACATACAAAAATATTATTGGTCGTGCCACTTAGCTAGAATCATAGACTGGCACTTACATTCAGGGACTAAAGCATGGATTGATATAGAGGGAAACTTTTCCTCCCTGCCTATTCACCACTTACCATGGATAAGCTCACCCAAAACACCGCACGAAAACAAATCACATCCCCTAACAGGCCCCACGTTACAAATTTTTCGCACAGTCTGTAAAAAAATGAACATTGCCTCCTCACCCGGTCCACTGACCCCACTTAACTGGAACCCAGACTTTCCCCCAGGCATCACACACCTTGACACTGATGATGAACCTACACCGAGGTCCATCAAAGCAGAATCCTTCTTTGATAAAGGAAAATTGTTATCCTTTCAACACATCCGAACTCAACTTCCTGACACGGACATACCCTTCTTCAAATATCTCCAAATTAGTCATTTCTTACAGAGCTCAAATCCACAATCCCAATGGTATAGAGACCATACCCCGTTCGAAGCCCTATGCACAAGTCACAGCCCTCAGAGGCACATCATCTCAGACATGTACTCTCTACTGTTCCCCGACACACCGTCCATGGAAGAAACGACACGCCGAAAATGGGAGAGAGAATTATCCATAAACCTTACACAAGAAGACTGGCATAACATATATACTCACATTCATAAAGGATCTATAAATGTAACCACACAAGAGAATGGATACAAACTATACTCTAGATGGTATAGAACACCAGACAGAATCCACAAATTCCTCCCCCAGGTATCTCTGCTTTGTTGGAGATGCAACACCGCTCACGGCTCTCTACTGCACATTTGGTGGGCATGTCCCCTAATCAAACCATACTGGACAGAAATTCACCGACTTACCTCACAGATCACAACCTATACCCCTGACTTCTCGCCGGCCCAATATCTCTTACACCATACATTTATACCACCATCGACCTATAAAAAATCTCTTACTATACATCTCATAAATGCGGCAAAACTCTGCATTCCCATGCATTGGCGGACTACTTCTCCTCCCACCATTTCTGAATGGCTCCGTAGAATAGGGAAAATAGCTGAGATGGAAGATATAATTCACCAAGCTAGGGATACGCCGACTAAATTTTATACAACATGGGCTTGCTGGTTACATTTTAAAGAAACGACAGACTACAACAACATCCTGTTGAAACCTGCATAGCTTGGCCTGGGGGACGAGATGGTACATACTGCCTCACGTACCAGCACCACACTCGGTCTCGAACTCCCCACCCCCTCCTTCCTTCCCTAACACCCTTTTTATTTTAGTCGTTACATCCCCACATGCATTCACTATCCACATAGACAGATCTTAGTAAACAGGAATCACATCGACTATCCACAGCAACAACAGGACCTACACCTAAGAGGACTATACCGGAGAGACCGGCTAGTTAAAGGCATGATCCTAATGCATTTCCAACCTCGCCCACGCACAGTTAGTTCCTGCTGGGGGTGCGTGTGGCACAGGTTTAACACCCGGTCCCTAGGAATAACTTCAGGCCTTATGCCTTAGTTTCAGTCCTAAACTTTGTGCCACGGATATACGTGTCTTAGAGAGTTATATATATAACATTTTGGTTCATGTTCCTGCTTTTGTTTGTAACGATGTATTACAAGTGTATATGCAGTATAATTCAATGTCGAATTATTTGTAACCTGCTATTTCTTCAATAAAAATATTGAAACAAAAAAAAAAGAAGAGTGGGCTGCAGATAAAAAGGTAAAGTCCTTCTCAGACCCGTGGAAACAGAGCCAGATGTCATATAACTCATACTTGTGGAGTAATGGGGCGATGGAGTGTGCAGATCTCCTTGTAGAGGTAGTAGAGTCTATGGCAGGGTTAAGGATTAAATTAAAATCACCATCAATGATCAAGGTGCCTTGTTTTTCCTCCAGGGGCTTGGCAAGTAGCGGGGCTAGGAATCTCCTCTGTTTCGTGTTTGGGGCATAAAGGTTGACTAGTGTGAAATGGAACTTGTATATACATATGTTAAAAAGTACGCTTCTGTCAGTTATCATTCAGATGCAGATGAACCTCTTAAAAGCCAGTGTAAGGTACTATTGTCTCAGTGTCAGCAACATAATAGCAGATTATTGGGTAAACAGCTGAAAAAGAAAGTGAAGAAAGAAAGGTTGGCAAATGAAATTGCAGAGTTGCTCAGAATTAAATTTATATCTGAGCAAATGGAGGGGAAGTGGGAAGCAGAGAGGAGACGTCTTGGGGAGGACATAGAGGAAATCAGTGAAAACCTTCTAAAGATTGCAACAGCCTCCAGTAGTGAGATGGATGAATTGTGGGCTACAGCAGGCAATTTGTTAGGAAGAAACAGTGAGCTACAAGAACAGATTCAGAGGTACAGCATGGACTGTGATATGAAGAGCAAACTTTTAGAGTCATTGCGAATAAAGTTGTCAGAGATGGAAGAGTTGGTTATGTCTTTAGAAAGAAAATTAGAAAATGCACACTCCCAGCTTCTTACTAAAGAGCAATGTATAGAATTGCTCAATGAGCACGAAGGAACATGCCAATTGGCCAATATCTGCACAGTCAATGAGGAGAAGGGCTGTGATGAAACACAGTCTGCTATTGCACCCATAGCTTTGAAGCAGAATAATAGTTTGATTACAATCCAAGAGAGACTTACTTTGTTCCAGATTCTGGGTGAATTTAATGCCCTGGAATCACCAGTGAGTCAATAAATTTGAGGCTCTAGTCCTTAAATTCCATTTGAGTAATGAGGATGCAAGTTCTCTTCTGAAAGCATGGCTACCAGGACCTTTGGCAGGCCAGTTATCTGCACAGGTTAATGATTAGGGATGAGCCGAACACCCCCCTGTTCGGTTCGCACCAGAACATGCGAACAGGCAAAAAATTTGTTCGAACACACGAACAGTGTTAAAGTCTATAGGACACGAACATGAATAATCAAAAGTGCTAATTTTAAAGGCTTATATGCAAGTTATTGTCATAAAAAGTGTTTGGGGACCTGAGTCCTGCCCCAGGGGACATAGATCAATGCAAAAAAAAGTTTTAAAAATGGCCGTTTTTTTGGGAGCAGTGATTTTAATAATGCTTAAAGTGAAACAATAAAAGTGTAATATCTCTTTAAATTTCGTGCCTGGGGGGTGTCTATAGTAGGCCTGTAAAGGGGCGCATGTTTTCCATGTTTAGAACAGTCTGACAGCAAAATGACATTTCAAAGGAAAAAAGTAATTTAAAACTACTCACGGCTATTAATGCATTGCCGGTCCGAAAATATACATAGAAGTTCATTTATAAAAACGGCATGGGAATTCCCAACAGGGGAACCCTGAACCAAAATTTAAAAAAAAAAATGACGTGGGGGTCCCCCTAAATTCCATACCAGGCCCTTCAGGTCTGGTATGGATATTAAGGGGAACCCCGGCCAAAATTAGAAAAAAAAAATGGTGTGGGGTCCCCCTCAAAATCTATACCAGACCCTTCAGGTCTGGTATGGATTTTAAGGGGAACCCCGCGCCAAAATTTAAGAAAAAAACAGCGTGGGGTCCACCTAAAAATCCATACCAGACCCTTATCCAAGCACGCAACCTGGCAGGCCGCAGGAAAAGAGGGGGGACAAGAGAGCGCCCCCCCTGAACCGTACCAGGCCACATTCCCTCAACATTGGGAGGGTGCTTTGGGGTAGACCCCAAAACACCCTGTCCACATGTTGATGAGGACAAGGGCCTCATCCCCACAACCCTGGCAGGTGGTTGTGGGGGTCTGCGGGCGGGGGGCTTATAGGAATCTGGAAGCCCCTTTTACCAAGGGGACCCCCATATCCCGGCCCTCCCCCCTGTGTGAAATGGTAAGGGGGTACCTACCATTTCACTAAAAAACTGTCAAAAATATTAAAAATGACAAGAATGCCACAGGGAAGTCCTGTCAAGTCCCATCAGAAGAGGAGAAGTGTCACACAGCGGGAGCCTCCCTCCATGCCATCATGGATGCGGAGTGGCCCAAAAAGAAGATGAAGACAAGAAGATGAAGAGAAGAATGTGAAGAGAAGAAGATGAAGAGAAGAAGATGAAGAGAAGTGCGGGAGCCTCCCTCCATGCCATCATGGATGCAGAACGGCCCGAGGAGAAGAAGGGAAGAAGACGCCAGCGCCGCGGATGAAGATGCCGGATGAGAACACCGGAGGAAGAAACAGAAGAACCAGAAGAACCAGAAGAAGAAGAAGATGGAGGAAGAAACCGAAGGAAGATAGAAGAAAGAAGAAAGAAGAAGCATTTAAATAAAGGAATTGTCAAAAACTGTCTCTTGTCATTGTTAACATTTTTGACAGTTTTTTAGTGAAATGGTAGGGGTACTTTTGTACCCCCTTACCATTTCACACAGGGGGGAGGGCTGGAATCTGGGGGTCCCTTTGTTAAATGGGCTTCCAGATTCCGATAAGCCCCCCCGCCCGCAGACCCCCACAACCACCGTCCAGGGTTGTGGGGATGAGGCCCTTGTCCTCATTAACATGGGGACAAGGTGTTTTGGGGGGCTACCCCAAAGCACCCTCCCAATTTTGAGGGCATGTGGCCTGGTACGGTTCAGGAAGGGGGAACTCTCTCATCCCCCCTCTTTTCCTGCGGCCTGCCAGGTTGCGTGCTCAGATAAGGGTCTGGTATAGATTTTGAGGGGGACCCCACATCATTTTTTTTTTAATTTTGGCCGGGGTTCCCCTTAATATCCATACCAGACCTGAAGGGCCTGGTATGGAATTTAGGGGGACCCCCACGTCATTTTTTTTAAACTTTGGTTGTTTTAAACTCTGGATGCCGTTTTTATCAATGAACTGTTATGTGTATTGTCGGACCGGCAATTCATTAATAGCCGCGAGTAGTTTAAATGACTTTTTTTCCTTTGAAATGTCATTTTGCTGTCAGACTGTTCTAAACACGGGAACATGCGCCCCTTTACAGGCATACTATAGACAGCCCCCAGGTATGAAATTTAAAGGGATATTACACTTTTATTATTTCACTTTAAGCATTATTAAAATCACTGCTCCTGAAAAAACGGCCGTTTTAAAAACTATTTTTTGCATTGATCCATGTCCCCTGGGGCAGGACCCAGGTCCCCAAACACTTTTTATGACAATACCATGAATATAAGCCTTTAAAATTAGCACTTTTGATTTCTCCCATAGACTTTTAAAGGGTGTTCCGCGGCATTAGAATTTGCCGCGAACACCCCAAATTGTTCGCTGTTCTGTGAACTTGCGAACAGCCGATGTTCGAGTCGAACATGAGTTTGACTCGAACTCAAAGCTCATCCCTATTAAGGATAACTTAGCAGATGCAGAGGTGCAGAGGAAAAAGTTGCAGCGTATTGTGTACAGTCATGATAATGGTATGAGTGATTTAAAGTGAATGAAATTTAGGAGAGGAGATGACCCAATATTGTTCTGCTGTGAGTATCTTGCATTGTATACGAAAGTGTTCAACTGTCCTGACTTATTGGAGGATGATACAAGTTTCATATACTCAATGGCCAATAAGTGTTATGTAAGCTATCCCACTAGAATGGCTCTGAGGATTGCTAGATTCTACCAAAAGTTTGTTAATATCCTGCAAGACTTCTGTCAAGAGTCCAGTGATAGGGAATATGGGTCAAAGGCAGGTGAATCCGTAATAAGCAGAGGTACAGGAAGGCAGAAAGAGTTCAGATGTTCTAAATGGAATAGACATGGACATAGATTTTGTAAAGCCCTTAACATTGCTAGCATGGAGCAGGAAACCCCAGAAATACAGATATCTGCTACGAAAACCCCCACCCAGGACAGGGACAGCATAGCGCAAAGGCCTGATATGAAAGATAGCAGCCAGGACAGATCACACAGTTCTGAAGAAGAGATAAGAAATGACAGTCCACACCCTAAAAACAGCCAGCAACAAGACTGGATGAACATTCCAATCTTTGCCCCCTGGGCTAATCTGCCATTCTGGCTTGTATGTAGTTGGACGCAAATTGCATTGCCATTTTTTCTAAGTAATATGGCAAAGTTTACCGATACTGATTGCTTAGTATAGGAAAATATGGCAATTGTTCCCTAACATTACAATTAGTGGGGAAAGGCTTGGGGGACTCAAAAAGTCAATTGTCATGATAATTGTGTGTAATCACTGTCTTTGTGTTCCTTTTTCAGAGACCTTGGAAGAAGTTAAAACTGGTTTGGATACTAATGTCTGTGTTTTGTTTCCAGGTCCTTACACATGTTACACATGTTGTGATGAGGTACAGATGTTTTGTTTTTTGTTTTTCCCATTAACTAATTGTCTTTCAGATGGAAATGAGCACTTACTCTTCTCAGGAGGAAAGTCCATGGATATCTTTAGTTAAAAGTTGAGTGTTTGTCATTGTTTTGTGGTGGTTGTCTTATCATGTTGTTTTTGTGTGATAATGGCCAGATTTTTATTATTTTTTGTTATTAATCTTTTTAATTTTTTTTATATTGTTGGTATTTGTTTAGTCATCTATTTTTTTGTTTTGTTCAGGTGGAAAAATTGTTAGGTTAGTCCACCTGAAAGGGGGGCCATTGGTTATGCCCCCAATTAGCAGATGAATACATTATGTCTAGGACAAGAGTTGTTGGTAGGAAATCATTCTAGCCTCTGGAGTTCATAGTTTTTTTCTCTTTATTTTATGTTCATTCAGGTGGAAAAAGTTACAAGGGGGGTTAGTGCATAGGTCTGAAAGTACAGATAATGCATTGTCTTTTTAATGCTTAAAATTTTGAATTTTTGAGAAGCAACGTCCACGTTCATTTTTTTTTTTAAATTTTTGATCATACCATGGGGATCCATTTTTGAGTGGGTTCAGCCTAAAGAGGTCATGGTTGTTTTGATAGTTTGGTCAGAGTTATAGAAGCCAGGAATACTAAGTTCCTGGGTTCCAAGGAAGGAACTATAAATAAATGTAGCAAGCGAGCAGATATTATGGATAAAAATTTGATTCTGCTCTTGTTTTTCACTTTCAGAATCCTGGTGAAGCGATATTGGAAAGGTTTCTGGAACAGAGGTGAAAGATGTTCATCTGATTGGCAGTTTGTCTGTGCCATACCACACCAAAAATTTGTTCTGATAAACATTCAGGAGAGAAGGGACAAATGAAAAGATCCCGTTTAATACTTGTTTTTTTCTTACGGACAATTTAGTGCTAATGCTGAATCTGAAAGACTGTGCCTATCAACAAGACTTGTGAAACATTTTTTCTGGAGTCTCTCCTGATGAATGCGAATGTGCTATTAATACATGTGCAATGGGTTGGAGGTTGGGGAAGAAATATACACATCCAAACCGTCAGAACATGAAATGTAAAATATATGGGTTTTTTGTTGGAGGGAGGAATTGAAAGAAGAAAAGGTTTTTCGTTTACAAACGTTTTTATTGCAGAATGATTTAACATCTGGGTGTACAAGCATAGTGGAAACAAGAAGTACATTGGCCGCCAAGCCTGTAACAGCTTAAAATTATTTCCCACACAATGCATTCAACATTTCTCAAAACAGTACATAAGGAACCCATTAAATCAGAGAAAAAAGAATACAGAAAGTTACAAGAAACCCAAAGAAAATAAAAAGAAACTCACAATTGTGACATATGTGCAACCCTAGCATATTAAAAGTGCCATCATTCAACAAGGATGCTATATTCAACAACTATACTATACGTTTAAGAGACTCCAGATGAAGTCCTAGCCTTTGTGTCTTTGCTGGAATTTTCCTGCCTGCATTTGTTTTGCCTGCATTTTACAAAGACTTTTTGATTTATCAGTCAGCATTTAGGACTGAGAATAGCGCCACTTTGATGGGTTAATGGCTGATATATAGTGATTATTTACTCATCCATATTTATATATTCAACAACTGCTTGAACATAAAAGTTATGGAACATTTAAGGCACTCGTCAGATAGATTCTATCCAGTAAGACTATAATCAGACTTATTGTGTTTCGGCCGCTGGGACCAAAGGATCCCCTAGTCTGTCACTAAGCAGGTGGGCCGTCCAAATATTCCATTTATGGTCAAAAATGTGCATGGGGTCCAGGAGAGTATGATGTATTCTTTCCATAGTCCTAATGGACTCCATACGCGAAATCACCTGCGACCAAGATACATGGGAACGTTTCCAGTTCATTGCTATTACCCAATGAATTGCACTAAAAAGAGTGTGGATTAATTTCTGTAGGGTGAGGGGAACAGCTGGGAGCTCCGCAAACAGCAGACACATTTGACAGGTCAAGGTAATCGATACCCCAGAGAGAAGTGTTATAAGAGATGTAGTTTTATGCCAAATAGTGTCTAAGGCCTTACAACTCGAGAATGTGTGCAACAGCGTACCCCTGTCCTGGCATCCTCTAAAGCATGTGCCAGGAACCAGAGGATACATTCTGTGAAGATGGTCCGCAGTGTAATACCATCTTGTGTGAAGTTTGAGTACCGTTTCCTTTATGGATATAGAGCGTGTACATTTGTGCATGTTATCTATCATATCCTGCCAGTCCTCAGCAGAGAACTCTTGGGACATCTCAGCCTCCCATGCCTCCATTGCCATAGACTTTCGGGGGAGTTGAAATCGTTAAGGTATCTATAAAGTATGGAGATGGACCCTTTATCTCTTGAAGCCTCCCAGCATAGAGATTCAAATGAAGTCTTCTACAGTTCCACTCCGCCCGCAATAAGTGCAGAGTAAAAGTGTCGTATTTGCAAGTATTGGTGAAACTCGAATCGACCCAGAGCGTGGGATTGCTGCAAGTGAGCAAAAGAACAAAAGGAGGCATCCTGCAACAAAGATTCAAGGTTCACCAATCCCCTCGCAATCCAGTTAAAGAATGACGATGCGGAGGAAAAGGCTGGAGGGAATGAGGGTTCTCCTAAAAAGGAAGATAGAAGGGGCTACCCGATTGTAATTTAAACTTCTTAGAGTAGAGGGACCATAGATAAAGTGATTGGCCTACTATATTATTAATGGGGTGATGTCTTTTGGAGATATGGAGCGTGACCAAAGAAGACCCAGGAGGTAATAAGGAGCCACCGAGATCCGCTCAAATTGTAGCCAGGGTATAGAGGCTGGGGATGTATGCCACTGCGCCAATTGGACAAGGCGGGATGCCAGGAAGTACTTCCATAGATCTGGGCATCCCAAGCCCCCCTCACCTGAGTTCGATACATCAATAGACGTCCCATTCGGGGTTTTTTGTTTTGCCATATAAACCTGAGCAGATCCGTCTGGATCATCTGCAGAGCTGAGCGAGAGACATACAGAGGTAGGGACCTGAAGAGGAATAAAAGTTTAGGGAGGATGTTCATTTTAACTGCTTGGATCCTTCCCAAGAATGGTATACGGTATGAGGACCATTGATTTAAAAGGTGCATGACATTAGAGAAAGCTGGAGGGTAATTTAAGGAGTATATCTGTTTGAGAGAAGGGGCTAGTTTAATACCTAAATATTGCAAAGAAACATGATTCCATGAGAACTAGTGTAGGCAATAGAAGTTGTGGAAGGTGAATGGGCAAAGCCGAACACTTGGTGGGGTTAACACCTAGGCCCGTTAGCTTATAGAAGGAGTCAAGGGAGGACATAAGGTTAGGGAGGGAGACTAGAGGGTCAGAAATAAATAAAAGTACATCGTCCGCATAAAGGCTAAGTTTAAATTCCTGACCGCCTTTCGTGTATCCCTTAATGTTCGGGTCATTGGAGATGGATCTAGACAAGGGCTCCATAGCAAGCGCAAACAAAAGAGGGGAGTGGGGACACCCCTGTCTAGTGCCACGCTTCAGATCAAATGCTTTGTTTATGTCCAAACTCAAAAGTAATACTTGGTTCGAGTGCATATGAGCGTCTTGGAGAATATTGGTGGCTAAATGGATGTTATCCGTGATCTGCCTCGATGGGATAAAGCCAGTTTGGTCGGGGGATATCAAGGTCGTTATAACTTTAGCCAGTCTGTCTGCCAAAATTTGTCCAAATATCTTTAGGTCATTATTTATGACAGAAATGGGCGGAAATTTTGGGGAAGGGTATGATCTTTGCCTGGTTTGGGAATGAGGGACATGTTAGCTAGCAACATTTCCTCCGGGAATTGTTTCCCTTTGAGAATATGGTTGTAGAGGTTGGTCAGTGTAGGAAGTAAAGATTCAGCAAATTTTTTGTAGTAGACGGCAGAGAATTCGTCAGGGCCTGGGGCTTTGGAGGGTTTAAGGGAGGAGATAATAGATGCAACTTCCTCTGACGAACAGGGGGCATTGAGGATTCCCAACTGCTCCTCTGATAGCTGAGGAAGCGAGAGGGTATCTAACCAAGACTGTGTGGGAGGAAGAAGAGAAGGGTCTGGGCCTGAAAATAGTTTCTGGTAGAAGGAGGAAAAGATATTTAGAACGTGTTTGGGATGGGAGGTGAGGTTGCCCTTATGATCTTTCAATTTATAAAGGTGGTTCGGTTGGGTGGACTGTTTGAGCTTACGCGCAAACATCGTGGAAGCTGAGTTACTATGAAGGAGGAAGCGGGCTTTGGACCATCGAAGAGATTTTTCTATGTGTCCTGAAAGTATGTCATCTAGGGCCCTTCTCTTTTCAGTGATCTTGAGGAGCAACTCCTTTGAAGGTGTCTGAGTGTGTCTGTGATACAGTTGTTCTAGTTCTAAGGTGAGTTTATGAGTCTCCTGTTGTTTTTGGCGTTTTTGAGTAGTGGAGATTAGGATTCTATTAGGTGGCCCCTCATCACAGCTTTATGGGCTGCCCAAAGGGAGATGGGAGAAATATCCTCCACATTGTATTGTTGAGCCTAAACTATTCTTTGAGGCGCTCCAACAGCTGGGTCAGGATCACAGGGTCAGTAAATAGTGCGTCATTAAGGCGCCAAGACCTGGCCGTATGTGGGAGGCCTAGACAAGAAATATAGGTGGAGACCATGTGATGGTCTGACCAGGGGCAAATATGTATATTGGCTGAGGTAGAGTTCACTGTCAGAGAAGGAGTGCAGAAAATATAATCCAGGCGGGTGTAGCTATCATGGGGGTGGGAATAAAAAGTGTATTCTTTAGAGCCTATGTTGTGGGCCCTCCAGACATCTATTAGTTGAGAGGTCTTCAGGGAATGTTGAAGGGATTTGGGAAAGGCCTTAGAGGTAGGGCACGTTCGGCTTCTATCTAGCCCTGAGTGGGCTACTAAGTTAAAATCACCTCCAATTAACATGTGGGGGGAGTGGAACCTATCCAGAGTCTGGAAAAATTCTTTAAAAAATGTAGCCTGTGAGGCATTAGGCGCATACACTGAGGCCAAGGTTAACTGTTTATTCTGGATGGAACCCTGAACTATCACAAAACGACTGCCCGGATCTTTATATATCTGTTGAGCCTGAAACAGCACCAAGTTCCTAATAAGGATAGCAGCCCCCCTAGACCTGGACCCATAGGTGAAGTAACACTGTTTAAAAGTTTTATCCAAATACAATGGGTGGTTATCCCTGGAGAAATGTGTCTCCTCAAGTAGAATAACATCAGCTCCAAGAGATTTATAAGCTTTAAATGCTTTTTGCCTTTTTTGAGGGGTATTAAACCCTTTTACATTGTGGGAAATTACTTTAATACCCATGGTGTATTAATAGTGGGACAGTTAGGATCAAAAAGGGGTCCAGGTCGAGAGGGGGCACCCACACAACAGTATAGTCTATCCCATGGTAAGACACAACTAAGGTGCATAACCTTACAAAGATATGTGCAAATTCAATCTGCTATCCTAATAAGGATAGCAGCCCCCCTAGACCTGGACCCATAGGTGAAGTAACACTGTTTAAAAGTTTTAACCAAATACGATGGGTGGTTATCCCTGGAGAAATGTGTCTCCTCAAGTAGAATAACATCAGCTCCAAGAGATTTATAAGCTTTAAATGCTTTTCGCCTTTTTTGAGGGGTATTAAACCCTTTTACATTGTGGGAAATTACTTTAATACCCATGGTGTATTAATAGTGGGACAGTTAGGATCAAAAAGGGGTCCAGGTCGAGAGGGGGCACCCACACAACAGTATAGTCTATCCCAAGGTAAGACACAACTAATGTGCATAACCTTACAAAGATATGTGCAAATTCAATCTGAAACAGCAACACATGTATCATTATGACGGAGCCATCTGATATGAGTAGCACAAAAAAAAGCAAAAAAATAAAACCAGGAACAAAAAGGAACAAAGAAACTAGGAACCTGAGACCCAGGCCAAAAAATGGCCAGACATAGTCTAGGGGGGTCATGGGGAAAGACATCCCATAGACCCAAAAAGAGGTGTCCATTCGGACCAAGGGGTCCAACACTCTGAGTTTTTGTGTCCGTGTAATCTGAGAGTTTACCTGTGAGTGATCCACCTGCTCTGATATCACTAAACAGATGAAGAGCCGGCAGGCTCCCGCAATGAGCCGGGAGAGTCATGGAGCATCAAAGCATGGTGGGAGAGGATCATAGTTCTCCACCTTGAGGGAAAAAAGCAAAAGGAGACAAAAAAAAAGAAAAAGGTAGAGAGATGTGACAAAAAGATAAAAATGAGAGTAGCTGTTAGTCACGGCATTGATCTCGGCGATCTCTTCTGGGTGGTGGGGTAGCCCAAATAGCTGAGTGACGTGGAGTGGACAGTAGCCTGGGCAGGGAAGCCGCGTCTAGGAGGCCCAGCTTCACCAGCAATTCCTTGCCTTCTGCTATCGTGGTCACCGTATAGGTCGTGCCATTATTCGACACCTGAAGCTTGAATGAGAAGCCCCATTGGTAGTGAATACTTGCAGACTGTAGGACAGATGTAACCTCTTTCATCTTCCTGCGCTTGTCAAGGGTAGTGGGGGAGATATCCGGGTAAATTTGAACAGGAGTTCCCTCTAGACGAATATTGGGGGTGTTTCTTGAGGCCCTGAGGATGTCCTCTTTGATCAAGAAGTCCTTGAGGCAGAGCACTATGTCTCTTGGAGGCTTCTTGGAGGAGGGGGAGGGCGCAGGGCCCTATGAATCCTATCACAGGAAAAGGCCATCAAAGGGGAGTCAGGCAGGAGAGATTGAAATCGCTTCTGAATAGCAGGTAATAAATTGGTAACCGATTCAGGTACTCCACGCACCCTAAGATTATTGCGTCGATTCCTGTTGTCTAGGTCCTCAATGTGAGCTTGGAGTTGCAGGACTATTTCGGACAGGGATTCATGCTCCTTTCTGAGATCTGAGTATACTAGGGACAGCTCATCATGTTTGGTCTCCAGCAAGTCAGTTCTGCTCCCCAGAGCTGCAATCTCAAGAGACAATGTGTTGGTAGATTTATGCAGCTCTGATTGGAATTTCTGGGCAATCTTGTCATACATTAGAGTGAGACTCTCATCTAGATCCGCCTGGGAATGTGACGGTGAGGAAGCTGCAGCAGGACGGTGTGCCTGTGACTGTGTCCTCCGGGCGCCATCTTGGGCCTGCATGTTGCTCTCTCTCACTCTCAACAAATAGGTTGTAAGTGATCGTTGGGCCGGTTTACTGCGGCGATTTTTGGGTCCCGGTATGCGCTGGATGTTCCGCCGGGGGTACTGGGAAGAATCAGAGTAAAACTCTGTGTGGATGGCCCCAGGGAGGTGCCGTTCGTCTCCATGGCTCACGGAGCTCTCAGCCCTTGCTTCCTCCTCGGTTTGCATCGCGCATGCGCCCCGAAGAAAAGGTTTTTAATGTATGACAGGTATTGACATAACGGAAGTAATATGGTGCAGGTACCCAGGAGACTGGCACTTATACATAATAAGGTGTTGGTTGGCCAGACTAGAGGGTGCCAGGTGACACATCAAGGGGGTGAAAATTTCCTTGTGGGGGCTGTATCTTAGTCTTATAAGTCCTACAGAGAAGCTCTCGGTTACGGGACACCAGAATTGGACATGGGGGAGATACGCCTAGATGATGTCTCACCTGAGAGGTTGAAACCCGGCACAGGTAATGCCAGTGAATACACACAGGAGCATGCTCCGTTAGATAAAGGTAACAAGCGCTGGCTAGCAGGGTACAATATGCCTTCACCACATGGCGCTTCAGCATCTCATCGTGGGTGATAGAAGCCTATTGCCCTATATGTGCTGAGTATACACTGAATCAAATGCAGTCATTGTACCAGTGACTTACTCCCAGAGATGTGCAGACACAGAATAAGGTTCATGCAGGACGCATATTTCTGAGGAGTAACCCGAAAGAGGAGGGAGGTATTCAGCACTATACTGAGGGAATAGGAGCTGGGATGGGTGGTGTTAATGGAGTGGACATCGGTATCCTGAGGAACAAACTCTCAGCCATAGCTTAAGTGGGGCTTTGTTACTCAGAGAGATTGGTGGCATCCTTGATAACATTCAACAAAGTCACATAAATGCCCAGGGTAAAGTGGCTCCAGATTTTCTCAACCGTGTTGAGAGGTTGGTAGAGAGTGTGATGGTACAGGACAGAAATCTGTCATTGGCTCTGGCGTGCACACAGCAGCAGGCGGAATTATCAACCAGCATTAAGCTGATTGTACAGTCTCTGTATGAGGGGCAGAGGCCTGATGAGTTAGCATCACCACTCTGTAAGACTGCCAAAACATGTCGCTTACACTAATCCAAAGTGGTGGTTGAATGCCTGGATGGGCTGTACTAGCTTGGATTGTGAAAGGTGTTATGCGATATGATCCCGTATACAGAAGTGCAGACTCAGTCTGTATATTTGGTGGCATCAATGGGCTTACTGACTGGAGATTCTATCTTGTTGCATTTGAAGCTAAATACCCACATGTGATCAGAGAAGATGGAAGCTGGAGGCAGGTTGATACTTCTCTTGGTCAGAAGCATGATCATGATGTCCTTTGTAGGCCAGGTCAATACATGGTGGTGAGTGAAAAATGTTGGGAAGATATTGCACTCTGTAGAGTGCAATATCTGGAGAGGAGAGGTCATTGCTGGGAAGGAAGCACCTGGGTATTATTTGGGACATGAGTTTGTTTCCTTGTCCTAAAAAATACCGATGTAACGTTAGTCATGGAACTAGAGGGTTCCTTGAACCTAACAATAGGTAGGGGTGCATGGTATACCTGGGCATGGTGTCTGAAATCCAGGCACAGGGATGGAATTGTGTGGGTTTAGTCATTGTTTATATGTGTTGTTAGACTCGATATTTATATAGAAGGGTTGCCCAGTTATCTATGCAAGCTGGGGGACGAATTGACGGTAGGGTCTCTCCATACAAGTTAGAGACTTTGCTGCCAAGTCAGAGCCCTGCAATACCGCTAACATGCCAAAAGTGCGGTAGGAAAGGCCATTGTGAGCAAGCCTGCCTAATCCCGACCCGTATCTACAGTGAGGAGTTGTAGGAGGTTGGGAGTGGGATGCATAATTGGATGGGACACATATATGTATATATTATGATAATGGGTTGATTTATGTCATGGTATAGTGCGATAAAGGTATATTTTAAGCTAGTAATATGGGCAAGAAAGGCCCTCCTCGAGGCTCTATATCTGAAAGCTGGTTGATACGTTGCTCTGAATGTGTGCTGGTGAATGGTGAGTGAATGGACACCCCTTGCCAGTACTTCACCCCATCCTGAAGATATCGGAAAGAAGGAGATACAGAAGACACAGAATGGTGACATGGAAACGGTCACGGAAGAGTGATGTTGGTGTGTCACCCAGTAACAAAGCAGCACGTGTGGGGAATCGAAACATGGTAAGACCATTATGGACTGTTCCATAGGAGATGTTCCTGTTGAAAAACGCAACACAGGAATACAGTTAAGGACTGTTTCATAGGTACTTGTTCAGAAACACAGATTGGAAAAGGACACACATTAAAACATTTATGGACTGTTCAATGGGAGCTGTGTCTGAGGAAGGGTGATATGCGCCCTTTAGGCGCAAAGCGGTTTTGTTGGAAGTCAACATGGTCTAATGTTATATGTCTAAAGTTTCCACACATCTGTTCTTACAACCAAGATCAGCCATACTGGCACTTGCAGTCCCACAGTTTTAAAAAAGTATAGAGGAATGTGGCCCCAAAAAGAATCTGCATAGCAAAAGGGCTTGTCTCCAGCCCACCTGCTGTGATATGTGTGATTACAGGCTTCAAAGACATTGATTACAAAGACGGCCCAGGGTGCATGGACTGCAATACTGCCCCCAGAGCCAAGTATGGCAGAACAGTCAGTAATATGAAGAGGATTGTCATGTGAACACTGATTGGTCCAAAGCAAATGGGACTGGCAATGGGGAGAGTTTGAATGAGTGATGAGTGAATTCGTAAAAAAGGGTTGTTACAGAGAGTTCTTTCTCTGTTTTGCTGAAAAACCTCACCATGAGGTCTTCTCTCTGCCATCTTGGGACTTTGCTCTGGATTGAGGGCTTGGGCCTAAATTCCATGTGGCCCAGACCCCTTTTGTAGTGTGTGATGTTAGTACATTCCTATCTTCTTCGGAAATAAATAAGATATTGTTTTTATTAGCAGCACCGTGTATTTGGTTTCATAGCTAACCTGGTATTATTGTGATATTAACAGTAACATATGCTCAGAGCTTTACTAGACTAACTATAGGGATTAGACAAATTAATACACAGATATAATATTAATTTTTGTATCAATTACATCAACATGTCTGCAACCTTTTAGTCCACTTTACTGTTGGTGATAAATTGTATTTGGTATACCTCAATAAAGAACTATTGAAATAAAAAAAATTTAAAAAAGCACCCAGTGTGTGTATGCCTTTAAGAGCCTCACCTGCAAGCCAATGCGGTCCTCTGTCAATCCAACCAACCAACCAAACACTCAAGGGTTAATGGATCACGGAACCATGAATATTTCTTCAAAGGAAGCAAAAGGAGCCAACAAAATGTAAAGCTGCCGCACAGGTTTATTTCAGCAAAGCATAGGCTAACACTTACAGGATGATGAATACAGAGCAGCACAACCCAAACCACCACCACACTATCCAAGTATAGCAGACATGATAACTTCACCCAGCATGTTTCACTGTCAATGAGCATTCTCAAGGGAAATGGATGCTCAACTCACTGTGTCTCAGAGTCTGGAACTATTTCATGGACATAATATTTTGTATTTTATCTTTTTTTAATGTGTTGTGTGACATGCATTTGTTTGCACATACATATGATAATATGGTTTGAGTATCTTTATTGTTTCACAATTTTGTGCATATTTATTTATTATTCATTCACAAAAAGTGTATTGTAGCCATTAATATTCATCTTTTTCATGCGTTGTGTGGCATGCATTTGTTTGAACATATATATGATATTATGGTTTGAGTATTTTAATTGCTTCACATTTTTGTATATATTTATTTAATATTTATTCACAGTTACTGTATTTATTTATATGACGTTTGAAGGAAGCATACCTGTGTGCATTAAAAAAAATATATGTTGCCCAGCATTTTCTACAATTGCATAGCCATTCTGCTGGCATTCATGTGTGAATATGGTGTAAAATACCATATGGTCATGAAATGCTAGACACAGTGAATTGCAAAAATAATATAAAGGTAGTAACATAGGTATAGGATTTATCTATCTATCTATCTACAGTATCTATCTGTGACATTTCTATCTGCCTCTTTATTTTAGGCTGACACACGGACTAACTTAGTAAAAAATGCTGGAAAGGCAACGGATTATGCATGGTTAAGTTATGCATTAATAAACATTGTGCATCTTTAAATCTTTAATAACACAAGAGTTTTATGTTATAACAGACAGAGATACTGCCCCACATCCATAGCCACAGTATAGCTACTTGTACTTCTAGTGGGAGCACTGTTATACACACACTGATAGGGCATATCAAAGTAGAATGTCTATTCATAACAGAAATGTATGTGGCAACTTTCTTCTCATACCTTTCAAATTTTTGAGGGATGGTGCTTCATTAAAGTATATCTAAAAACATTTATGGATAAAACCCCTATCAGTTTTTTTTCCATATTAGAGATTTAACTTCACTTTCTTTTCTGCAGACACCACAAGAGTGAGAGAGTAAATCCCTCCAAAGTCAGGAAAATACCCGCTTAGATAATTGTCATCAGAACCGTGAGTGTGCTCACTGGAAGATTTCCCCTCTATTCCAGTTATGATGACAACTCACAATTTTGGACTTTTTATAGTTTTAGCCCAAGTGACAATGGTAATCAGAGCCAACATAGAAGTGAATCTTTCTAGTGGGGACACAGACAACAGTAAAAACCCAACAGGCAATTTAATCCTTTCTTACTCTAAAAATAAAGTTTTTGGGGTAAACTAGAGGAAAGAAGAAAAAATGCAAAATTAGAGTTGTGACCAATCAAATTTTTTGCAATTTTTTTCCATTAAATGAAATGTGAAACCTCACTGGCAAACAGCACTTTCACATTTCTTTTCTTTACTATAGTTTACATGTATCATTGCCAAATGTGTTATTTATTAACTGCTACAAACCTTTAAAAATAATTTTTTCATTAACTATACAGTTGCTTAAAGCACTTACTGATTTACAGTATATCTATATAATCAAAAATTCCCCTTACATCCAACTAAAAATAATTGAAAGCTGAAGCTTTATTATGAAAAACTTAGCATGCAAATAAAATTAAAATTAAACAGCTTTTACTGTGATAATTGCCTAGAAATGTCCTTTCTTTCAAGTAAAAAGGTGTCAGCTATATTTTATATTCACTTTTTTCATCAATGTGTGTGACAACTTTGTGAGATGGATTATTTTTTATTCCATTAACTTTCTAAAGAGAGACATTTTTAATATTCACTGTCTGAAGGTACACCAGTACACTCCATTTGTATAGATCTATAAATTGAGTTATGTAATTCTCTCTGGGATACAAACTACCAAACTTCATTCAATGCCATAATATTAAGGTTTAACAGGGGGAAAAAATTACTGATGAAACTCAGTAAATATTATAGAATCACTGAAATGGAAATGATCCTATTCCTTAAAATGTTTAATTATTTTATATCACTTAAGCTCTAGAGTCCAAGTGAAGCACAATTATGCTGTATGGAAACAATGTTAAAGTAATTATATTTGTATAATGTACAGCTGACCTTTTCAGTAGCATACATTATCCAACACTTACTGCATTATTTATTCAATGTACTGTACAGCATGTTATAATTAATTCCAGAACTGTCATGGGTCCCATATGCTTCAAGGAAAATTTAATTTAAACAGCAAATTTTGTTCTCCAAACCAAAACAAAATCTTAATTTGAAATATCCTTAATAAAATGTTCAGTAGGTTTCACTATTTTTCAACAAGCTATTAGAACTGGGCAAGTATTTAAAACTATTCTCTGACATTGTTCATGAGTGAACTTCTTGGTGTTATGTTTTGCATTATTTGCTTATATTTGCATATATTTTTAATACTTGCCCATATTGTAGTTAGAGTTGGCTACTATCATTTGTATATACCATTTGAAGGATTCTCCTGTTTTTTTCACTTTATAAGATTCTGCATTGACACCTTTCCACATTTTAAAATGTTCACTTATTCATAATATCCAGTATTCACAGCTTTCAGAAGTTCAAACATGGAATATAAGAAAAATTGCAGCAGTACTGTATAAACATAAACTCTACTTCCATCTCCTCATTAGATACTTTCTAATAGGCCTAAAACAGAATTACAGTATGATCAAAAAAATCCTGATGGTATATCCCAGCCATTTTTAGGGATACACAGCAAACTACAGTAAAAAAAAATGTTGTGGGAAGTGGACAATGCCATGGGAGAAGCAAACCAATTAATCACTGAGAACAGGCATAACCGGGAGGGGCCCAACTATTATTGTTATGAACAGATATATGGGGTGTAAAAAATACAACTGATATAATGGGATGTGGTTTAGGTGTTCACTGTTCTTGTACTTAGTGTTTTTATTTTCTTTAAACAATGCAACAAGGTGCTGCAAACAAAAGGCAGTAGGGTACTGCAAGAAGAGGGCAGTTAGCCCCATGAACTGATTGTTATTAAAAAAGTAATGATGAAGTAAAAAAGACCCCTGAAACAAAAGACCTGCTTCTTTTTTTTTTTTAAAGGGAATGCTCACAGCAAAAAAGTTTGCTATGAACGGTACAGCAGCTAAAAGTATCCACTAACCTTAAATCAACTAAAAAATAAAATTAAAGACAGAAAACACCCAATGATAAAAACAAAAAAAGGCAACAAAGGGGTTGATTGTCCAATAAAAAATGTGCATTGGTGCATTTGGAGGCGTTGTCTGGACATGACCGAGTAGTTTGGGCTGAGCTCCCGGCCGTCTCCTATCTACCCCAACCTACCCAGCTCTCTTACCACACAATGCTCTCATCTAAGAAGCACCTTGCTAAGAGTAAACAAAAAGGCAGCCACACTGACCCCAGCGGCTTCCTCACCAGGTGAAATTCAGAGGTTTTTCCAACTCCTGCAGTCGGGCTCCCTGGAATTCAAGATGGCGACGGCACATGCTTTGCAGTCCTCGGGCCTAGTGTCTGGTGGCCGGCCGACTTCCCTTGATGGATTGCAGAGCTAGGAAATCTTTCCCAACATTCTGCCAGCCCTGTTGTCTGATCCTCCGCTGTCACCGCACTTACTTCTGATGTACAGAGCAGATGAAGACCTGAAAGCCATCCTCCAGGCACTTCCAACGAAGGCCGACATTGAGCCCCTGGTGGGGCACGTGGAGGGGGCCCACAGGAAGGAACTCTGCGTAGTTAAGCAGGACATCCAGTCCCTCACCACTAGACTTACAGTGGGTGCAGCATCCCTCTCAATGCTTGATCAGAGGGTGGCGGCTTTGGAGGCCTCTCAAAGAGCGCAGATGGAGTCGTCGGGGGGTCTGCAGCAGCGTATGGAAGAAATGGAAGACCGGAGCCGCAGGAATAATTTGTGGCTCTGAGGCCTACCGAAAGCTACAGGACCATTGGATCTGCTAGACATGGTCACAGACATCTTCAAGAGAGTGGCGGGTGAGCAAATACAGGGCCGACAGGAGTTTGACCGCATTCACTGGGCCTTGGGCCCCAGATCTGATGACTCTGCCAGACCTTGTAATGTCATCTGCCGTCTATACCACTATACCCACAAGGAAACTATTGCCCGCAAAGCCTGGGAAATGCACAAGCTGGAACTAGACGGAGTGGCGCTCAAGATTCTGCCAGACATCTCAAGGGCTACCCTGCAGCGTCAGGCTCTCCTAAAGCCCCTACTGGATCTGGCCAGGAGAAGAAACATCACTTACTGCTGAGGCTTCCCCCTTGCGGTCACTTTCCGCGGTCACCTTTCACAGAGACCAGCGCTCCTTCACTCTGCACTCACCGGATTCACCGCTCTTTTTCAAATTTTAGAGGTAGAGCCGATCAAGATACCGGACTGGCTGGGATCCCTGCTGAGACCCCTGAAGGCCCCGCATCATCTTCCGGAAGGCCCCCATATAGGCTAAAATGGAGCCAGCAGAGATCACAAGCGACATCCACGGAGGACACTTGGAAGCCGTGAGTAACCATCTGCCGCACGCAACCACTTCACAGACTTTAGTTCATGTTCCCTTCCCACTGCCCGTAACCCTCGGAATTTACCTGTGATTAAACACCTTGAACTCATGCACTGCCCCGTCCCCCTTCCTCACCCCTCTCCCCCTCTCTGTGCTTTGCAGCAACTCTCTCCTAGAAAGAGAGTCCCACAGAGTCCCACAGTGGTTGTGGGACAGCGGCCTCGCTGGGTCCCTCTCCTTACATGACGGATTACCACCAGCAGCCCTCACTGACCTCAGATTGCAGAACATTTTACCAGAGTCAGCGATTGTGCTACCTCACTGTTACCCTGACAAAATCTGTGGGCGCACGCATCTTCTCCCCCGTTATATCCTCCGCCTTGTTGAAACACCACAGAAGCGAGCCATCTTGCCTGGAGAAACCTGACTTAGTGTGACATGTACTACAGGCAGATCCCAATTAGAACCCACCCAGATGTGAGCTCTTATCTCTGGGTTGTGGAAGGAGTTCTACGGTGCTGGGAGATGTCATATGGATGGGTATGCGGGAGATGGGGGATACCTTGGCGGGGGGAGGGGAGCTGGTGGCGGGACCTCAGAGGATGTGTTCAGCTACTTACTAGAAATTGCCTCAGGTAAGGAGTTATGTCTGAGTGTCCCTGCATAGTGGGAGATGGGGGGAGGGGAGAACGTTCAGAGATCCTTCTCACTATGGGTGCACATTAGCCATGGCTGGTGGGTCTCCACCTTGCACTTTAGAGGGGACCCGCACTTCTAGCTGAGCGGTGGGGCACCTGAGGGGGTGACCGGAGGGGAGGCAGGGCCCATTCCGAGGGGACTGCTGGGTCACAACCGACCTTGGGCAGCTGACAAAAGGGAGTTTGGTGACGCCTTGGGTCGGGAGACTGCATGCACACAATAGAAGCACCTACTTCACTTAAGGCACAGATGAGCGCTAAGGTCGACCTCCTTGGGGGCGCCCATACTGGGGGTTAGTAAACTACATATGCAGGTTTAGGGTGCACCCCCTTACTGCAGAGGCACGAGCCTTGAACAAGAAGCCGAGGTTGGGGTAGACTGGCGGCAGAGTGGTCCCCAGGTGCCACAGGATAATAGAGGTACACTCTGATCAAAGACAGGGGGAATGTATGTTTTCTGTTGATGCTATAACCTGTTTTCTGTGATGCTGGTTTTATTTTATTTTTTTTTTTTATGTTTGGAACAAGTTATGTTTTATATGCTGCCAATGTGCACTTTGCTTCTAAATGCACTTATACCCTTACTGGGTTGGGGGGAGAGCCGGGGCCTCTCTTTCTTGATTGTTGTTTAACTACACCCCCAAGTAGGCTGATGCACACTCCCGGATTTCTGGTGGTGTGGCATCAATTCAAGTTATTACTTGTTAATTTAACTGTCACAGCTCTTCTTTCTTTGATCTGACCTGTACTTCTGTTTTCCTTTCTCCCCTTGGATGGGGCCCCCTTTCCCCTTTCCTTAACCTAACCCGGGGCTTTTTTTCAGTGGGAACGTGGGGGAACGCAGTTCCAGCACCTCTTGGACTGACTGTTTGTAATGGCAAGGGGTGCTGGGGTGTGCTGTAGGGTATTGATGCTCACTTCTGGGGATCTATTTTTGCAAGGGGGGTCTATTGTTGCTGGGGAGGTCTATTGTTGCTGGTGAGGGACCTATTGCTGGGGGGTCAGTTGTTGCTGAAAGAGATCTACTGTTGGGGGAGGGGTCTATTGTTGATGGCAGCCAGACTATTAATCCTGGCTGTGCAGAGATCTGTTGATGCTGCTGGGAGTCTATTGTTGCTGGCGGGGAAATTGTGTTGCGGTTGGTTCATTGTTGTTAGGGGGATCTATTGTTGCTGGCTGCGGGGGATCTATTTTACTGCTTTTCTTGATACCATTACCAAATTCCATACAAATTACTTAGCACCTCAAAATCATACTTGATTCTATATTGTCTAAAAGGGACGGTACTGGGAGGTGGGTAGGGGCGGAGAAAAGGGGTGACTCTTAAAGGGGGAGTTCCTGCACCTATTGTCTGAGGAAAAAAGCCCTGATCTAACCCATCTTCCTGGCAGGATCCAGATCTTTTTTCTCTGTCCTGTCCCTTGGCCCCCTTTTTTTTTATATATATTTTCTTTCCTTATTTTTCAAATCCAGGGAGATGGACTCTATCAAAATAATTTTGCTCAATGCAAAGGGCCTTAATATCCCGGAGAAGAGACGTATGCTTCTAAATGACCTTAAGAGATCTCACGCTGATGTTGCCTTTATATAGGAAACTCATTTTAGAAATAACAATCTCTCAATCCTTAAAAACAGATTTTTTCCTGTGACCTACCACTGACCTCGCGGCTAAGACCAAAGGGGTATCCATACTGCTTTCCAGTAAACTCCCTTGGCGCTGTCAAGCAGAAGTTAAGGACCCCGAAGGACGATTCGTGTTCCTCAAGGGGCTAGTTGGTGAGGTGCAACTTACACTGGCGACCTTGTATGCCCCCAATGCACAACAGGATACATTTATCAAAACCACTTTAGACAAACTTATGGAGTTTGCTGAGGGCCAGCTAATCTTAGGCGGTGACTTCAATGTCCCCTTGATTCCCTCATCTGACACATCTTCCGGTTACTCCTCAATCCTCCCGAGCCACAGGAAATGAATAACTAACTCCCTGCATAAAGCCCAACTGATTGACATATGGCGCCTACAGCACTCGAGAGAGCGTGATTATACATTCTATTCCTCACCGCATAAACTTTACACCAGAATAGACTTCTTTCTTATCCCCCATAACCAACTACAATTTGTGTCAGACTCCTCAATCAGCCACATCACCTGGTCAGACCATGACCCAATCTCTCTTACTTATACTCTCTCTGGGGGACCCTCGTCTAGATCCCGATTTTGGCCACTGAACGAGAGTCTCCTACAGATCCCGGAGGTATTGGCAGAGGTGACTAAAGAACTAACCTTTTACTTCCAAGAAAACAATAATCAGGATTGTGATCCCTGCTCACTATAGGAAGCTCATAAAACGGTCCTCCGGGGGGTGCTTATCAAACATACCAAGCTAGCCTCTGAGGAAGCCCACCACAAGCATGCCCCTTCCCAGGCCCTGGAGGTAGAGCTTGGGTCGATACGTAAGCAGATTACAGACCTTCTGCATTACAGGGCCAAGGCAGCATTGCAATGTAGTCGCAAAACCACTTACGAGTCGGGAGACAAGTGCAGGAGAACACTGGCTAGATTGGTGAGAGAACAAAAACTTGCAGCTTATATCCCTCACATTCAGTGCCCAAACGGCCAGAAAGCCACACTACCGGAACAAATCTCAAAAGGGTTCCGAGACTTCTATTCTACCCTATATAATACATATATTGTACTATATAGTACATTGTGACTTCTCAAATTCCATCTCTCCCTACGGATGTTCGGGAAGATTTAGATTTGCCAATCACCCTAGAAGAGCTCCAAATTGCAGTGGGGGCCATGAAACCAGGGAAAGCCCCGGGCCCAGACAGATACACCATCCAATATTACAAAACCTTCCTCCCGTTAATCAGCCCCTGCATGGTAGCTTTTTTTAATGTGGTGGGATCTGATGCCATCCTCCCCAGAGACACGCTGAAGGCCCAAATTTCCCTAATCTACAAGGAAGGCAAGGACCCGACCTCCTGTGGGAGCTATAGACTAATTTCCCTTCTGAACATCGACCTGAAATTATTCTCAAAAATATTAGCTTCCTGTCTGGTACAACATCTTCTGACACTGATCCACCTTGACCAGGTAGGTTTCATCCCCACCAAAGAGGCTAGAGACAACACTATTAAAGTGCTGAACCTCCTCCACGTGGTGACCTCTGGGGGTGCCCCTTGTGTATTCCTGAGTACCGATGCCGAGAAGGCTTTTGCCAGAGTGAACTGGAAATACATGTTTTCAGTGCTCCGTCACATCGCTCTTGGGGAGAAGATGCTCGGCTGGATCAGCAAGATATACTCTAACCCAATAGCACAGGTGAAAGCGAACGGTCTGCTTTCGCCTCCTTTCCCTATTGGAAATGGAACAAGGCAAGGATGCCCCCTTTTGCCCCTTCTTTTTGCCCTATCTCTAGAACCATTCCTAAGCAAAATAAAACTGAACCCACACATACGGGGACTGCCCGTGGGGGACTCCCAGTGCAAAATTTCAGCATACGTGGACGATCTACTTTTTTTGCTGACAAACCCCATGATCTCCTTGCCAAACCTTCTCAAGGGATTCAACATGTATGGGGCCCTGTCAAACCTGAAAATCAACTTTTCAAAGTCAGAAGCCATGGAAGTAGCTGTTCCTGCCCACATCATGCGGTCTATCATGCTTCTGCTTTAAATGGACGAACTCAGCCCTGAAATATTTAGGTACATACATACCCAAAGACATTTCACGCACATTTGAATTAAACTTCCCACCGATTTCGGCTAAGGCTCACACTGGAGAGCTGGAATAAGGGATTACACTCCTGGTTTGGCAGAGGTAATCTCATAAAAATGTGTATTTTGCCTGAATTTCTCTACCTCTTCCAAGCTTTACCCATACATATTCCATACTCATATTTCAAACAGGTGCATGCACTCTTTACTCACTTCATTTAGGCTCACAAAAAACCCTGCCTGCGCCGTGACTTACTGTCACTCCCCAAACAGAACGGGGGCCTTGCACTGCCTGACGTCAGACAATACTATCAGGCCATTCATTTAGGCCAGACTCTTGACTGGTGGTGCAATATGACAACCAAACTGTGGGTACATTTGGAGCAGACCCAAACTATCATACCCTTGAAGAGTGCGCTCTGGTGCTACAGCGCCCTCCCCCCAGGAATGAAATCCCACCCAACGATAGGGTCCACTCTGCATCATAGCAACAAAGTGGCCATGCAGACAGCCCTTACCTCAAGCACCTCTCCACTCTATCCAATCTTAGGTCACCCTAAATTTACACCGGGCCTACAGCCCACTGAATATAACACTCTGAGAAATACAGGCTATGATCATGCATCCAAATTTGTGACGGCGGGGCGCTGGCCAACCATCCCGGAACAGACTGCTGGGACAGGTAATTACCAACTTCCCTTCTTCCCTTCCCAACTTCCCTTCTGCAACTGCACCACTTTTTACACTCTATCTCTGATCCCCAAGGCTTCTTGCGCCATTTGACAACCTTTGAGGAGCTATGCTCAGAAACTGAGTCAGTGTTTCAGACACTGTCTAAAATGTACTCCTTGCTTAACAAGCCAACTACACAGCCCTTTTTGATGGTTGGGAGAGGAACCTCAACCATAAATTCTCGGTGGCACAAAAAAAACACAATATCAGCTGTGCAGTTAAATCATCAATATGCACCAAAGTTCAGGAGACAAACTATAAAATACTGTCCAGACGGTATTTTACACCCGCCAGGCTACACAAGTGCTTTCCCACCACCTCAGACCATTGTTGGGAGGGAGGAGGGCTCGCTACTACACATCTTCTGGTCCTGCCCAAGCTTGAAAAACTTTTGGGGGAGGTCCGCCGTATAACACAGACTTTCACGGAATACAAGATTCAGGATGATACTGCGTTCTTCCTACTACTTCTTTCAACAATCCTGACTAAATCGTACAAGAAATCGCTAGTGTGTCATTTACTGAATGCCGCTAAGGCATGCATCCCCCTCTTCTGGAAGCAGCAGGCTCCTCCGACCATCGCGACATGCCTGCGGAAGGTAGAGGAGATAAAAAAGATGGAGGATTTAGTCCTCACTGCGCAACATAACCGTGAGGAGTACTCATAAACTTGGAACCTTTGGAACGTATTTATTTTCTCTGATGAAGGGATAGCCCTTCTACGGTAATAGCTCAGTTGTAGATTACTACATAGCTTTGGAGCGTGAGCCGTTTTCCTACCGCCACCCACTCCCTGGATTGCCCCCTCTTTTTTTTTTTTTCTTTTTCTTTCCCTCTTCTCTTTCATCCTCTATTCTCTATTTTATCTTCTACTATATGCTACTCACTGTATTGTTTTGTAGGAAAATGTGAAAAGGAAGCGGAGAGGTCCTGTAGCTTTGATCACATTGCTTATTTATTTTTTTATTTCATTCCTGCCTTGCTTTCCTGCACTTTTCTGAAAAATCACTTTGATGGTTTCAACTTTGAGGGTAAATACACTATTATCAAAGTTAAAGTGGTTGTTATGCCACTGAAAGTTTTTTCTACCATCTGTTCTGTTATAGTAAATGATGTGCCTCAGTGTATGTGTTTTTTTTTAATAAGCCGCTATATACCTTATTTTATAGTGCAACTCGGCGCTCATGTGACCGGCCACCTCTCTCCTCTCTCGATCTGACAGCAAAGTGGGGGTTGAGAATCTCCCGCTCACATCAGCCAGTAGGACGAGAGGAGAGGAGGAGAGAAGCGGATGCTGAGCAGCGATATGAAAACGGTATATAGCGGCTTATTTTTTTAAGAACACATAAAATGGCCCACATAATTTACTATAATAGAGGGGATGGTAGAAAGAACACTGAGTTATGATAGCAGCATGAGGGGAGGGCCGGGGAGCAGAGGGAGCTGACAGGCAGGGAGGAAGGAGGGAAAAAGGACAGAAGAGAACTGCGGATGATGGAGGCACATAAACTGACCACAGTGTCAGGACTCAGCAGCCATGATAAACCATGGTCAGTTTACAGGGGAAGCAGAACCAGGCAGGATCATCCAGGTATTTCAGGTGATCCAAGGGGCCAAATGATACAGCACAAGCACTGTGCTGTTGTTCGTGCCTAAAGGAACAACCCATTTTATTTTTTAGGTTTCAAATACTTTAAGTGACATTCAAAAATATTCAAAAATAACGCTTTCTTCATTGAGTTTACGTTGAAAAGGATGTGACAATATGACTGCCATCACAGATCTGCTCTGAATATGAAGGTTAAGACAGAGCATTGTGGCTCTGTCCAGCATCTCCTTGCAGCTATATTTTATTGATATATTGATCAATTCTATATTAGGTGATTGGGGGCAGCATTAGATCACTTTTGGGGGGCAGGATCAAGTCCTCACTTACCACATAAAAACAAGGTTGTAAAAATAGCAAAATAAATAAATGAGAAAATATAATATTTATATTTGCACATAAAAATACTCCCTCTCAAGATTAATTACATATGATGATCTGGATGGCATTTGCATTTAGTATGCAAGTGTGTAAATGCAATGTTGGTAAGTACAACCCATTTATACCTCTTTTATCTCTTTTGTATTCTACTCCACTATATACTGTATACCCTGTTTAAGGGGTTAATACCTAACTATGGACTTTGTCTACTTTCAGATACTGTGTTGTAAACATTCATAGTGGGAATTTGTGACCACTTACCTCTATGTGTGATCTATATTCTAATATTTCTACAGGTGAGAGCTATTCTAGTATAAACCACTTTGATCTGAGGATCTTTTTATAGCAGCACCCTAGTCCATAATGCATACAGTATCTCACAAATGTGAGTACACCCCTCACATTTTTGTAAATATTTTATTATATCTTTTTATGTGACAACACTGAAGAAATGACACTTTGCTACAATGTAATGTAGTGAGTATACAGCCTGTATAACAGTGTAAATTTGCTGTCCCCTCAAAATAACTCAACACACAACCATTAGTGTCCAAACTGCTGGCAACAAAAGTGAGTACACCCCGGAGTGAAAATGTCCAAATCGGGCACAAGTAGCCATTTTCCCTCCCCGGTGTCATGTGACTCGTTAGTGTTACAAGGTCTCAGGTGTGAATGTGGAGCAAGTGTGTTAAATTTGGTGTTATCTCTCTCACTCTCTCATACTAGTCACTTGAAGTTCAACGTGGCACCTCATGGCAAAGAACTCTCTGAGGATCTGAAAAAAAAGAAATGTTGCTCTACATAAAGATGGCCTAGGCTATAAGAAGATTGCCAAGACCCTGTAACTGAGCTGCAGCACAGTGGCCAAGACCATGCAACGGTTTAACAGGACAGGTTCCACTCAGAACAGGCCTCGCCATGGTCGACCAAAGAAGTTGAGTGCATGTGTTCAGCATCATATCCAGAGGTTGTCTTTGGTAAATAGATGTATGAGTGCTGCCAGCATTGCTGCAGAGGTTGAAGGGGTGGGGGGGTCAGCCTGTCAGTGCTCATACCATACGCCATGCACTGCATCAAATTGGTCTGCATGGGTGTCATCCCAGAAGGAAGCCTCTTCTAAAGATGATGTACAAGAAAGCTTGCAAACAGTTTGCTGAAGACAAGCAGACTAAAGACATGGATTACTGGAACCATGTCCTGTGTTCTGATAAGACTAAGATAAACTTATTTGGTTCAGATGGTGTCAAGTGTGTGTGGCATTACCAGCTGTGCTGCTAGGTAATATTTATGAAAGTCTGGAAAGGCCAGTCCCCCTTTCGCCAACAGTCGCATAAGTGTAGTCATTCTAGGTAATTTATTTCTCCATAAAAATGAGGAGAAAGTGCTATTTAATTGTGTAAAAAAACAATTTCGGTATCCACTGTGGTGAATGTCTGAATAAATACAAAAATTTGGGAATCTTCATCTTTACTAAATTTATGCAACCTGACAGCGATAGGGGTAGTGTCGGCCATATTTTTAGCTTTTTCTTGGCTTCTTGTACTGCTGGGTTTAGGTTAAACATAAAAAAATCACTGACTTGTCGTGTAATCTCTATCCCAAGATATTTAACCACTTCTGCCCCATCACTTTTTTTTTTTTTTTTTCCAAATAAAGCTTTATTAAGTTAAATCCATACAGAAAAGAAGTATACAAAAGCAAGGTTTGAGATAAAATGATAACAGTGTTATACAGAGTGAACAGTCTAGAGAGTACAACGTTGTATTTTAACAAGTATTCAAATCTACGACTGTGGAGTTGTTGAAAAACACATTACATCTGGGGTGTGTATATATGGGATTACAGAGTAGTGTGGGCAGAAAATATAAAGAACATATATTAAAGCAGGTAAAACATTTTTTAAACATGTTGATTTTTGAGGGCGAAAAAGATTAAAAAGGGAGAGAGGAGTAAAAACCGTATTATAATAGATCGCCTATGATAGCTTTAGTATATGAGTCTGAGATTTTTGTTGGATTGTGTTTGGAATAATCGTAAATTACTATGTCTGTGTGAGAGTGTGAAATTGATCCTGGTGCATGGTGTCCAGAAGTCGGGTAATGTCTGTAGATAGAGATATAATCATAGCATACAACAATAGATACCTAACATATCAAAGTTTCTATTAAATGGTGGTCAAAATATAGTGAGAAGTACAAAAGGAAGGTAGTGGAAAGTTATTTCCCGTCCCTGGCTCAGCCATGGGTCTAACGGGAAATATCTATACAGAAGGACCAAGTCCCAGGAAGAAAAGCATAATAGAGCTTTTGAAGTGAATTCTGTAAGCGTAATGATATAGTTGCTTCCTGAATTTTGTTTCATGCACGGCTATAGGGAGGACTATAGACAGTTGGGATGTGTGATGTGTCTTATGGTGTGCTGGAGGAGGATTCCTGACAGATTAATTGGGTATATTCAGATGTTGTGCGGAAATGTAGCCAACAGGCCCAAGTGTTCCTGTATTTAGTATAGGAATCCTGTGCTTGATGTACAAGTTCCTCCATTTCAGCTATTTTGTTTATTCTTTTGAACCAGTCTGAGATTGTGGGTGGGTTGGGTGATCTCCAGAGAACTGGGATACAGAGTTTGGCAGCATTGATTAGATGTAGTGCTAGGGATTTGTGGTAAGATTTCATCGGTAGGGAGGAGTGGTGTAGGAGGGCTTGTGCTGGAGAGAAATCTAGCTGAAGTGCAGTGATTTTGGAGGAGAGGTGAAAAACTTTAGTCCAGAAGGCAGAAATCGCAGGGCAGTCCCACCATATGTGAAGGAGTGATCCGTTTTTGTCATTACATCTCCAACAATTAGATGGGATCTCTGGATTATTGGTGTGCAACTTGAGAGGCGTTTTGTACCATCTGGAGAAAAGCTTGTATCCGTTTTCTTGAGTTGTTACATTAATGGAGCCTTTGTGTATGTTAGAGTATATCTTTTCCCATTCCTTATCAGAGAGGTGGATGGAAAGATCTTTTTCCCATTTTTCACTAGCTATATTTGTTTTAGGAGTATGTTCGAGAAAGAGGTTCAAGTATATGGTGGATATCAGGTGTCTTTGTGGTTCAGTGGCAGAGCAAAGGGATTCAAAGTGTGATTGGTTTCTTGAGTATGCAGCCCTAGTTTGGGGATCAAGAAGAAAATGTCTGAGTTGCATATAAGACCAGAAAGGGATCTGGTGATTAGTTTCTTGGGAGTTCAATGAGGACAGTGGTTTAATATTCCCCTTAGCGAAGAAATCTCCCGCTGTCCTCCTTGTCTGGGATCCTATTTGATGAAGGAAAGAATCATCAATGCCTGGTGGAAAGTCTGGGTTATGTTTGATTGGCGTGAGAGGGCCTGGAGAGGAGGAAATGTGCAAATGTTTACATGTCTTTTTAAAGGAATTCAGTGTTGTACCGATAAGGGGATGTTGTTTGCAATGTGGAGAGATGTGGCGAGGGTGAATCCAGGGTAGATTATGGAGCGGGATTTGTGAGAAGGCTTGTTCAATTGCGATCCATGCTTTAGTTTTAGGGTGAACATTCCAGTCCACTATTCGAGAGAGTTGACATGCCCAATAGTATTTTCGAAGATCCGGTAGGCCTAACCCACCTTTCATTTTGGGTATGGTCATTCTGTTGAAACTCATTCTAGGTCGCTTATCGTTCCAGATGAATTTCATACAGGATTTGCGGCATGCATTGAAAAAAGATAGTGGTAGTGACACTGGGATTGTTTGGAGCAGGTATAGAAATTTTGGCATTATAGTCATTTTTATAATGGAAACTCTGCCAAACCATGAGAACAAACCCGTTGACCAAGTGTTGAGGTCTTTTTGAATATTTTGGATAATGGGAGTATAATTTTTGCTGTATAAGTCCGATAGCGAGGTTGGAATGTATACCCCAAGGTATTTAATGGCGCTCGGTTTCCATTTGAAAGGGAAATTAGTTTGACATTGTTTCACTATATCTGGTGGTAGAGTGATATTTAAGGCCTCTGATTTAGCGAAGTTAATTTTAAGATATGTGAGATTTTCAAAGAGAGTAAGATCTTTGAGGAGATTGGGTAGCGTAATGTGTGGCTCTTTCAGGAATAGTAGGATGTCAAATGCCGCTAATTTATAGGTAGATTTTGCGATGGTTATTCCTTTAACATTTGGATTGTTTTTTAGATGGGTTAGACATGGTTCCAGTGCCAAGACAAAAATAAGCGGAGAGAGTGGGCATCCTTGTCTTGTACCGTTAGATATGGAGAAGGCATTCGACAGGTGTCCATTTATCCGGACTTTGGCAGTTGGGGTGGAGTATAGAGCAAGAATAAATTGTAGCATGCGATCTCGTATGCCAATGTGTGTTAGGACCTCTTTTAGGTAGTCCCAGGCCACCCTGTCGAATGCCTTCTCCGCATCAAGGGAAAGAAGGAATCCCGGTTGTTTCTTTGAAGTCAGCCAATTGTGAATACTGATTGCCTTTAGGGTGTTGTCCCTTGCCTCTCTACCTGGGACAAAACCAACTTGGTCCAAGGAGATGAGGCCAGGGAGAAGGGGTAAAAGTCTATTAGCCAAAATTTTTGCATATATTTTCAGGTCAACATTTAGTAGAGATATTGGTCTGTAGTTGTGAACTAAATTTGGATCTTTATCAGGTTTTGGAATAACCACTATGTGGGCTGTAAGAAGATCTCTGGGAGGGGGGTTCTCAGATGAAAGGGAGTTGAAAGCATTTAAGAAGTGAGGATAAAGCGTAGCAATGAATTCCTTATAGTATCCTGCTGTTAGGCCATCTGGACCTGGGCTGTTGCCTGTTTTGAGTTGTTTGAGCACAGTCTCTAGTTCATCCTTAGAGATGGGACGTTCTAGATGCGATGCTTCTGCATCAGAAATGGGTTTGGGACCATGTTGGGCTAGAAAATCTTTAATCAAGTGTGTTCTACGATCATTGTTTATCATGGGTTTATGTGGATTGATATTATAGAGCTGCGATAAATAATTCACAAATTGGTCTGCTATCAGTGTATTAGATGTTACTTTAGAACCCGAAGGGTCATTAATGGAATGAAGTGTTGTAGATGATCTTTTTGCACGGAGGGCTCTGGCTAGAAGTTTACCGGATTTGTTGCCATGTTCGTAGAATATTTTTTGTGATAATATGTATTTGCGTTTTATTTGTTTATGTAACACTTTTTTCAATTCTGTCCTCACCTGAGTTAAGTTCCTCAAGCGTGGAGAGAGCTCGAGTTTTCTTATGTATTTTTTCTAAATCCTGTATGCGTTTGAAAAGGATAGAAATATGCGCTTGTCTTTCTCGTCTTCTCTTGGAAGCGATAGCTATTAGTTTTCCCCGTATGGTGCATTTGTGGGCTTCCCATTTTATCATTGGGGATATATCAAAGGAGTCGTTATCCTGGAAATAAAGTTTTAGATTGTCGTGTATAGTTGACACTATTGAAATGTCTGTCAGCAATGAGGGATCAAGACGCCATATTTGTGAGCGAGTCTGTTTGGATGGAAATTCCAAGGACATGGTTATCGAGTGGTGATCTGATATGTACATTGGTTCGATGGAGGTGTGCTTGAGCATGGTGAGATCGCTTTGTGAAATAAAGAAATAGTCAAGTCTGGAGTAACTGCCATGTGGGTTGGAGAAAAAAGTGTAATCTTTAGTTGAGGGGTTTAAAGTACGCCATGCGTCATGTAATGTCAATTCTTGAAAACATTGTTTAATTGCTCGTAACGCGGAGAAGGGTAATTTGGATGCACCTGAAGATGTATCTTGTATTGGGTTTAAGGGAACATTAAAATCTCCTCCAGTTAATAGTATACCCTCTTGAAACGATGCGAGCAATTGCAGTGTGTGTCGGAAGAACGGGACTTGTTTAATGTTGGGGGCGTATATGTTTGCTAAGGTTAAAGGTTTACCGAAAAGTGAACCTTTGACAAATAGAAATCTTCCATCTTCATCCGCTAGAGTGTCTTTGATTATGAGTGGACACTGTTTTGAGATAAGGATAGAGACTCCTTTTGTTTTTGATTGTTTGTTGGTAGCATGAAAAGCTGTTGGATAACGTAAGTTGGAGAATTTGGGGATAGAGTCCGTTTTGAAATGCGTTTCTTGGATGTATATAATGTCTGCCTTGAGTTTATGCATAGAAAGGAGAACTTGTGTATGTTTCTCAGGGACATTTAGTCCCCGTGCGTTGAGCGAGACTAGTTTAGTAGTGACGTTGTGGTGAGATATTGATGTAGAATTGTGTGAGACCGGTGTCATTCTGTAATTTGGGAGGTGTTGTGAGTTAGACTGGAGTGGTGTTTACTGAATATAGTCCGCGTTGCAGGTGTATGTGTGGCAGAAAAAGAACAGTAGTTGGACTTGTGCCTTATGCTCTTATGTGTGGAAGGCGTGTTCTAGGAGAGTGATGAGATTCTATTCAGGATGAGAGTAGATTGTTCAGGAATAGGGAGTTATGTGAGGGATATTGGGTATGCGGGGGAGAGGAAACTGTAAAGACCACTGTGTAGTGTTGTTAGGGGTTATAGGTAGTGGAAAGTAATCCGGGGACTAGCGATGCCTGCTCGCTAGGCTATGTACGAGTATACACTCGTGATATATGGTACCGGAATGGGTCAGTGGTGGTTTAAAGAAGGGTTGAGGGAAGAAATCAGGTAATCAGTTGAAACCACTGTTCGGGAAGGTGACCAAACGATAACGTAGAGAAAAGTAAAACCTGTCAGTAAGGGACAAGAGCCGCTGACATATGGGATAGATGTAGGAAGAAGGCATGGACTGAAGACGGTCCATGTGTGAAATGGTTGCATTGAGATTGCTGTGAATGCCGCCTATTAACTTTCTCAGTGGATTTGGAGAAACAGCATGGGTCAGATTTGCGAAAAGCAGATAAAAAATTAGGTGTATGGTCAGATGAAACATTAAGTTAATGACATAAAATGTGAGATCGTTCCCCTTGTGATCGTGAAGTGAGAGGAAAGAATGAAAAAAACAGAAAAATAAAAAATAAAAAAAAAAAAAATAAAAGAAATAAAAATCCCCATGAGTAGCACATAAAATAAGCATCTGGCGAGGCGCAGATATTCATAGCGCAAAAGTCTATGTAATAATTCAGTTAAACAGTCAGCCAAAAAACTTGAACAGTTTGCAGAGCAGAGTATTCAACATAGGTAGAAAGTATTATCTCTTAAGATAGATAAACCGTGCCTGAACTAATTAATAATTAACTACCCCTGAAGGCTATGAAGAAGCTTGTCAAAATAATTAATAAAACGAAGTATCTATGTAGATCGTTATGCTAATTAGGAGCATATCTCAGTGGATAGGAGGGGATGATTATATGAGAAAGATCAGTGTCTGTGAAACTCTCTTAGAGTGCCTTTGTCTGAGAAGCTTTTCAGTTCCATTTTGACATGTAGACAGCTGTCCAGTTAGGGAAAGGCACTCGTAAGCATAAGTTCTATATAATCATATAGGGTAGTGAGTGCCCTAGTCTTTGCGTAATTCATGACAGATAAGGTGATGTTAGGACTACTAAGGAGATGAATCATGTGTCACAACCATCTCGGGCTGGGATGACACAGGCATCCTCCTATGGGAGGAGCGTGTGTGGAGGCAGGGGAGAAAGGTCTGCAGTGTGTCACCACGGTAACAAGTCAGGTCTCTAACCTTATGAGAACCAATGAGCGACTGCATGAGTCATGTTGGGGGAGAACTTGTTACCTCAGACCTTGGCTCCTCTCATGAATTCGCGCCGAAAGACAGCAACCAATAGAGCGATGAACAGCTGGTTGTCATGGCAGTAAGATTGTGTGGTAGTTCTAAAAGTTGCCTAATAATGTAGTTGCTATCTAAGAGAAACAGAGAGTTAATACAGGATTAAAATAGGGGTGTCAATGAGTATTACTAGCAGCCTGTTGTTTGTAAGAGAAGGGCATATTTGCAGTCAGAATTATCAATCCGTGTAATCGGAGCAGGATGAAACCCTGTTAAACTGTCAGTGTACCGATCAGCTAGAGGAGGGAGAGATAAAGTAGATTGGAGATCTCTGATGACCCTATACCTCATTAGATTGGAAAATACAGTCACATAAGAATTTAATTATAATAGAGCTCTAATGAAGGGTGGAACTGCTAGTGTAGGGCTGTATTGGAGAATAAGGTGTGACAGAACAAACCATGTAGGCAAAGCGCTGCTTTGGTAGTCAGCGTTAAGGGGGATATAGATATGCCTGTGTGTGAGAACTATGATCTACCTAAACTAAACTTAACATATTGAAATACTTTAGGAACATATTACCAGCCGGGGCATGAACTTTCAGTACTCTAAAAACGGCACATGGACAGTCAGAGGAAATCTTTCAGTCTATGTTGCAGATGCCATCTGTGTTCACCGATCTCTTCTAGCTCTTCTGGAGCGTGGAGGTTTCGTCGGGCTGTAGATGGAAGGAGACTGCGGGTCGGGTTGAAGAATTCTTGGTTCCGATGGCGAACGGTGTCTTCGGTAGCTTGTGTGTTGGGTCTCCATTGCTTCACTCCTGGAAGGTGCTTTAGATGCTGTAGGGGTACGAAATTCCGCGTACCAATCTGGTACCTCCATGAGAGGGATTCCGAGCGTGTCACAGAAGGAATGTAGATCCTCAGGGACTCTGAGGAGAGCTGAGCGACCTTGTACTGTTGCCGCCAAACCAAAAGGGAACTTCCAGCGGTAAATTATACCCTTGGCCCGGAGTACTGACAGAAGGGGTTGCAGTTCCCTTCTGCGCTGCAAGGTTATATTTGATAAATCCTGGAATAGGCGAAGTTCTGTGCCGTTATGTAGTAAAGGGGTCAGGGAACGTGCAGCCCTCAGGATGTCTTCCTTCAGACGGTAGTCAATAATGCAGCATACCACATCCCTAGGCGGGTCAGAGTCCTTTCCCTTCGGTCTCAGGGCACGGTGGATTCTTTCCATCGCAATAGGAACATCTCTGGGTCTGCCGAGTATGTTATTAAAGATATGAATAACTTCTCTTTGAAGGTGATCCGCATCTACGGTTTCAGGCAAACCTCTCAGCCTGAGGTTATGGCGTCTGCCGCGATTGTCTAAATCTTCCAAGTGGCGATTGACATCTCTTAATTGCCGTGTATGTGTGTCAATCGTCAGATTCTGGTGACGGATCTTGGATGAATGGAGGGCAGTCGTTTGTTCCACCGCCTGAACTCTGCCTGTAATAGCTTGGATTTCAATTTTTAAATCCGAGATTGCTGCTGTCAGGGTGTCCTTAATGTCCTCAGCTACGGATCTGAGATCGCTCAGGCTCGGATGCTGATGAGGAGTGAGGAGAATTCCCCCGTCATTGAGATCAGCATGTGATGGAGAGGCAGCAGCATTAGGGTTAGGAGGATGCTGATGCTGGCTCCGTGAGGTGGGAGCCGGCACCGAAGTTCCCATCTGTGCCCGGAACATCTCCTGAATGTTCTGACTGGATCTTGCCGGTATTTCACGGGGAGAACGGGACTGGGAGGTCGACGAAGTTCTGGAGGATGTACCCATCGCTTTTCGGGTGTTTGGGAGGCCGTTGACCGTCCTTGGAATTCAGATTTCTATCCCTGTCAGCAGAGCTCTGAAGTTAAGCAGCCATTCTCTACGAGGTCAAGCCACGCCCCTCCTGCCCCATCACTTTAACTGATCATTGCGCGGTTGTGCAACGTTGTACCCAAACAAAATTGATGTCCATTTTTTTCCTCAAATTGTGCTTTCTTTTGGTGGTATTTGATCGGCTCTGCGGTTTTTATTTTTCATGCTATAAACAAAGAAGAGTGACAATTTTGAAAAAAAAAAAAATATTTTTTACTTTTTGCTATAATAAATATCCCCCAAAAATATATAAAAAAATACATTTTTTCCTCAGTTTAGGCCAATATGTATTCTTCTACATATTTTTGGTAAAAAGAAAAAAAAAAATCATAATAAGTGTATATTGATTGGTTTGCGCAGAATTTATAGTTACAAAATAGGGGATAGTTTTATGGCATTTTTATTTATTTATTCTTTTTTATTAGTAATGGTGGTGATCTGCGATTTTTATCAGGACTGCAACATTATGGAGGACACATCGGACATTTTTGACACTATTTTGGGACCATTGTCATTTATACAGAGATCGATGCTATAAAAATGCATTTATTACTGTGTAAATCACACTTGCAGTGAAGTCCTGTCCTAGGGAGTGATTCTAACTGTTAGGGGGCTGGGCTTTAACACACAGGACAGTGATCACTGCTCTCAATGACAGAGAGCTGTGATCTCTGTCCTGTCAATAGGCAGAATGGGGAAATGCTTTGTCTCCCCGTTCTTCCTCTCCGTGACATGATCGCAGGCACCCGGCAGACATCAAGTCCACAGGACCCACGGTCACGGCCACAGAGACGGCGGTGGGCGCGCACCCATGACACTGCTTCTTAAAGGGGACGTACCTGTACGCACTTTTCCCTACCAGCGCCATTCTGCCGACGTACATTGACGTGCGCTGGTCGGCAAACGGTTAAATACCATTACCCACTGTAGTAGCGAATTCGAAAAGGGCCATACCTACTGCACCATGATCAATGGCAAACAATAGGGACTTACCGCAGTTTATCATAAGCCCTGTATGTGCTGAGTATGTATTTAACAAATCTCAGGCTCCCTGCAATGATGGCCCAACATCACCCAAAAAGAGTAACATATCATCCACATATAGGGCTACCCTCTCCTCCAGCCCCCCGATTTGTAATCCCTGAATATCTGGGGAAGTCCAAAGAGCCTCTGACACTGGCTTGATTGCTATAGCAAAAAGGGCCGGAGAGAGGGGGCAGCCCTGCTGCATTCCTCCATATAGCTGTAAAAACTTTGACAATCTTCCCCCCAGCTTGAGCGCTGACATAGGATTGTAGTATAATGTTTGAATCCAATTAATAAACACTGATGGAAATCCCATTTTTCTCAGTTTTTCCCATAGAAAAGGTCATTCGATAGTATCGAAGGCCTTTTCTATACCCAGAGAAGCCACCGTTCTGGTACCCTCATTAATATGCTGCGCATGTATACTAGTATGCAGTCTACGTAGATTAATGTCTGTTGTTTTATGTGGCATGAATCCTGTGTGGTCTGAGTCAATGATAGTTGTTAACAATGGTTTTATTCTCAATGTCAGTATTTTAGTCAGTATTTTAAAATCTATATTCAATAATGCTATTGGTCTGTATGAAGCACATCATTTTGGATCTTTCATTTCTTTATATATAAGAGCTATATGGGCCAGTCTCATTGACGCTGGAAGAGCCCCTATCAGTAGTCCATTACTATTAAAAAGTCCCCATATTTTATAAAGAATTCTATAAGGATTCCATCAGGGCCTGGCGCCTTTCATTATTATGAATAATCTTTTGGATCTTATCCGTTGTAATAGGTCTAACCAAAGCCTCTCTCTCCCTATCTGACAGCCACCCGAGGGCTATCCGATCTAAAAGATCAGACATCTCCCTCGGGTGGAGGTTGGAGGGGAGAGAAAAAAGCATACAGGGAGCTGTAGTACCTCCCAAAAGCCTCCAGAATGTCTTCTGAATTAGATACTGTTATGCAGTGTACACACAAGGGGACTTTTCGACCGGACTGGACCGACGTACCGAGTTTGGCGGACAATCCGATCATGTGTGGGCTTCATCGGACCTTCAGCTGACTTTTCCAGTCGAAAATCTGAGGGACTTTAGATTTGAAACATGCTTCAAATCTTTCCAATGGACTCAAGTCCAGTCGAAAAATCTGCTCGTCTGTATGCTAGTCCGATGGACGAAAATCCACGCTAGGGCAGCTATTGGTTACTGGCTATCAACTTCCTTATTTTAGTCCAGTCGTACGTCATCACGTACGAATCCATTGGACTTTGGTGTGATCGTGTGTAGGCAAGTCCGTTCGTTCAAAAGTCCGTCGGAAGTCCATCAAAAGTCTGTCGGAAAGTCCGTCGGACCAGTCCGGTCGAAAAGTCCACCCACGTGTTACTCCCTCCGGGGTCCTAATTTTAAATATGAGTGTAGCTGAATGTTCCTGTTGTGCCAACAATGCCAAAAATCTTCCACTTCTATCTCCTTATTCAACATTTCTCTAGTTTTATACAATTCTAGCCTAGTTATTTCTGCCATTTGTAGATGCAGGTCCATTTGGGCCATCATCATTATATAAAAGTTTGTCGTATTGGGGTCCAGACTATACTTTTCCTTCTGTAATTCTATCTGCCTTTGTAATACCTGTATGGTGACCTTCTGCTTCTTTTTAACCACAGCGATAACTGAAATATAATGCCCTCGCACATATGCTTTAAATGCATCCCATACCACATCTGAAGAGGATGAATCAGCATTATTTTCCCAGTATGGCTCTAATATTAATGCCATTTTTTCTGCTATTTGCAGATACAGTAAGAGTAAAAGGAAAGGGGGGGGCATGGTTTGCCTTGAGAGAAGATGGCTGCCTAACCCTCAGGCTCCCGCTCACCACAGCCTATAATCCGCTTATAAAGGGGATTACGGACACCACTTTACCATCCACTATGGGAACTTCCTCCCGCGGAAGATCGCAATCTAAATCCTGATCCCCGAGAGAAGTTACTGGCCGCACAAGCCAAACTATACTGGAGATATTTAGAACCCAGCGGGCTAATATGGCAGCTCCTCTTCCTGCCTCATCTCCTCCTCAAGAGCATAACGGGATTGTCCTCACCCCAACCGAACACCGCCTCACACCGATGGAGAACAGCCTGACATCTCACCGTCAACCAAGCCTACAAGATCTCCAGGCTGTAGCAGCTGATATAAAAGACACTCTGTTTTCGGCTATTTCAGATCTGCGCCATGAACTACAGGCCATTACAGGGAGAATACAGCGTGTAGAGGACACCATGGCAATACAACGGTCAGCAGTAAAGAAAATTCACCACAAGGTAGACTCCCATACCATGCAACTTTGAGATCTTCAGCGCCATGTTGAAGATCTCAATAACAGGGGTCACAGACACAACTTACGGGTGAGAGGCCTACCCGAATCAGTGGAACAAGATCAGCTTCTCCCGGCTGTAACGGACCTCTTCAACCGCCTCCTGGATCGACCTAGACATACCCTGATTGCAATGGAACAAATCCATAGAGCACTTCATCCCAGAGGCAGGGACACGGAACCCCCGTGGGACATTATATGCTACATCAATGACTTCGCCACCAAAGAAGAACTCCTCAGGAAAGCCTGTGATAAATCACAATTGGAATATGAAGATTTACGTCCCTTGCTGGAAGTCCTGCGGACCAGAGGGATCCGCTATAGATGGAAATTTCCATTCGGCCTCTCAGCTTCTCACCAGGGCCGTTCAGCGTTACTGAGAGTCCCAGAGGAACTTGATGCTTTCTGCCGTGCCCTAGAGATACCATACGTAGCGGTCCCAAAGTTTGAAACATTTTCTCCTACCCAGCATCCACCAGAGGAAGAACTGATGGAAGCTCACAACATCAGTTTCCATAGAAGACGATCGCCATCAACCGCCAGACCCAGTTCTTCATTGGGGCTCCAACACCCACCCCCAAGTCCCATGACAGTGCCCTTACCTCGCAGGGCTCGCCGAGATCGCTAATCCTCATTGTTTCAACACGCGATGTCCGAACAGAATGGACACACCAGCAACGTCTGCTTTATCTTTCCCGATCTCTCCTCCATGTGTGCGAACAGACCCCTAAACCATGCTCCTATTATAACTATGGATGCTCCAAGGATAAGACTTTCACGTATTGCCCAAACCCACAGGGGTTTCACCCCGCTGCCTTGGATTGCTGACTAATGTGGTCTATCCCTCCTGTCACATTGACTTAGACGATCAGCCCCGGAGTTACGAACAACTAACCACACTTTCTACCCCTGATTGTATACAGCTTGAATGAGTGACTGCTTGCAGAAGCCATGAAAGCCATGATGAAGATATAACCGAGCAAGGGACTGCGGAATACCCACGTGGAACATTCCATCCCTCTCCCTTACCACAAATATCGGCTATAGCTGCATACTCCTTAACCTGTATCTACATTGTTTGTCTCTTCGGAAACAATAACGGCAGAACTTCTGCTGCTGAGAAACACTAAAAAGGGTAATATGTAATATGTTATGGTAATATGTTATGTTCTTTATGTTGATATACCTCCTGTACTGGGAAGACATTATTGCTATGCATCACACACTGATAACAATTAAGAGAGCTTTCTCCCTATAGCGCCTTTTTAATAGTTTAACCCCCCTCGCTAATGTTTGTACCTTATAACATAACAAATTCAATGCAATTTATCATATCGCCCTCTGCTGGCTTATGGGCTATAACGCTCATACCTTTAAGCACAGATATACATCACTCACCTCAGTAATGCACAGGCCAGTAAAAATTTAAATGCACACCTCCAAAAATGGGATGTACCAGAGTTCACCACCGTTGTAACCGAAGCAAGGCAAAATATTTCCTGCACTACATCAATGACCCAAACGAACATGCATACCCATGTTCAGGAGTTTACAATACTCCTATCAAGGCATCTCTGGTCTAGCTTTGATACCCGCATTTCCACCCCTCTCCTATTCACATTATGTTAAATGTATTTTTTTTTTACTCCATTTACGAGTAGTTACGGTCCTGTTGACGATTGTTGTTGAAAGTAACTTAACGTTTTGTTTGCTCTCTAATGAACACGTGTTCTATACGGGTATGCTACCGGGCTACCATTATTGTTAAATCCATTGGAAGCTGATTAATGTTTTCCCTCTTTATGCTTTTTCTATTGCACATTCAGGTGGTTTCATTATTTGCCCCCAAATCAGACACTGCTCACTCCCGCAAGGTTTCACCACTAACGACTGCTAAAGACAACACCCCACTAAGCCCTTCTTAACCAAAAAATGACCTACAACTTACCAAAACCGTTGACTCGATTCCTTAAACATCCACGTCTATACGCTACAAACCTATCCCCTATCTGCCCCCATCTATATGAATTAAGGCTGTGGATGAGACGGACCCCATTGTTCAATCTTTCTACACTTGTCCATACCTCTCAAGTGACAAACCAACCCCCACACAGTGGTTAAGCATACTGAGCCTTTCAACTTTACAGTCATATAAACGCTACTGACCTCTACCGGCAAGTATAATATTGTGGCCCAACTCACCGAGTCAGGTGATAGGGATCCCACTTATTGCCAGCACCTCTCTCTTCCCCCTACACATTTCCTAATACATCTCACTAACCAACCCAGACCCTCACACTCACCCTACCACACCCCCTGCCATAGCTCCTACTATCCTGTCAGATACGTACACATACTTTCAAAATGCCCACAGCATCCCATACTACAGCCATCCCCTTGGTCAAAATCGTTTCGCTCAATGCAAAAGGCCTTAACACGCCAGAAAAGCACTCCCAACTCCTCCTCACCATGCACCAAAACAAGGCTGACATTATATTTATACAAGAAACGCATTTCCGCTCCAACGCCACGCCGAAACTACACAATTTCCGTTATCTAACAGCGTATCACGCAACCAACCCATTGAACAAATCAAAAGGAGTTTCGATACTTATTGCAAAAAGCTGCCCCTTTCAAATCACTGACTCGCTTATAGATGTGGAGGGCAGATACCTCTTTCTGAAAGGCTCGCTTCTAAATAGAAAAATCACGTTGGCAAACATATATGCCCCAAATGTCCGTCAAGTACCATTCTTCCGAACTATCACTGATGCACTCACAACCTTCCAAGAAGGTACCCTCGTACTGGGGGGAGACTTTAACGCTCCGCTCAATCCTATCCAAGACACATCCACAGGCTCCTCATCACTCCCATATACGGCCCTCAAAAAAATCAAATCCCTACTCAATCAGTTACTACTCCTTGACGCATGGTGCACCCTGAATCCCAACGACAAAGATTATACCTTCTATTCAGCACCTCACGACCGATATTCAAGGAAAGACTATCTATTCTTGGCGCAAAAAGACCTATCTCTGTTCCATCAAGCTTCCATTGTTCCCATGATCATCTCGGATCACCATCCCATCTCCCTGACACTAAAGCTCCTTGACACACCTCCTCGTCCACAAACGTGGAGGTTGGACCCATCATTACTAACGGATCCCTCAATTGCTGCTGAGCTAGAATCCAGTCTCCAACACTTCTTCCTTGAAAATAAGTCTGATGACACATCCCCGCTCAATAATTGGGAAGCACATAAATGTGTGATTAGAGGCACTTTACTTGCGGCGGCTGCCAAAAGAAACTGAGAACGGAGAAAACAATATTCAGAACTTTTAGAACGGATCCACAGACTTGAAGGCGCACATAAACACACTCAAGTTCTAACCACTATGAATGATCCGGTACAAGCTAGAAAAGATCTGTTGGACCTATTAGATAAACAAATACAACACAACTATACCCTTTCTAAGAAAACATTCTACGAATTTGGCAATAAAGCCAGTAAAATGCTAGCAAGAGCTTTACAAGCGACAAAGTCCAACAAGACGATACACTCCATCACTGACCCGTCAGGACGCAGAATAAACAAAACCCCAGACATTGCTAAACAATTTGTCAAGTATTATAGTAAATTATAAAACCTCCCCCCACCTGATCCCTCCACAGATGGAACCACAAGAAAACAAATAATCATTGACTTTTTGAAACAATACGGCCCAACCGCTATATCGGAATCAATAGCCCAAGACCTAGACTCCCCTTTAACAAAAGAAGAGGTTGACATAGCTCTGAAACAAATGAAAACGGGTAAAAGCCCCGGTCCCGATGGCTTGACCGTCGGCTACTATAAAACATACGCAGGAATACTCACCCCTTCTTTTATGGCAGCCTTTAACTCTTTCGCAATTCCTATGAATCCCCCGCGAGACCTACTAACTGCCCACATTGCAGTAATTCCGAAACCAGACAAAGACCCCTCCTTAGTTATCAATTATAGGCCCATCTCGCTACTCAACGTTGACCTTAAATGGTATGCAAAAACTTTAGCAAACCGACTCCTCCCTTTAATACCCCAACTTATCGATCTTGATCAAGTTGGCTTTGTTCCGGGGAGAGAAGCGAGAGATAACACTCTTAAGGCTATCAATGTCCACCACTGGCTCACATCCAAACATACTAAGGGATTTATGCTTTCCCTTGATGCGGAGAAGGCGTTCGACAGGGTGGCATGGGACTACATGTTAGAAACCCTAAGGGTTATAGGCATTCCCCCAACAATGCTAAACTTCATATTGGCACTCTATTCTAGTCCCACTGCCAAAGTCCGAGTAAACGGCCACCTGTCGGATGCCTTCTCCGTGTCGAATGGAACACGCCAGGGATGTCCGCTCTCCCCCTTTTTAAACGCTTTTAAAATATTTTCCAGATGGTACAGGATGCCGCTTATACTGCACCATATCGATCCAACAATCTCCCAGACTTGTTGGAGATGCAAAACGGAGACAGGCTCGCTCTTACATATCTGGTGGACCTGTACCAAACTTCAACCTTTCTGGAAAGAAGTCCACAAACTAATCAACCAAATAACCACGTACTCCCTAGATTTCAACCCTGCATTATTCTTGCTTCATCACTCAACAACACCACTACATGCCTACTTTTGCTCTCTAGCCATGCATTTGGTGAACGCAGCTAAGAAGTGTGTCCCTCTCAAATGGCGCTCCACCGAACCGCCAACTAGAGCAGATTGGTTTACCCGCATACAAAAAACAATGGTCACGGAAGACCTCATACATCAAGCCAAGGATACACCCGCTAAGTTCTCCAAAACATGGGCGTGTTGGTTACACTTTGTCACCACTGATGACTATAAAAAATACCTAAACTGAATGAAATACATGAGCTGTGGCAGGAACAAAGAGACTTCATACCTCCCTCACCCTTAACATTCTCTGATCCCTCCCCCCTCCTCTTTTCCACAGGTACATACCAGATTTCCCCACTTACATGCTGATACATACAGCAAACCTCCCCTCCAATGACCTGATGCACATCTTCTTCCCCACGCCTATCTCCCCTGATTATCCCCTGACTACCCCCTTTACCCCTACCCGCTCGAACCTGACACCATTAAGACCAAACTTATAACCAGACATGAGAGTTAATAACACAAGATCCGGTGGTTATCCTCCTTAGTTACCCTAACATACCTACTATCTAAGGCACCATGTAGGGTTACTACCACAAAATGGAATAGTGGATATTGACTCCATGCTATAATGTGTAACAGAATATGAAACCTTTCTGTGTAACCCTCCACCACCTTTTATGTATAATAACTTTCTCTCTTTTCACATTAACGGCGGCTGTGCCCGCACACATGTATTTCAATATGCTCGTTTCAATTTCTTTTTATTTCTGTTATCTTTGTTTAAAAACTCAATAAACTTTATTTAAAAAAAAAGAGTAAAAGGGAAGGGATCTGAAAGACCACTTGGCAAATATGTAGCTTCCACAATATCCGCTGACAATGCCGGATCTGCGAAAGCTAAGTCTATTCGAGATGATGTTTTATAGGAAGCAGAATAGCAAGAATATACTCTTTGAGTATATTCTCTAATATTTAATATTTTGAGGGAAAAGGGGAGTGGGATATAAATTGCTGCTATGACATATCTTTGTTGCCCTAACGTATATACTAATAACATATTTACCCTGTGCGTCTTTATATACCTACTTAATTGAACCTGGGAAGGATTTATTTATTAAAACTGATACCCATCTAGTGTAGGAGGAATATGTGGCATGATATGCCTTATAAATCCATGTTTTTTTTAGAGTCATTACTTTTCCTCCTATTAATTGTGTCTCCTGAAATAAAATCAACTGTGGATTGTACTTTTTTACATACTGGAACATTAATGCTCGTTTAAATTTTAATTTAATCCCGAACATTCCATGATAATATAGAATAACAATTATTTTCACATAGCATCATATATAAATGCCAAATAAAAAAATAGGGAAAACCTAACGATCTAGATCGTATAGATCTTTTAAAGCATATTACCAAGGCAACAAAACCACACCATTTCTCAACCCTAAACACCAAAATTACCAAACCTCCCTCTCCCCCCCCCACCCTTCCCACCCTATCCTTTTCCACTCTCCTCCCTACTTCACAACTCCATTCATCCATGGGAGGGAGTGGAAGGACCTTAACCCTAAGACTAGACTTCACTGACTATAGCATATATTCCATACTCAGCATATTTAAAAAAAAATAAGAAAAAACACCTTTTACCTCCATGTGTGAGTCAGGCTCTCTGAAAGTATTTACCTAAGAGATGCATTTAGATGAATTTGAATGAATATTAGTCTTACATATATTAAATCATAATCCTGATTCCATATACCCATACTTCTTACTAGTGCCATTCTCAGAAAAAAAAAAAAGGGGGTGGCGAGAGGGAACAACAGAGGAGAAAGCCCCCCCACCACAACCAAGAAGGGCAGGAAGGGCCTAAACCCCCCATGTGTCAAAAACATTAATTATCAACTTGTGAAGGAAAAAGAAAGAAGAGAAAAAAGCTTCCCTTTCTTTTTCCTTTTTAACCGCTTCCCGATCAGCTGCCGCAGTTATACTGCGGCAGGTTGGCTCCCCTGTACCAGCCATCATAGCTATAGTCGGCTTGCAGGGTCTAGATAGCAGGCGTGCGCAGGGGATGCTTGTGGCCAACGGTCGCGATGACTGCCAGCCACGAGAGATTGTGAGCAGGCGACACAAAACAGGGATGAGTGTGTGTAAACACACACTTCCCTCTTCTGTTCTGACAGGAGTGACAGATCGTGTTTTCCTATTAGCTAGGAACCATGATCCGTCACTTCCTCTAGTCAGTCCCCTCCCCCTTCAGTTAGAATCACCTCCCAGGGAACACAGTTAACCCATAGATCACCCCCTAATGTTAACCCCTTCATCGCCAGTGACATTTTTACAGTAATCAATGCATTTTTATAGCATTGATCGCTGTATTAATGCCAATGGTCCAAAAAATGTGTCAAAATTGTCCGATGTGTCTGCCATATTGTCACAGTCATGATAAAAAATGCAGATCGCCGCCATTACTAGTAAAAAAAATAATAATAATAAAAATGCTATAAATCTATTCCCTATTTTGTAGATGCTATAACTTTTGCGTAAACCAATCAATATATGCTTATTGCGATTTTTTTACCAAAAATATGTAGAAGAATACATATCGGCCTAAACTGAGGAAAAAATGAGCTTTTTTTTTAAAAAATGGGAATATTTATTATAGCAAAAAGTAAAAAAAAATTGTGTTTTTTTCAAAATTGTTGCACTTTTTTTGTTTATAGCGCAAAAAATAAAAACCACAGAGGCGATCAAATACCACCAAAAGAAAGCTCTATTTGTAGGAAAAAGGGACATCAATTTTGTTTGGGTGCAACGTCCCACGACCCTTCAATTGTCAGTTAAAGTAACGCAGTGCCGAATCGCAAAAAGTGCTCTGGTCAGGACGGGGGTAAATTCTTCCGGGGCTGAAATGGTTAAAGGACACTCTTCCTATCACCCTTGTGATTGTCAACTTCATTTGTTTACCATTTCCCACATATATTCAAGTGTCATTTCTCATGCGCATATTATCATAAATATTAGTGAATATTAGTGGATAAAAAAAAGCAATTTAGCATTTTCATATTGCAGGTCTGACCTTGTTCGGGCTATTGTCAGTATACGACCTCGATCTCTCTAATTTAATAAACGTTAAAAAAAAGGGAGAGGAGGGGATCCCGGCTTTGGTGATCAAATAGAAATTCTATGTGCTCTTTTTACCGCAAAAGTTGCAGACATATCCGTGAAACACAATACACATCAATAATTTCTCTAAAAAATTCTACAGGTTTATATCCTTCCACTCTCTCTGGCAGGGCTATGATCCAGATATTGTTTCTCCTTAGACAGCTTTCTGTATCAATTGATCTGTCTTGTAAGGCACTAATTTGTTCTTTCAGAGTACACAGTTCTCTATTATCTGCTTTCAGCATATCTTCTTCTTTTGAAACCTGGGCTTCCATCTTTGAAATCCTTTGTTTTACTTTATCGAACTCATGCCTCATTATGTTAATATCTACAGCCAGTGCATCAATTTTAATTGTAAGTGTCTCACTACATAACTTATTAGCTGCCATAATGTCTTTTCCAGAGGGTAAATGCTCTTGCTCCATCTCCTTATCTATTGCTGTTTATATATATATATATATATATATATATATATATATATATATATATATACTGTATTCAGTTTAGCTAGATCCGTTCTTGTTATTCTCTTCCTACTGGCAGGCAGGCAGGTGTTTTTACAGTATTTACAGCTACCTGAAGAAAATTGCTGGTGTTCTGCTGATCCTATTAGTACCGCAGGCAGCTGAAGTATTTACAGTTAGTGTAGTGCGTCCTCTGCACAGTGTGCACCTAAAGCTACCTGAAGAAAATTGGTGGTGTTTTTCTGATCCTATTAGTACCACAGGCAGGCAGCTGCAGTATTTACAGTTAGTGTAGTGTGTCCTCTGCACAGTGTGCACCTAGAGCTACCTGAAGAAAATTGGTGGTGTTCTTCTGATCCTATTAGTACCACAGGCAGGCAGCTGCAGTATTTACAGTTAGTGTACTGCGTCCTCTGCACAGTGTGCACCTAAAGCTACCTGAAGAAAATTGGTGGTGTTCTTCTGATCCTATTAGTACCACAGGCAGGCAGCTGCAGTATTTACAGTTAGTGTACTGTGTCCTCTGCACAGTGTGCACCTAAAGCTACCTGAAGACAATTGCTGTTGTTCTGATCCTATTAATACCACAGGCAGGCAGATACAGTATTTACAGTTAGTGTACTGCGTCCTCTGCACAGTGTGCACCTAAAGCTACCTGAAGACAATTGCTGTTGTTCTGATCCTATTAATACCACAGGCAGGCAGCTACAGTATTTACAGTTAGTGTACTGCGTCCTCTGCACAGTGTGCACCTAAAGCTACCTGAAGACAATTGGTGGTGTTCTTCTGTTCCTATTAGTACCACAGGCAGGCAGCTGCAGTATTTACAGTTAGTGTACTGTGTCCTCTGCACAGTGTGCACCTAAAGCTACCTGAAAACAATTGCTGGTGTTCTCATACTAATAATACTACAGGCAGGCAGTTGATTCTGCTAGCTGCAGTATCAGTATATATATACATCCCAGCTTTGTGCAGCTACATCTCATTGCAGGCCATTAGTATGTTTGGAAGGCCAACAAGGAGAGGCAGACAGTCACAAGCCAATAAAAGAGGATAAGCAGGCTCTGTGTCTAGAGGCAACAGTGCTGGTCGTGGAGATGGTGCATCCTCATCAGCACGTGCCCGTGGGACACGCCTGTCCTTTTTGTTAAGCCTGCGGAAGGATCCTCGTATTCGTGGTATCAAGGGGAGGGATGATTACTGGCTGGCAACCCTCCTTGATCCACCTTACAAGGGTAAGGTTGCGGACCTTATCTTACCATCGCAGAGGGAGCAGAGGATGAAACATCTTCGGGAGACCTTGCAGAAAGGTTTGTGCAATGCGTTTCCAGATCCTGGGAGGTTACAATTTCCTGGTCCTCCTGGACAATGTGTTGCTGAGGCTTCGGTCAGTCACAGAAGGAGCGGTGGAGAAGGTGGCCATCTGACTGATGCGTTCAGACAACTTTTTAGTCCGCAGCCCCAAGGTCTGATCGGTTCCAGCAACTATCGCCAGCGTCTGATTCACATGGTGCAGGATTACCTAGGAGCAAGATCAGACGTGGACACCTGTCCCACCGAAATTCCACTGGGTTACTGGGTCTTGATGATGGATCACTGGCCAGAGCTTGCACAGTATGCAATTGAGCTACTGGCCTGTCCTACCTCCAGCATTCTTTCGGAACGCACATTCAGTGCTGCTGGAGGCTTTGTAACCGATCACAGGGTGCGCCTGTCCACTGAATCAGTCGATCGGCTGACCTTTCCTAAAATTAATCATTCTTGGATCACTAGCTATCAAGCACCTGATGCTGATGTAACCGATTGATTTTTTTTTAAATGTGAGATCCCTTCAAGACTGCATATGCTGATGCTGAGTGACTATCCTGTTCTACTGAGTCACAATCCTCTTCCTCTTCAATTTTCATGCTGATAGCTTGTAAGAACATTTTTGGTTCTGGGCACCACCACCAGTGCCCAAGGCCCAATTTTTCAGCCCCTGTTTAACAGGGGCATATAATTACAATTTTTGATGCTATACTTTGCAACAGGGCTAATTCCTGCACTCCAACTATAGTATCTGTGAGGGGTTGCAGTGTTGTGGCACCAGCACCAGTGCCCAAGGTCCAATTTTTCAGCCCCTGTTTAACAGGAGTGTATAATTACAATTTTTGATGCAATACTTTGCAGCAGGGCTCATTCTTGCGCTCCAACTATAGTATCTGTGAGGTGTTGCAGTGTTGTGGCCCCAGCACCAGTGCCCAAGGCCCAATTTTTCAGCCCCTGTTTAACAGGGGTGTATAATTACAATTTTTGATGCAATACTTTGCAGCAGGGCTCATTCCTGCGCTCCAACTAGGGTATCTGTGAGGAGTTGCAGTGTTGTGGCACTAGTGCCTAAGGCCCAATTTTTCTGCCCCTGTTCAACAGGGACATGTAATTACAATTCTTGATATAATATTTCACAGCAGGGCCCGTTCCAGCGCCCACCAAGAGTAACTGTGAGGACTTACAGTGTTGTGGCACCAGCACCACCACCAAAGGCCCAATTTTTCTACCACTGTTCAACAATTGCATGTAATTACAATTCTTGATCTAATATTTCACAGCATGGCCCATTCCTGCACCCACCAAGAGTAACAGTGAGGGATTACAGTGTTGTGGCAACACCAACACCTAAGGCCCCAATTTCTGCAGAGTATATAGGGCAGGCCCCTACTTTCAAACATCCAACTTTCAAATGACTCCTACTTGCAAACGGAAGGAGACAACAGGAAGTGAGATGAAATCTACCCCGAGGAATGGAAATTCTCTCCTGTAAGAGTTAATATGGGAAAAACGTGTCTCCTCTTCACTGATGCTTTATCACCAATCCTTGTTTCACTAAAAACCCCAAATTTTCAAAAAACATTTGTCATTGGGACTGAAAGTGAGGTGAAATCTTCTGAAGAGGTGCACAGACAGCAAAACAAATGTTACAGGGGTGATAACCCTCCCCTATGTTTTCCAAAAAGCTTAAAAATAGATTTTTTGGCTGGAGCTACACTTTAAAAATGTACCAGTTCAAAATTACAAACAGAGTCTACTTAACAACAAACCTACAGTCCCTGTCTTGTTTACACCACCTGTATACTGCTGTTCAGAGTATATAGGGCCTGGGGGCCCCACTCCTTTCCTTTTTTCAATTGGAGTGCGGGGTTCCCCTTAATATCCATACAAGACCCAAAGGGCCTGGTAATGGGTTGGGGGGGATACCCATGCCTGATTTTCATCCATATTGCCAGGACCCAACATTACATTAAAGCCGCAAGCAGTTTTAAATGACTTTTATTCCTTTAAAAATTTAATTTTGTGCAGAGACTATTCTAAGCACGGGAAACACGTGCCACTTTACAGGCATACTATAGACACCCCCCAGGTACGATATTTAAAGAAATATTTCACTTTTTTTTTTCACTTTAAGCATCATTAAAATCACTGCTCTCGAAAAAACGGCCGTTTTTAAAACGTTTTTTGCACTGATACATGTCCCCTGGGGCAGGACCCGGGTCCCCAGACTGTTTTTAGGACAATAACTTGAATATTAGCCTTTAAAATTAGCACTTTTGATTTCGAACATATGAGTCCCGTAGACTTTAATTGGGTTCTAAAGTTTGCGCAAACTTTCGGTCCGTTCGCAGGTTCTTGTGCAAACTGGGAGGTGTTTGGCTCATCCTTACTGAAAAGTGGTGATAACAAAGAGGAGGTTCTGGAACAATCAGCATCCACCAGCCTGGTGTCCAGTCCCCACTCCTCTGAGACACCGCAGAAATTAGATCAGCTGCCGAGATTCGAATCAGCCGCCGTCTCTCGCCGGAACTATCTCAAGATTAGAGCACCAAGTCCTCACATCCACACACTCTCACATCTCACGCCCAACACCTGACAACCCAAATTAATCTTAGCATTTGCAATAACAATTTGTGTTGAAAGAAGAATAAAGCTCTCCTAAAATAAAACACATAAATTTTATTTCAGCTTTGCCATTCTGCTACTTTACATAAAAGTCAGACTAATCATTTTAATTAACAGTCTTTGTGTATTATAGTTTGGGGTAAATATATGGGAGTAAACAAATTAAATTATGTAAAAGTTACATCGTAATGAATTACAGGGAAATGTTTTTTTTTTTTACTATTTATTCCCCATAAAAAAATAAATAAACATACATGTGTGTATCCAAATCCACTACCAAATTAAAGCCCTATGTGTCACAAAAAACATTATGTAAAATGTTAGGGTAGACTACCTAAAATACTGTATTTATTGGCGTATAACACTCACTTTTTCACCATAAAAAGTGGGTGCAAATAGCGTGTGCGTGTTATACGCCAATACTTCAATTTTAGCTTCCTCGGAGGGGACAGGGAAGGGGGCGGGACGAGCGCCATCAGATTACACACAGTGAGAAACTTCTGTTTACTTGGTAGCCTCTGTAATAGGAAGTCCCGTCTCCTGGGCCACCATTGGACCACTGGTCTGTCTATCATAGGAGATTCTCACTGTATGTAATCTGTTGGAGCTCATCCCGCTCCACTCCCTGTCCCCTCTAGGCTGCAGATGGGCATCGATCAGGCTGCACTGATGGCAATGGTGAGGCTGCTGCATTGATGTGGACTGGTGAGGCTGCATTGATGTGGACTGGTGAGGCTGCATTGATGGCAATAATGAGGCTGCAGATGGGCACTGACCCTTATTTTGCTTCAAAGTTCCTTATTTAAAATTTAAGTTTTTTTCCTGAAACTTCCCTCTTAAAATGAATGTGCGTGTTATACGCCTGTGCGTGTTATACGCCGATAAATACGGTAAATGTATAATACAGTAAAATCTTCGTTTGAGAGTAACTTGGTTTGACAAGCTACATTTTTTAATACATTTTGAACTGAAAAACAAGCGATGTCTTGATATACAAGTAGCATTATGTCACAAATGAGTATAAAAGAGAAGAGAGGAGCCTCTAACTGTAGCAATATGGTTACATTTAATGAAGGTACAACATTTAGCAACTCAGATGGTTGATGATTTAAACAGGCACATCTAAGTATGCAGGCATCCGGGATAAAGCTGTCCACATAGACCGTCCTCCTCACCACCATTGCTGTCATCCCTTCAACGCTGCGCTCCACAAGCATTTCAAGCCTCGCTTTCAGTTCACTCTACTGCAGGGTAGTCTTCCTGGTCACGATTGCAGACGGACAGCGGTGAGTGCCGGTGGTGCGGGGTAAGGTCTATGTGGACAACTTTACCCAGATGCCTGCATACTTAGATGTGCCTTTTTTAATCATCAACCACATAAGTAACCAAATTTTGTATCTTCATTAAATTTAACCATATTGCTACACTTGGAGGTGCCTCTCTTCTCTTTTATACTATGTAGCTCCTGCTGGATTTTGCTTCTAATCCTCTCGTGGAGGCTGTCATTTGTGAATGGACATTTTATGGTTACAAAACCCATCACATTGCTATAATCTTTTTATATGGACTATAAACTGAAGAATTTATGAAAAAATTATTGTGGAACAAATCATTTGAGTTTCCATTATTTCCTATGGGGAAATTTGCTTTGATATACGAGTGCTTTGGATTATAAGCATGTTTCCAGAACGAATTATGCTCGCAATCCAAGGTTTTACGTTATGTATATACTCAAGTATAAACTGACCCGAATATAAGCTGAGGCACCTAATTTTACCACAAAAAACTGGGAAAACGTATTGACTCGAGTATAAGCCTAGAGTGGGAAATGCATCAGCTACTGGGTAAACAATGCCCATCTGCAGCCTCATTGTGCCCATTTGCAGCCTCACTGTGCCCATATGCAGCCTCACTGTGCCCATTTGCAGCCTCACTGTGCCCATCTGCAGCCTCACTGTGCCCCCCTGTAGCATCAGTGCCCATCTGCAGCCTCACTGTGCCCATCTGCAGCTTCATTGTACCCATCTGCAGCCTCACTGTGCCCATTTGCAGTCTCACTTTGCCCATCTGCAGCCTCACTGTGACCATTTGCAGCCTCACTGTGCCCATCTGCAACCTCACTGTGCCCATTTGCAGCTTCACTGTGCCCATCTGCAGCTGTACCTTTAATAACCAAAAGAGCGGGTGTCTCCCACTGTGTCATGCAGTCTGTAGTCTGTTCGGTGGCCATCCAGTGTAACAAAGCCCTGCCTCCTCCTCGTCTGTGATAGATGGAACACTGATTCAGTTACCCAGCATTGTATCAGTGTTCTGTTTATAAGGGATGACGAGGATGCGGGGCTTTGTTACAGTGGACAGCCGCCGAACAAACTGCATGACACAGCGGGAGACACCTGCTGTTTTGGTTATCAAAGGTACAGCTGCAGATGGGCACAGGGAGGCTGCACCCTCACTGGAGACCCTCATTCAAGTATAAGATGAGGGGAGATTTTTCAGCATAAAAAATGTGCTGAAAAAGTTGGCTTATACTCGAGTATATACAGTAATATGCAGAACTGAGACATCATTGAAATGAAAAAATACAATTCCACCAGTGTAGATATGGAGAAAAAAAGGGGGCAACCTTTTGCTTACCATGGGAACTGGTGGGTGGTAGGTAAGCATGTCTTGCTGGCACCTCTTTCTGTCAGAATTGGGAGCCATTGCTTTAGGAGGGAGATCCCCATTTTTGGTAAACCTCTCTTAAAGCACCCCTCCTTAGTGGGAAAGGGTGTATGAGCTGGCGGGAACATAATTTTTTTAAAATGCTTTATAAACAAAAAAAAAAGGTAAAAGCTAACCCTGCCAGCATTAAAAAAAACAGTTTTTTTTATTTTGCAAATGAAACACAGATGATGCCCTATTTGCAAGTTAGTTTTTAAGTATTTCAATTTTATGGAGACATATTATTTGCAATCATAATTATTATGCATGTTGTGAAATACTTTTTATAAGCCGTGATAGATGCCATTACCTTGTGACTTTTCTGTTTTACTTTGAACATTTAGCCTCTCTTCTAGCCAAACCTTTACTTAAGCCTTTCTTTAATCCTTTTATAAATTCATTGCCTTTCATTTAAATCCTTCAATTTAATTCTACCCGGTACAGACCTGTCAACCAATTCACATTAGCTGGCCACACAAGGACTTAATTTGTTATGTTTTTAATGTTTTTAACAATAGTAGACATATGGATCGGTGGCTATGTCTTAGATAAGCTTTTGAGGTGCAAAAGTGCATACAGCTGCAAGAGTCAAAGCTCAGTTCAGCTGAAGAAGCTTTAGTTGACAATCAGATTAAAAGGTTTAGTGTTCTGTTGCCATCGGAGACTTCCATACTCCAAAGTGCTATGAAAGAGAAATGAAGGACTAGAAAAGACTAACCAAATTAAGAATGTATCAGTTCTTTCTAATGTGTACAGTAAAGGTAATCATCTTATTATAATCACTTGTACCATTTAAATGTATGCTAAACAATTATGTTTACATTATGTGTAATACACACTAACATTTTTTTATAACTACATTTACTGTGTTTTTCATATTTGATATGGTATGATTTAATTAAGAAAAAAAAATGAAAACATAACAAATGTTTGAAGCTTCGTAGTCAATTAGTATAAGATAAATATGTAGACAAAACTGTTAATTTACTAAAGAAGTAATTTTTCCCTATGATGTCATGTGAACATACAATCATATGCAAGAACATCAGGGTATCCTGATCCCTGATGAAGTCACGTGTTTAGTGATGTGTAGGGTGGAGCTGATGATGTCAAGCTGCATGACAGGAAGTTTGCAATCTGCCATTTTGTGAGTGTCTGAAAAGGGTTGTTGTCTGCAGTGCATCAGATATGTACTTTGTACTGTGAGTTTTCAATTCACTTTTTAATCAATACTATTGGAAAATTTTTCACACTGTGTTTTGGTGGAAGAAATATGATATGATGAAGGAGGATGGAGATGGATTGAAATCAGATAATGGGATCGAGATAAACATCTGAACTTACACCTACCCAGTTTAAAAGGAAAAACATTATTTGACCTAACATTAATTTGGGTCAAATCCTGGAGGTGAGGGTATATATATTTGTCGGTGAAGGGAAGAGCACTACAGTTGGTGGAACAATCACAAGTGAAATATATGAATTTCACATTATTCAATCAATTTGCATGGATTAATTAGGATATGAATAACATCTTTGGCACATTTTATATCAGCAGCACTGATTCTTTGAGCCACACAGACTACATAAGAAGATTACACAGCACTTTAGCGTTTGATTAATGACATTTGTTTATAAAGAAGGACATTATGCATGTTATTTAAGTGAATAAAATATTGATGGAATTTGTTATTTTGATGTAGGTTTTGTCACATGTGTTATGCTTTAAACACGTTTGATCACACATCATAAGACAGTGTTGTACTGAGATAACGCTATTGTCTGATGCATATGTGGGAGTGCATGTAGTGCTAGCTGCAGTCTAAACGCATTTCAGTTACAAGATGGTACATAGTTACATAGTACATAGTTACGCTGAAGTTTACAGAACCACTTCGTTTTCTATTTATTACACAGATCATAATTAGAACAAAGCGAAAATCGGTAGATAAGAACTGAGTACAGTCTTACAGTCTTATATTCCCACCATATCCAAAGAAAATCTTATGGTTTTTCAATACAAAATGATAAGCAAGATCACAAAATATTTGTCAGTACAAGATCAATAAGACCAGCCAACTACCCCACACATTTTCAAATTTAGCAGGGCAACCCCTATGTTGGTAGATAAGGAGCTCAAAGTGTAAGGTATTATCCATGTGATGTATCCATTCTTGATAAGTTGGGGACTCTTAGTCTTTTAGTACCGTAAAATAGAAAATGGATATACAGTTTAACAGTGCTAGTGGAATATGTGTTAAATATAAACACACTTTGGGCGTACGTGTTAAATATAAACACACGCCCTGGAGGAGGGGCTTTTTCCCCCTCCTCCAGGGTATCATCAAGGACATCCATATCCATATCCGATGTCTTTGATGACACCCTGGAGGAGGGGCAAAATGCGTTGATGCATTTTCGGTTTTACGTACCTGTGACGCAACTTCCGGTATCCGTGGAACGCATGCTGGAGATGCGAACCCGGAACACACTGATGCCTGTTTTTCCAGTCATCTCATCAGTGGCATTCTGTTAATGCGCAGTTATCCAGTGCGGGCAGTACTTCACTATATGCTCTTTTCTCTCCTTTTCTAATATATATTGCCCTCTGTGGTCCTTATGCAAATCGGAAGCACCTCTACCCTTGGATACATCGTGACCCCATTAAGCATTTTTGACCCCTGGACTGCAAAGCCGAGGGTCCATAAGCTCTGGTGAGTGGGGTTGCAAGAGGGGAGTGTATTCTCTGATTGAATTTGATTTTGATTGTGCTCTCTGGAATCACTTCTCTAATCCCGATTTTTTTTTTTTTATTGCTGTTGGACACTTTTAGCACCTTACATTTGTCAATCATTTGATTTATTATTTATTGGTTGTATTTTTTTCACTTTGCACACTATTGTGTTTATATTTAACATGTATTCCACTAGCACTGTTAAACTGTATATACATTTTCTAAGGTCTTAGCGCCTTTGTATCAGCTGCTGTAGTCTTTTCTTTTTGCACTATTGTTCCACTGGCGCAAGTTTTTAGTTTGTATTAGTACTGTAAAATAGGCTTACAGGTTTGAAATAAGGCTCTAGAAATTACTGCCCTAGTCTGCTTCTTTACCACAAACACTTCTAATATTCCAAATAAGTATTGCTTTGGGTTGAATTTAACCACTTGCCGACGCCTCACTTACAAGTAAGGTGACAAAGCGGCCACGCTGTGCTGGATCACGTATCTGATAAGTGACTCAGCAGTTCTGGGCAGGGGGTGTGCACACGCGCACCCGCCGCCCCAGCTGTGCTGTGATTAGTCACAGCACAAGCCGATCAGCAGGTGCCGGCTAGTGATTGACCGCTGGGACCTGCTGATTGGCTCCATCATTCAGGGAAGGAAGCTCTGTGTTGTAAACAACACAGAGCTCCGAATAGTGACAGGTGATCTTGCTGTTTTTTTAAACCCGGGAGAAAAACAGCAAGATTGCTTAGTAAAAGCACCAAATAGCACACACATTATACATTTTTAGGCACACATTTAACCCCTTGATCACCCCTAGATGTTAACCCCTTCACAGCCAGTGTCATTAGTACAGTGACAGTGTATAGTATTAGCGCTGATCACTGTATAAGTGTCACTATTAGTGTACCAGCCAGCATCAACTAGTTTCAGACCATCACAGTCCCACTTTAAGTCACTGATCACTGCCATTACTAGTATGAAATGAAATAAATACAAATTCTAGTATCTATACCAGATGCTTGTGGTGCTAAAAATAATGGTTCTATTTGACACAAAAGATAATGGCCTATATGTAGATATGGAGAAAAAAAGAGCAGCACAGCTCTAAGGGTAGTAGTGTGTATAAAAGACTTTAATAATGTTTAAAAATATGCACTCACATTTAGGCTGATAAAAACAGGCATGTAGTGTTACTCTTTAACATCATGAGATCACATCCGGTGGACCGCTGGGCTGTGGAGGAGTCATTCTCCGGCTGCTTCCGGTGGCGTCCGAAGCTCCGAGGTATGTAGTTCCCTCAGACAGTGCGTCAGCTGGTCCGTGGGTGGAGATGACAGATGCTGAAGAGCCGGGGGGCGTGGCCGTAGCGCTCGCGTTCGGAGCATGTGTGCTCCTTCATCAGGCGTGTGACCTGGCCTGTTATTGGGCCCTGAGGACAGGGTTAATGACCACTGCTTTACGTAGCTCTGGATAGGAATTATTCAGCCATATAAGACTGTAGGTAGCATACTAGTACTGTATGGCTTAATCCTAAAGGGGGGGGCACATGTTGGGTGAACACCCAAATTTGCGGGGCGCGGTACGTTTGCCCGCCAAATGCCCCACAATGAACTGCAAGCTGCACAGAGCATTCTAAGGTCCTAATTGGATAAAGCCTTGCCCCTGACCATTGGTCAGGGACAAGACTTTGCCAGTTAAAATACAAAGCACTGTCAGAGCCCTGATTGGACAAAGTGATGATGACTTTGTCCAATCATGGCTCAGTGCTCATAGTCCCACCCCACATTTTAAAAGGTTCCTTCCCATAGGAAGTTTTTGCAGTGTGTTGTTGGAGTAGAGATAGATAGAGCAGGGAACAGTTTGCTACTAGCAACTTAGTGTCTTCATTTATTGTGACTCTGAGTGTAGAGTGTGAGTTTAATGTTAGTATAATGTCAGTATCATGTCACTACAGTGTGTCAGTATAGTGTAGTGTCAGTGTAGTGTGTCAGTGTAGTGCAGTGTTTAACACAGCATTACATAACATTTAGTGCCCCTTTTTATACCTTGTATACTCTTTTTTTTGGATGCTGCATGTTTTTTTTTGTATGTTTTTTTTTTTTCTTTTTTTTCTTTTTTTTATATTGTGTCCTGCCTGTCCCCCTCTTTTATTAAATTGCCAGCCACAGTTTTTCTCACTGCGATGCTTGTGTTCCCCCTTTTTTATTTTAATAGATTTTGGGAGGCCAACAAGGAATGGCAGACTTTCCCATGCCACTATGAGTGGGCCAGCAGTGTCTGTGTCCACAGGCAAAGGTGGACATGGTTTGTCCTCAGGCAGGGCACTATTGTCTCTGATTAGTGATGTTGTCAATGCTATCTAGATACAGCATGCAGAGAAGGTGGTGGACTGGCTTACTAAACCCTTCTCATCCTCCTCATTCTCTATTACCCTAGCTGACACTAGTGCGCTGTTCACCGTAGCTCTCAGAGCAGCTTATTTTGCCTCCTTGTCCACAGAACACAGTATCAGGCACTTGCTTCTTGAGGATTCACAGACATTACTTGTTTCTGATGTTGGTTTTGAGGTAGAGGAAGGGAGTAACATGAGCCTACAGAGAAGGGAGAACAATGATAAACAACAAATTGGCAGTCATGTTCCCCCAGCCGCCACGTATTGCCAAGTTGGCTCCAGTGATGAAGAGGTCCCTAATGCGACTTGGGTGCTGGATAGAGCAGAGGAGGAAACTGAGGGTGAGACACAAACCCTAACAAGGCAGAATGTCCTCTAGAGGTAGCCATCATAGAAGAGTAGAGAGCAGTCACCCTATTCCATCAGATTGTGGAGCTGTTATCTCCTGGCCCACTTCACACAGCTCAGCTGAGTGGGCCTTTTTTAGCACATGTGCAGCTGATCCCACTGTTGCAATTTGCAATCTCTGCCGCAAGCAGATCAAGTGTGGCAAAAATAATAACTATTTGGGTACCACATGCTTGACAAGGCATTTAACCTCCCACCACACCTGAAAGCCAAACACAAGGGTCACAATTCTTCTCCTCCTCACTACTCGCCTTTCATTTCCATACCCCCCCCCCCCCGCTATATCTCATGACCTCTCAGCAGCCTCCACTGATAGGGATGATGGTATAGCAAAGGGTGTCACAAGTCCTTGCAACATGTCTTCCAGCACCATACCACCAGCTATAGAGTATAGCAGGCAAATTTCTCTGCCCCAGCTGCTGCATCGAAGAAAAAAAATACACTCCCTGCCACCCACATGTCCAGTGGCCACTGGCCAATAACTTGCATATAAGTCTATAAAATGGGGACTTTTGATTTTTCAAGTTTGGATCCTATAGACTCTATTAAGGGTTCACAGTTCGAACTATACTTTTGCAATGTTCGAGAGTTCCGGCACTAATCGACCTGGGGGGTGTTTGGCCCATCTCTAATTACCATTTCATTTCATCACTAGATTCTTCATTTATATTTCCGTATATTTCTTCAAACTTTTTAACATCTGCACATATTAATACATTATTCTTTCTTCTTTTTTTTTTCTTCCCTTTTCTTTTCATCTTTTTTTGCTTTCGTCATTTTCTTCTTGGAGCTTGATGTATTAACTCTCATCACAAACACTTGTTTCTTTTTCTTCTCCATGGCCAATGATGCTTATATAAACCTCAGTCCTGCTCATCTTCCCCACATCTGTGACCAAGCTCAAGCATCAAAGGGAAGGCCAGAGCAACTCTGGCTGAGGACATTCACAGCTGCTGTACATCCACTTCTAAAGCACCTGGTTGCATTGAGTAGTGTCATTGAACTATTAAATTGTTGGTAATAGATATTTGTCCTTAAAAGGATATTTGGGTGTAAAATTTGTGCGCACAAGTAAAACACATAGGAAAATATACCCAAGCACTGTAATTCAAAGAATTTAAGCACTTCAGCCCTGGAAGGTTTTACCCCCTTCTTGACCAGAGCACTTTTTAGAATTCGGTACTGCTCTGCTTTAACTGGTAATTGCGTGGTCATGCAATGCTGTACCCAAATTAAATTTGCATTCTTTTTTCCCACAAATAGAGCTTTCTTTTGGTGGTATTTGATCACCTCTATTTTTTGCAATATAAATGAAAAAATACCGAAAATTTTGAAAAAAATTATATTTTTCGACTTTTTGCTATAAATAAATACAATAAACTCAATTTAACCACTTGCCGACCGCCTCACGACGATATACGTCGGCAGAATGGCACGGGCAGGCAAAGGTGCCCGAGGTGGTCGGCATCATTCCCTGAGCAATCCGTGCTGAGAGGGAGGCCATCCATTCATGGCCACCCCATTGAGATCGCTCCCAGCCAATGACAATCTTCCTCTGCCTCTGTAATGTAAACAGCAGCAGAGGAAGTGATGTCATCTCTCCTCGTGTTGGTCTTTTTCATTCCGGCGCCAAGGAGAGAAGACATCCAAGTAAGTGCACCGATACTACACGTACAGTAGAACACTCTAGGCACACTTTTCACCCCCCATCACCCCCCAATCACCCCTCAATCACCCCCCTGTACCCCCTGTCACAGTGACACCAATAGCATTTTTTTTTTCTGATTATTGCATTGGTGTCAGTTTGTGACAGTTATAAGTATTAGGGCAGTTAGTGTTTAGGTCCCCCTTTAGGTCTAGGATACCCCCCTAACCCCCCCTAATAAAGGTTAACCCCCCGTCGCCACTGTCACTAAGCGATCATTTTTCTGATCGCTGTATTAGTGTCACTGGTGACGCTAGTTAGGGAGGTAAGTATTTAGGTTCGCCATCAGCGTTTTATAGCGTCAGGGACCCTCATATACTACCTTTATCCCCCTGATTGCCCCTAGTTAACCCTTTCACCAGTGTTTACCGTATAACTGTTACGGGTGACGCTGGTTAGTTTATTTCTTATAGTGTCAGGGCACCCGCCGTTTATTATCTAATGAAGGTTTAACCCCCTGATCGCCCGGCGGGTGATACAAGTTAAGTTTTAGGGTCAGATAGGGTCTGCGTCACCCCAGGCAGCGTCAGGTTAATGCCAGTACCGCTAACACCCACGCACGCAGCATACACCCCCCTTAGTGATATAGTATCTGAACTGATTGATATCTGATCCGATCGGATCTATACTAGCGTCCCCAGCAGTTTATGGTTCCCAAAAACGCAGTGTTAGCGGGATCAGCCCAGATGCCTGCTAGCACCTGCGTTTTGCCCCTCGGCCCAGCCCACCCAAGTGCAGTATCGATCGATCACTATCACTTAAAAAACACTAGACACACATAAATACAGTGTTCGCAGAGTCAGGCCTGATCCCTGCGATCGCTAACAGTTTTTTTGGTAGCGTTTTGATACAGTCGCCAACAGTCAGGAGCTTTTTTACCCGTGAGTCTCACTAGTGTACCACTAAATTTAGAGCCCAAAATGGCAAATCGAAGGTACACTAGTGAAGAGGCCTACACGTTTCTGAGCATGACAGATAGTGAAGAGGAAGTCACTCATCTGTCAGATTCAGGCTCAGAATACGATCCTGTAGAGGACAGTGAACAGCGTCCACTGACCCAGCGTCCGGCGCTATACATGCCGGACGCTGGGTTGTGAGGCTGGCTACATGAACACTTGGTCTTCTTAAGAGACGCCTTCCTGTGACCTCAGCATATCGCTCTGGCTTGCGCATGCCAGGGCGGGACGGGAGCACTGTCACACTCCTCTATGGAGACTGCAGCCTACCAACCTGCAGCTCTCACCACCTAAGAATAGCATCCATATTTGCTTTACCATTACTGTTCCCTCCCACATCCTGCCCTTTCTCTGTGGTTTCCTTTGGTTTTAATAGAAACCTCCTCTCTACAAGCAATTAATGAAATCCTTTCAGTTTAGATGAACCCCTCTCTCTCAACTATGCCCCTGAAGAAGGACCCTACAAACACAAAATACCCCGAAACGCGTCGGGCTTGAGAAGAGTTTTTTGGTTCCTTTTATCATTGCCTCTTACTTGGTGTTCATCACGTTTACTATGTAGTATTACTATGTTACTCTAGATATCCATTTTGTTTTTAATATTTGTATTTTTCAACACGAATAAAATTTATATGTTTTTACTATGTATAATAGCTTCTACCTGTATATTTTTTCTTTGTCTATGCAAGTGCCGGGAAAGTCCACCTAGGGGAACCCATTGTCTTCTGTAGAGGACAGTGGCTCCATGACAGATAGCTCTGGCGATGTGGTTGTGGTCCCTGCCAAGGTCAGATGTACCAGACCCGATCTTCTTCTGTTGTTGTTGAGGTGCAAGAATTGCAGGTCCCTCATATGGAGCAGAGCAGTACTAGTGCTGCTATTCTTTCTGGTGAACTGGCAAGCACCAGCGGCCTAGAACACCCTGGTCGTAGTCAATCCAGCACTGCAGTAACACTTGGTGACGTGGTGAGTCCCATAAGTGCAGTTCAAGCTGATGAGGTGGCAAGCACAAGTAGTGTCCCGCTGCCACCAAGAAGAAGACGAACACAGGCCCGTCGTGTCCTTCCTGCTGCATTCGACAATCCTAATTGGGAACCCACCACTACTGCAGCACCCGTACTTCTCCCATTCACTGGCCAACCCGGCATTCAGGTGGAAACAGTTGATTTTACGTCACTTGATTTTTATTCGCTGTTTTTCACCGAAGATCTCTATAGATCTATTGTGGACCAAAGCAATTTGTACGCTGGTCAACACATCACCACTATTCCCCAGTCCTGACTTGCCAGAGATTGGAAACCAATTACGGTTTCCAAATTTAAGATCTTTCTGGGCCTTTCCCTCAACATGGGAAGGGGTACCACTTGTATGTGGACAATTATTACACGAGTGTGCCACTTTTTAGTCACCTGTTTGATCATCAGATTGGCGCATGTGGCACCATGCGACCTAATCGCCGGGGCTTTCCCCAGCGGCTTGTAGATTCCTGTCTTAGGCTGGGGGAGAGAGCCTGCTTGAAGTGTAATAACTTGCTCACTGTGAAGTGGAGGGATAATAAGAATGTTTTCATTCTTACCTCCCTTCATGCAGACACAACATTCCAAATTCCTACAGCGACTGGTGTTGTGGAGAAACCCCTCTGTGTCCAGGAATATAACCTTAACATGGGAGGGGTGGACCTCAACGACCAGTTGTTGGCGCTATACCTAGTTGCCCGTAAGGCCAGACGCTGGTACAAAAAAGTGTCTGTTTATTTATTTCAATTGGCTTTGCTGAACGCTCATGTGCTATACAGAGCTTCAGGATGGACTGGATCCTTCCTTAAATTCCAAGAAGAGATCATCAGAGCCCTTCTTTATCCAGACGGTGCTTCACCTCACCTTCCCAATCCAAAAGCAGTAAGCTGGCTGCATGAGAGGCATTTTCCTTATGTCCTCCCGAGTACCCCTACCCAACGAGCCCCCCAAAGAAGATGTCATATCTGCAGCAAGCGCGGATATAGGCGTGACACCCGCTATTATTGTCCCTCCTGTCCTGACAATCCTGGTCTTTGCATTGGTGAATGTTTTGAACGCTATCTTACACTAGTTGAGTTTTAGTGTAGGGTGCAGCACTGCACAGACTAGGCACACTTTCACAGGGTCTAGCAAGATGCCATCGCATTTCGAGAGACCCGAACCTGGTACCAGTTACAAAAGTTACAGTTACAAAAAAAAGTAAAAAAAAAAAAACACAAAAAAATATATAAAATAAAAAAACTAAAATAGTTGTCGCTTTATTGTTCTCTCTCTCTCTAGTCTCTCTCTCTCTTTATTGTTCTGCTCTTTTTTACTGTATTCTATTCTGCAATGTTTTATTGTTATTATATTTTATCATATTTGCTTTTCAGATTTTTTTATACTTTACTGTTTACTGTGTTTTACTGTGTTTTATTGTTAACCATTTTTTTGTTTTCAGGTACGCAATTCAGCTGCAGCGCATGGGGGCAGCAGGGGCGGAGGAACGATTTGCTCCTACCTTTCGCGGGAGGATGCCCCATGCTTCGGCGTATATATATTTTAGGCACAGGTTGCATTAAAAAATGTTTTATTTTTTACTATGTTTTTTTGTATTTGCTTTGCAGGTATGGTAAGTCTTACTGTTATACTGTAATGTTATTTTGTTTTATTGTTAACCATCATTTGCTTAGCAGGTACACCATTCAGTTGCAGCGTTTATTTATTCATCTTGACAGCAACAGCGTTTACTCCCACGATACATAAAGCCGTGACTCCAGCGCTGTCGGAGGTGATTCCACCACCACAGTTTCATGCTTCAGCATATATGCTGAAGCATGGGGGCAGCAGGGGTGGAGGAGCGATTTGTTCCTACCTTTTGCGGGAGGATGCCCCCATGCTTCGGCATATATATATTTTAGGCACAGGTTGTGTTAAAAAATGTTTTATTTTTTACTATGTTTTTTTGTATTTACTTTGCAGGTATGGTAAGTCTTATGCCCCGTACACACGGTCAGACTTTGTTCTGACATTCCGACGGATGTTGGCTCAAACTTGTTTTGCGTACACACGGTTGCACAAAGTTGTCGGAATTTCCGATCGCCAAGAACGCTGTGACGTCAAGCACGTACGACGAGACTAGAAAAGGCCAGTTCAGAACCAAGCGCGGCACCCTTTGGGCCCCTTTTGCTAATCTCGTGTTAGTAAAAGTTTGGTGAGAGACGATTCGCGCTTTTTCAGACTCGTGGCTTCCAGATCGTTTTCTGCCGTTCAGTTTGTGCTTGTGGGTTTGTATCTGTTCTTCAGTACGTGCAAGCAAGTTCCGCGTGACTTTAAGTAATCATTGTGTTCTTGTTCGTTCGTTAATGTTTTTCAGGTCACTCTTCACAGGCCTTGCTGTTCTTCAGTGCGTTCTGTTACTTCGTTCTGAGCAGCCGACCGTTTTCTAGCCATGTTTTGTATACGTACTCCTCGTAGAGTTCGTGCTGTGCGGGGGCTTGGTGTTGGGGTCCTGACCTTGACACAAGTCCAGTCCATGAACAGGGTGGGGAGGAGTTCATGGACCAAGAATTGGTTGCTTCAGCGTGACCAGTTCTCTCATATGCCTTTGCTCTGTGAGATCCGTGAGAATAATCCTGATGATTTCAGGAACTTTCTCAGGATGACGGACCCCGTATTTCACCGTCTGCTGGCTTCGCTGACCCCCTATATCAGCAGGCAGGATACCTGCATGAGGCAAGCCATCATTCCGGAGCAGAGGCTCATTGCTACCCTGCGGTACTTGGCGACAGGGAGAAGCCTGCAGGACCTCAAGTTCTCGACAGGCATCTCCCCCAAGGCTCTGGGTATCATCATCCCAGAGACCTGTTCTGCCATCATCCAGGTCATGCAGAAGGAGTATATGAAGGTAAGATTTTTATCCTTTAATATCACATTTTATTGTATTTAATGTTTGCTAATATCTTGTATTTCTTTCCTCATTCCCTAATTACCATGATTGTAATATGCTGTGAATATCCCCTTTGTTCTCATGCATGCTGGTTTTTTAGGTATTTTTTTTTAAGTCCTTCATACATATCTGCCTTCAATTACCTCCCCAACATGCTCTCCTGCCCCTATATTCACCTCATGTAGTCACTTAACATTGTATTTTATCAGCTCCATAGTAGTGCTTTACCCCAAACACCCCCTAAAATGTTTATAAATTTGATTTGTGCTTTAAATTCAGGCAGAGTTCCAGAGGCTTTTTTTGTAGTGTCCCCAAATCATTTTTCTAAACCCTCCCTCCCCCCAACTGCTAAGTCAGCTGATCCCAATTCTCTATCTATCCTCAATCATCTATCTGCTGACTTTGCCAAACCCATACACACTATACCCATCTCTTTACTGGTCAGATTTATGGATGAATTCCCCAAAGCATGTAGTGCAAGGGCCTGCCTGTATACTTTCTAATGGTACTGTTTAAAGTTTTTGGATTCTATTATTATCTTTTTTTTTTTTTTAATGATTTTTATTGAGTTTTGCATGTTATACACAAAGTACAGTGTTACACCATTGTGTTGAACATTATTTCATTAAAGGGATATAGCTTTTATATTTAGACAATCTTAACCTTCAAGGTGTTATTAAAGCAATGGTCTCGTAAGGTGTATTAGTATCTTTGTTATAGATATAACTGAATAACATGTTATCCATATGCGGATATAATATAACTGAAAATTTAACATGTAATAGGAAATAATACCATAAAGGAAAGGGAAGGTAGGAGGAAGGGGGTAGGGGAAGGGGGGGGGGGGGGGGGAAGGAGGGAGTTCACCTACGGTCCGATCTCATGTAAGTATAGTGGGAGTAGTTAGGTTTGGAATGGTTTATTTAATATTTGTTAAAGTCAGTTACCTTTAAACCATGTTGTCCAAATTTTCCAAATTTTATCAAACTTTTCTTTCTGACCATTCTTGATGGCTATCAAAGATTCATATACATAGTGTGTCTGGGTGATTGTGAGAACTTCGGATACATTTGGAGCCCTGTCTGCCTTCCAATGTTTGGCTATTAATGTTCTAGCTGCTAGGAGAATATGTGTGATTACAGTTTTGAATTCAGGAGGGAAAGTTTCAACACCCACATTCAAGATTGCCAAGCTTGGTTTAGGGCGGGTTAGAATTCCTGTGATACTAGAAATAGATCGGAAGACAGAGTTCCAAAAGCTAGTTAGGTGCTTACAGGACCAAAATATATGTAATAGGTTACCTATGGAGCCACATTTTCTCCAACATAGTGGAGAGCTATTGTTTCCGAACTTTGAAATCCTGTAAGGTGTAAGATACCAGCGAAGTGCAATTTTCAGGGGAAAGTTCCCAGTGGTTAACACATTTGGAAGCTTTATAGAGTGATCTAAATGCATATTGCCACTGTGGGTTTGTAATGTGCATGTTTAGGTCTGTTTCCCATTTTTGGAAAGGTTGAGATTTAATAAAGTCTAGTTTGCCTTGGAAAATATTATAGAACAGAGAGATACCTTTTGGAGGAGTGGGTTTCGAGGTTAAATATTTCCACTCTTCTTTAGGTAGGTATATGTGATGTGATTTAATAGAGCGCAGGAAGTGAACTATTTGATTATGTTTATATTGGTCCGCAGGGCATAGGTTATATTGATCACGCAGAGTAGTGAAGGGGATAAGGGAGTTTTTAGAATATAAATCCGTGATAAGTTTAATACCTCTGTTGTACCATTCTCCCATGTTAAGATTGGGGATGGCTTGAGAAATTATTTCTATGGGTATAGGGAATTCCTGAAGTTGAGATGGCGGAGTTGGGGCTTTACATAGGTCTCTCCATGCTGATAATGATGCTTGGAGAGTGAGTGGGAGAGTGTGTATTGGATGGGGTTTCCATACATCTAGAAGTAGAAAACATTGCGGGTTGTTAGAAGGGATTAGAGTTCTTTCAATTCCGCACCATAGATTGTCAGATGATGGGTCAAACCATTCTTTAAGTTGTGTAAGAACTGCTGCACGATAGTAATCCCTGATGTCTACCAGTCCCATACCTCCCGCCATTCTATGTTTAACTAGGAGAGCTTTAGAACATCTTGGTCTTTTGGATTGCCAGATATATCTAGAGAGTAGAGTGTTTAAGGCTTTGATGTGTGTGTTGTGTATTGGGACGGCTAATGTTCGGAATGTGTACAGTATTTGGGGTAAGATTAGCATTTTAAATGAGGCAAGACGGCCCGACCAAGTTAATTCTATTTTAGCTAGTCTATTTGTTTCTTTGGTGAGTTTAGTGAGTAAAGATGAGTAGTTGGTTTCTGCTAGGTCATATAGGTTTTTGGTCAATGTAAGGCCTAGGTAGGTGATACTCGTCTTGCTCCATGTGTAGGGGAAGGATGTCTGGAGTTGGGATTTTAAGAAGGGGGTTATTCCTAAATCTAGTATAATTGATTTTGTAAAATTGACTTTATAATAGGAGATGTTACTAAACTCTTTTAGGGCGTTGTGTGCATGGCTTAATGATTGTTTAGGTTGAGAGAGGAATAAAATGATATCGTCTGCAAATAGGTTTATGTTATGTGATTGTCCTTGTATGGAGAAACCTGAAATTTTCAGATGCGTTCTGATTCTTTCTGCAAGGGGTTCGATGAGTAGGTTGAAAATTGATGGGGAGAGGGGGCAGCCCTGCCTAGTCCCATTTGATATATTAAAGGTATCAGATAATAAATTAGAAGTGAAAACTTGTGCACAGGGGGAAGAATACAATGCCTGTACAGCAGATAGGATAGGGCCAGAGAACCCGTATTTTTGCAGGGTTTGGTTCATGTAACCCCAATGTATCCTGTCGAACGCCTGCTCCGCGTCCAAAGAGAGGAGCAGAGAAGGCGTCCGACAGGACCGGTCATGTTGTATTATGTCGATGACCCTTCTGGTGGCATTGGCTGGTTGTCTTCCTGCCGTGAAGCCAGATTGGTCGGGTTTTATAAGGAATGGGAGGATGTTAAGTAGTCTGTGGGCCAATACTTTTGCATAAAGCTTAACATCAGTGTTGAGTAATGATATTGGCCTGAAGTTGGCCGGAGAAGTAGGCTCTTTGCCAGGCTTTGGGATAGTTACTACATATGCTTTAAGCATTTCTGGGGGAAACGAGGCAGAGCACTCCACAGCAGAGTATACCTTCTGTAGTGTCAGAGCTAGTATGGATTGGAATGTCCTATAATACCCATTTGGCAGGCCATCTGGGCCTGGAGACTTGCCCAGGGGGAGTGAGCGTATTCCTTTTTGGATCTCAGACTCCGTTATGGGGACGTTGAGGGCCTCAAGTTGTGTTTGAGATAGAGAAGGGAGGTTGAGTTGCGATAGAAAGGCCTGGATGTTCGCCTCTGTTGGCTGTGGAGTGTCAGGGTCTGTTTTCAGATTGTATAGCGTTGAGTAGTATTCAGTAAATGAGTTTGCTATTTCTTTAGGATTGTAAATGTTGTGTTTAGAGATAGGGTGTATCAGGAAGGGGATTTTAGATTTGGTTCTAGCTGTCTTGAGCCTCTGGGCTAAAAATTTGCCTGCACGATTACCCGATGAGTAGTGAGACATTTTAAGGTATTGTATGTGTTTGTCATATCTTTCTATCAGTAGGAGTCTGAGATCCAAACGAAATTGGGATAGTTTCTGGGCGTTTTGATAGTCGGGGTTTTGTTTATTTGATGTCTCCAGGACTTTGATATCATTAATTAGTGAATTCAACTTTTGCGTCCTCTGCCTCTTCTCCCTTGCACATATCTGAAGCATCAACCCTCTAACAAATGCTTTGTGGGCGCACCACAGTACTGCCACCGAACCAGTATTGACATCAAAAAATTCAGATAGATTTTTACTTAAATTGCTAACATGCTGTGGCATTTGAAGAATACGTGTGTTGGCTCTCCAAATATATGCTGGACTTGAGTGTGCCCCTCCACCACCGTGATCGATACAGGGGCATGGTCAGACCATGTTATGTCATGTATGGTGGAGGAGGACACTGCCTGCAATAACATTTTATCTACCATAATCAAATCTATTCTGTAATATGAATTATGTCTAGCAGAATTAAAGGTGTAGTCCTTCTCATTTGCATGTTGGCAGCGCCATACATCAAATATATTTTCTGAGTGTAACAGAGGCTGAAGCGAGGGAGGAGGGCACTTGGCCTTGGAGGTAGTGTCCAAAGAGTGGTCAGGTGATATATTGTGGTCTCCACAAACAACCAGAGATCCCTTTTGGACATTGGAGATTTTATGGTAGAGTCTTCTAAGGAAACGGAGTTGGTGGGAATTAGGAGCATATAGATTGGCGATGGTAAAGGGTTTGTTGTTAAGTTCTCCTATGAGAATTAAGTATCTTCCAGCTGGGTCTACATGTGTTTCCAAAAGGTGAAAGGCCACAGAGTCCCTAATAGCGATGAGGACCCCTTTTTGTTTCGAAGGGGCTGAGGCAAGGAACACATGAGGAAATTGCCGGTGTTGAAAATGTGGGGTATTGCCAGTGGCAAAGTGTGTCTCTTGGAGGCATAAGACATCTGCTTGGAGTTTTATTGCTTCTTTCCATGCAGAGGCTCTCTTGGCCGGGTGATTGAGGCCGTTTACATTAAATGAAACTATTTTAAGCGCCATTTAAGGTAATGTGAGGAGTGATGCGTGTGGTACCTTGGTTTCAGTGGAGTAGTCCATCTTGTTTTGAAGAGTCGACAGTTGTTGAGCAGGTTTGTGTTTCTTGGGTCCGCCTTGGTGAGGATGTCCACTTGGAGTTCTGACCAGTAGGGGGAGAAAGAGGTCAAAGTAGGGGAAAAAATAAAAGATAATTGTAAAAAAAACAAGTATTGCATAATAACGTTGACGTTGAACTTGCGTCTGAGGGCAAAACAAATGCCCATATCTCAGGAGGGGGGAAAACTTTGGTACATGCTCCAGGCTTTATCAGGAACCTTGATGCGATAAAGTAGGATTAGGTTTTGTATTTGGGTGTTTTTGAGTTGTTATGTTTGGTACTGCTCTTTCTGGACACTGTTTGCCATTCGTACTGAGTGTCGAGTTTTGCAGGGGGTGAGGGGCCCGCTGAGGGGTGGTCAGGTAGTATGTCTAGTGATCGGAGCAATTTGAGTCCCTCTTCCACATTTGTAATTACTGTGGTGTTACCATCATGGGTAACTGTTATTTTCACAGGGTATCCCCACTGATATGGTATATCGTGGTTGCGGAGAGCTTTATTCACCGGCAATAAGGCTTTTCGCTTTTGCATGGTAAATTGTGAGAGGTCTGCGAATAGTTGGAGGTGTGCAAATCTTTCTGGGGGTTGCTGGTTTTTACGGAACGCAGACATGAGTTGTTCCTTGGTCTGATAAAAGTGTACTCGCATCAGCACATCCCTGGGTATGTTGTCTGGGAGGTGTGCCGGTTTTGGGAGTCTGTGAATGCGATCTATGTAGATTTCATTATCTGGAATGTTAGGTAGGAAGGTTTGGATTAAATCCTGTGCATATTGCTGGAGTTGTGGAGGAAGAACATTTTCAGGGACCCCTCTAATCTTAATGTTGTTCCTTCTTGACCCGTCTTCAAGGTCGGCGACGTTTGATCTAAGCCATGTGATCTCATCAGACTGGTCATTATGGGCATCAATCAGAGTGTTGTGGGATGCTGCAAAATCCCCCATTTTATCCTCAATATGATTAACTCTTTCCCCTAGGGCTCCTAGTTCAGATTTAAAATTGTGTACACACTGTATCATGTCTGTGTGCATAGAGCTGCGTAGGGAGACAAGCATGTCTTTTAAGGTGGTGTCAGATACAGGCTTACCCGTTGTTGGGAATGCTATGAACGGGTCCACCAGCTCTCTTGTGTCCTCCATGGCATTCGGAGTCATGCTGCCTTGTTAGGTGTCCTCTGCTAGCCGAGGTTTAGATTTCGCTGGGCTGCGGGACATGGGTGTGGAGGCTCCTGGAGAGCTGTGTTTTGAGCCTGCATGTGAGCCCGGGCTGGAGATCGCAGACCGCGCGCTGCCTGTGGGAGAAGGAGGGTCTCTCATGGCGCCGGCGCCATCTTGGAGAGGGTCGCGGTCTTTTAGCTGGAAGAAATCCGGTAATTTCTTCAGCTGAGCGTTGTCCTTTTTCCTGCGGGTCATCTTGCTGTATCTGCAGAGCTTTTAGGCTCGTTTTTAGGGTTGAGCAGGGTCGCTGTGTTGTTCCCAAGGCTTCGGTTCCTGGAGCTGAAGCGGAGCTGTGGAGTTAAGCGTCCATTCAGATGTGCAGTAGCCACGCCCCCCGATTCTATTATTATCTTGATAGGTAATATCAGAATGTCCAAATATCCTCAAATGTGTACAGTGTGTATTTATATCTTTGTATTATGACACTTCTTACCTGCATTCAGATAGGGTGAAGTCACCCCTTGAAAAGCCAAATTTGGAAGATGCACACCAATTTACGAATGTCAACATGTGCTAGCTGCCATCACGGGGGATCAAGGGCCGTGTTTTGTGGGAGCAACCCCTTCCTCACCGCTACTTTATTATTGAGGAAGGGGTTGCACCCCCAAAACGCGTCCATTGATCTCCCGTGATGGCAGATAGCACATGTTGGCACACTGTGTGCATCCTCCAAATTTGGCATTTCGAAACATCGCTCAAAAATTTAAAAGATTGTACAACACAAAAAAATTAAGTGATTTTGTGTGGTTTTAAATTCGCCCCAAAACATCAATGATGTTATTATTTTTTTAATCACATCATTGATTTTTTTCTTGATGTTTTCCAATTCTAAATTACACCCCATTATCTTCCCGATCAGGATCTGGGCACTTTCTGATGTGAAAGGATCTCGATCCATAACCTCACGATCACCTAAAAAGAGAGAAACCAAACAAAAACAGGTATCAAAAATCTGCCAGCATCCATCTCTTACCTGAGCCTGTGGTCGCAGACACTCACCTGTTGTGGTGCCAATTTCCACCATATCTTCTTCCTCCTCCTGCTCCGCTTGTGTTGGGGGTATTTCACCTTCTTCCAGAGGTGGTGGGTCTCTGGTCTCCTCGGATGAGGGGTGTCCTCCAAATCTTTTCTCCCCTATGTAAAACAAAAATGGTATAATTAGCACACAGATATTTGATGGCAGAACTATAAATAGGAAACATTGCTTGGAAGTGGGGTACAATTGTCAATTTTAGCAGAGTTCCAAGATGTCGCTTTTTTAGTGTCCTTTGTCAACCTGCAATACTTTACCTGTTTTGTACAAGCTTCACAGATGGAGACCCCCCTATAGTATACACTGGAGCACCTGTGTGGGCCCTCTAATAAAAGGGTGTTCTCGTGTCCCACACTAGTGCTCCAGCGTCCAGATGTGAAAACAGCTGCTGAGTGTCCTCTCCTTACACAGAATCTAGTTTGCATTTCATTCTAGTAACAAAGCCATCTACACAACCAAATATTTTGCATCCAAGTAGGCCCTAAAAAATTTAGGAAAATGCATATGGCCTAAACAATGGTGTTTTAGAGGCCGAAAAAAAAATGTTTGATACTAACGAATAATGGGCCCATGAACATTAAAATTGACATTTTAAACTGTACAACAATTAAGAAAAGCATATGGAGCAGCACGAATGTAATAAAGACAAAAAGAATAGGAACACAGCACAACTACTTACTTTTTGCAGCACTCTCCGGATCTTTCGGTACTGCTCGGGCTCTCTTAATTTCAGGTCCGACCACCGCTTCCTGAGCTGATCTTTCGATCGTCGTTCCCCGAAATTCCTGTGCAGACTTTTGACCACTTTCGCAATGATCTTGGCCTTTCTGATATTGGGGTTGGGGTAAGGTCCATACTTTCCATCATAGTCGGCCTTCTTCAGGATGTCGACCATCTCCAACATCTCCCCAAAGGACATATTTGTGGCCTTAAATCTTCTCCTTCTGGATCGGGATGTGTCCGGATCCGGGTTTTCCTCCTCCTCCTCCTCGTTCCTGTAATTAGCACGCACCTGCTCTGACTCCGCCATGTGCTCTTCACCCACTGCGCCGAACGAAAAGGGGCGGGGAATAGACTAGAAAGAACGTCAGGGGTGGGCGGAGTTACACGCATACACGCTGCCTGATCTGCAGGTCCCTCCCCTCCCCCTGGAAAGAGAAAGTGGCAGGAGGAGGAGTGTCCTAGAGGAGGCTGCCATAGGCCTCTTTTGGAGGGCTACAGAGGCCCTGGGAGCACCACACACCGTGGAGGATGACTTCGCTGCCATCATTGCCTCTAAACTGCAGAGGATGGAGGAGGGACAACAACTCATGTGTGAGTCGCTCATATTGGAGGCTCTTAATAAAGGTATGAGGGCCCAAATTACATCTGAGACACACCTTTGCGAACTCACACATGGTCCTCCTCCTCCTCCTGCAGGTCCTCCTCCTCCTTCTCCTCCAGGTCCTCCCAGTCCTCCTCCTCCTCCAAGTCCTACTCCTCCTCCTGCCACATCTCCAACAGCAGAGCCACAGCCAGGAAGGAAGCGTGGAAGGAAGACCAGAAAGTGAGGACCCTGGATCCAGTCCGGTCGGCCAAAAGATGCAGCCTCTTGTGGTACCACAGCCTGGGGACACAGATGTCATCTGCTGCTTTCCGGATCTCTGCGACTTCTGGGCCAGACTGCACTTCCTTACATATGGACTCCTCAGGCCACCAATTTTGATGTTCAAGAATTGATGTCTGCCCTGGGGGTCCCAGGCTTCGCTAATTTCTCCTCTTGATCCAGCGTTGCCTCCCTCTTTGTTTGGTTCTGAGCCCTTAATAAAGGATTTTGTTTTGAATTATACTTGCCTATGTGTGTTTTACTTTAAAAAGGACAGTTGGTTTGTGAGGATTCAGGTACATTTCAAAAATACAATGTGAAATTAACAAGGGACACCAACAACAAACAATCTCCTTGAGATTAAATAATAAAAGATATCAATGGTGTTGTGGTAACTTGACACACAAAACACACACAAAAATAGTCTGGAGTAAAACTAAAAATAACATTAAACAAAGATCAGCCTTGGAAAAAATACAAACATAAAATCTAAACTAAAAATGGCTTTAAATAAAAAAAAAAAAAAAAAAAAAAAAAAAAAATTATGTCAGATGTGACAAATAACAATACATTCAGGGAATCCCAAGAAAAAAACAAAAAAATAAGTTTGTGAGAAGTGTGTGTGAATATGAGCAGCAAAACTACTTAATTCTTGTCACATTATAAAGAAGAAGAGAGTGCGCTGTATTAAACCATTTTTAACATTGCAGCGTGACGAAAGTGCTGTATCCATTGCGAACGCTAATTTTACCTGACCGAGCTGTTCCGTGTCGAAATTTCTTCTAAGCATGCGTGGCACTTTGTGCGTCGGAACAGGCCACACACGGTTGGAATTGACGCGATCGGATTTTGTTGTCGGAAAATTTTATCTCCTGCTCTCCAACTTTGTGTGTCAGAAAATCAGATGGAAAATGTCCGATGGAGCCCACACACGGTCGGAATTTCCGACAACACGCTCCAATCGGACATTTTCCATCGGAAAATCTGACCATGTGTACGGGGCATTACTGTTATACTGTAATGTTATTTTATTTTATTGTTAACCATCATTTGCTTAGCAGGTACGCCATTCAGTTGCAGCGCGGATTTATTTATGGGAAAAAAGGAAATGCAGCTCACAAACACTCTTGCTCTGGAATGACACCGCCCTAGTAAGCACTGGTTCCAGGTGCTAGCTTTGCTGGTTTGCAGTGAGGTAGAAAGAAATCCTGGATAGCCGCACTCTGGGATAAGGACATCTTTATTCCAATACAATCCAACAATACAGTCAATTGCAGAGACGTACAGGGTGGTAGACTGCTAACGCGTTTCACATCATTTGGATGCTTATTCGTAGCTACGAATGGATGAAGGGAGGTATTCTAATGGTGGGCATACCCACTGATCAATCTCTTTTTTTCTTTCAGCCCACAGGCTGTATGAAAAAAAAGTTTAAAATATATGCCCAACAAGGACCAGCAACGGACTGGTATGTTGCTGGACTTTGAGTGGTTATACCAGAATGATGCCTGCAGGTTTAGGTATCATCTTGGTATCATTCTTTTCAGCCAGCGGTTGGCTTTCATGTAAAAGCAATCCTAGCAGCTAATTCGCCTCTAGACTGCTTTTACAAACAGTGGGAGGGAATGCCCCCCTACCATCTTCCATGTTTTTCTCTGGCTCTCCTGTCCCAACAGGGAACCTGAGAATGCAGCCGTTGATTCGACCAGCTGACCATAGAGCTGATCAGAGACCAGAATGGCTCCAATCATCTCTATAGCCTAAGAAACCTGAAGCTATGAGCATTTTATGACTTAGATTTTGCCGGATGTAAACAGTGCCATTGGGAAATTGGGAAAGCATTTTATCACACCGATCTTGGTGTGGTCAGATGCTTTGAGGGCAGAGGAGAGATCTAGGGTCTAATAGACCCCAATTTTTTCAAAAAAGAGTACTTGTCACTACCTATTGCTATGATAGGGGATATTTACATTCCCTGAGATAACAATAAAAATGATAAAAACAAAAAATATGAAAGGAACAGTTTAAAAATAAGATAAAAAAAAAAGAAAAAAAAAAAAGCACCCCTGTCCTGTCTCGCGCAAAGGCGAACACAAGCGTCGGTCTGGCGTCAAATGTAAACAGCAATTGCACCATGCATGTGAGGTATCACCACGAAGGTTAGATCAAGGGCAGTAATTTTAGCAGTAGACCTCCTCTGTAAATCTAAAGTGGTAACCTGTAAAGGCTTTTAACCACTTCAATACCAGGCACTTAAACACCTTCCCGCCCAGCCCAATTTTCACCTTTCAGCGCTGTTGCAATATGAATGACAATTGCGCGGTCATGCTACACTGTATCCAAACAAATTTTTTATCATTTTGTTCCCACAAATAGAGCTTTCTTTTGGTGGTATTTGATCACCTCTGCGGTTTTCATTTTTTGCGCAACAAATAAAAAAAGACCGAAAATTTCGAAAAAAACAAGTTTTTCTTTGTTTCTGTTAAATTTTTTTGTAAATAAGTACGCTTTCTCCTTCAATAATGGGCACTAATATGGCTGCACTGATGGGCACTGATGGGCACCGATGAGGTGGCACCAATGAGGTGGCACTGATGAGGTGGCACTAACGGGCACTGATGATGGGCACTGATAGGCGGCACTTATGGGCACTGATAGGTGGCACTGATGGGCACTGATAGGTGGCACTGGTATGCGGCACTGATGGGCACTCATAGGTGGCACTGATGGGCACACATAGGCGGCACTGATGGGCACTCGTAGGTGGCATTGATTGGTATATATGGGTGGCACTGATGGGTACTTATGTGTGGCACTGATGTGTGGCACTGATGGGCACTGATAGGTGGGCACTGATGGGCACAGATGGGCACAGATGGGCACAGATGGGCACTGACAGGTGGCACCGATGGGCAATGACAGGTGGCACAGATGGGCAATGACAGGTGGCACTGATAAAGCATTGCTGGGCAGATCTGGGCATTGCTGGGCAGATCATTGACATAATAGTGCCAATCAGTGCCCATTTGTGGGCACTGATTGGCACAGATTGGGCACATGTGGATGACCATGGGGTACATACCTGGCCATCCACGTTGCCCCTTCCCTGGTGGTCCTAGTGGCATCCCTGGTAGTCCAGTGGGGTGATCTGAGGGGGGGCTGTGCTGATAAACAATCAGCGCAGACCCCCCCTGCCAGGAGAGCCGCCGATCGGCTCTCCTCTACTTGCGTCTGTCAGACGCGAGTGAGGAAGACCCGATCAACGGCTCTTCCTATTGACAGCGTGATCAGCCGTGATTGGACACGGCTGATCACGTGGTAAAGAGCCTCTGCTGGAGGCTTTTTACCAAGATCAGTGTAGCGGTGTGTCAGACTGACACACCGCTCCACCGATCGCCGCGATGCGCGCCCCCGGGGGCGCGCTGTGGCATGTTATCCTGCTGGACGTCATATGACATCCAGTCAGGATAACAGAACCACTTCCCGGACGTCAATCCGCTATAGGGCGGGTGGGAAGTGGTTAAAGGCTTTTAAAAATGTATTTAGTTTGTCGCCACTGCACGTTTGTGTGCAATTTTAAAGCATGTCGTGTTTGGTATCTATGTACTCGGCCTAAGATCATCTTTTTTATGTCATCAAACATTTGGGAAATATAGTGTGTTTTAGTGCACTAAAATTGAAAAAGGTGTGTTTTTTCCCAAAAAATGCATTTGAAAAATCGCTGTGCAAATACTTGTGAAAAAAAAATGAAACACCCACCATTTTAATCTGTAGGGCCTTTGCTTTAAAAAAATATATATAATGTTTGGGGGTTCAAAGTGATTTTCTTGCAAAAAAAAAATATTTTTTTTCATGTAAACAAAAAAGTGTCAGAAAGGGCTTTGTCTTCAAGTGGTTAGAAGAGTGGGTGATGTGTGACATAAGCTTCTAAATGTTGTGCATAAAATGCCAGGACAGTTCAAACCCCCCCCAAATGACCCCATTTTGGAAAGTAGAAACCCCAAGCTATTTGTTGAGAGGCATGTCGAGTTCATGGAATTTTTTTTATTTTGACATAAGTTGCGGGAAATTTTTTTTTTTTGCACAAAGTTGTCACTAAATGATATATTGCTCAAACATGCCATGGGAATATGTGAAATTACACCCCAAATACATTCTGTTGCTTCTCCTGAGTTCGGGGATACCACATGTGTGAGACTTTTTGGGAGCCTAGCCGCATACAGGACCCGAAAACCAAGCACCGCCTTCAGGCTTTCTAAGGGTGTAAATTTTTTATTTCACTCTTCACTGCCTATGACAGTTTCGGAGGCCATGGAATTCCCAGATGGCACATCCCCCCCCCCCAAATGACCCCATTTTGGAAAGTAGACACCTCAAGCTATTTGCTGAGAGGTATGGTGAGTATTTTGCAGACCTCATTTTTTGTCACAAAGTTTTGAAAATTGAAAAAAGAAAAAAAAAATACATTTTTCTTGTCTTTCTTTATTTTCAAAAACAAATGAGAGCTGCAAAATACTCACCATGCCTCTCAGCAAATAGCTTGGGGTGTCTACTTTCCAAAATGGGGTCATTGGGGGGGGGCTTTGTGCTATCTTGGCATTTTATGGCCTACGAAACTGTGATAGGTAGTGAGGAGTGAAATCAAAAATGTACGCCCTTAGAAATCCTGAAGGCAGTGATTTAATTTTCGGGGCCCTGTATGCAGCTAGGCTCCCAAAAAGTCCCACACATGTGGTATCCCCATACTCAGCAGAGTATATTTTGGGGTGTAATTCCACATATGCCCATGGCATGTTTGAGCAATATATCATTTAGTGACAACTTTTTGTAAAAAAAAAAAAAAGTTTGTCACTTTTACGCAACTTGTGGCAAAATATAAAATATTCCATGGACTCAACGTGCCTCTCAGCAAATAGCTTGGAGTGTCTACTTTCCAAAATGGGGTCATTGGGGGGGGGGGGTTGTGCCATTTGGGCATTTTATGGCCTTAAAAACTGTGATAGGTAGTGAGGAGTGAAATACCTGTATACCTGTACTCAGGAGAAGCAGCAGAATGTATTTTGGGGTGTAATTCCACATATGCCCATGGCATGTTTGAGCAATATATCATTTAGTGACAACTTTTTGTATTTTTTTTTTAATCATTATTCAATCACTTGGGACAAAAAAATGTAACATGGGCTTAACATGCCTCTCAGCAATTTCCATTGGGGTGTCTACTTTCCAAAATGGGGTCATTTGGGGGGTTTTGAACTGCCCTGCAGTTTTAGCACATCAAGGACTGAGATAGGCAGTCATAAACTAAAAGCTGTGTAAATTCCAGAAAATGTACCCTAGTTTGTATGTTTAATTTTTTTGTCACAAGTGATTGAAAAATAACAAAAAAATAAAAATTTGTACACAAAGTTGTCACTGAAATGATATATTGCTCAAATATGCCATGGGTATATGTGAAATTACACCCCAAAATACATTATGCTGCTTCTCCTGAGTATGGGGCTACCACATGTGTAAGACTTTTTGACAGTCTAGCCGTATACAGGACCCTGAAAACCAAGCATCCCCTTCAGGCTATCTAACAGCAAAAATGTTTGATTTCACTCCTCACTACCTATCACAGTTTCGGAGGCCATGAAATGCACAGATAGCACAAACACCCCCCCCCCAAAAATGACCCCATTTTGGAAAGTAATCACCCCAAGCTATTTTCTGAGAGATATGTCAAGTCCATGGAATATTTTATATTTTGCCACAAATTTTGGGAGAATTACAATTTTTGACTTTTTGCCAGTCTAGCCGCATACAGGACGCCGAAAACCAATCACCGCCTTCAGGCTTTCAAAGGGCATAAATTCTTGATTTCACTCCTTACTACCTATTACAGTTTTGGAGGCCATGAAATGCACAGATAGCACAAAACCTCTTCAAATGACCCCATTTTGGAAAGTAGACACCCCAAGCTATTTGCTGAGAGGCATATTGAAAATTTTGCAGATCTCGCTTTTTGTCACAAAGTTTTGGAAATTGAAAAATGAAAAAAAAATATCCTTTACTTTCTTTATTTTCCAAAACAAATGAGGGCTGGAAAATACTCACCATGCCTCTTAGCAAATACCTTGGGGTGTCCACTTTCCAAATGGGGGGTTTTGTGCTATCTTACATTTCAGGGCCTCCAAAACTGTGATAGGTAGAGGAGTGCAATTACCATTTTACGCCCTTAAAAAGCCTCAAGGCGGTGATTGGTTTTCGGGGTCCTGTAAGCGGCTAGGCTCCCAAAAAGTCTCACACATGTGGTATCCCTGTACTCAGGAGAAGCAGCAGAATGTATTTTTGGGTGTCATTTCACATATTCCCATGGCATGTTTGAGCAATATATCATTTATTGACAACTTTGTGAAAAAAATAATAATAATTATTGTAATCTTCCTGAAACTTGCGGCAAAATATAAAATATTTCATGGACTCAACATGTCTATCAGCAAATAGCTTGGGGTTTCTACTTTCCAAAAAGGGGTCATTTTGGGAGGGGGGGTTTGAACTGCCCTGGAATTTTTTGCACAACATTAGAAGCTTATGCCACACATCACCCAATATTCTAACCACTTGAAGACAAAGCCCTTTCTGACACTTTTTGTTTACATGAAAAAATATTTTTTTTGCTAGAAAATTACTCTGAACCCCCAAACATTACATATATTTTTAAAGCAAAGGCCCTACAGATTAAAATGGTGGGTGTTGCAATTTTTTTCACACAGTAATTGCGTAGCGATTTTTAAAACGCAATTTTTTGGGGAAAAAACACTTTTTTTGAATTTTAATGCACTAAAACACACTATATTGCCCAAATGTTTGGTAAAATATAAAATATGATCTTATGCCGAGTACATAGATACCAAACACGGCATGCTTTAAAATTGCGCTTGACCATGCAGCGGCAACAAGCTACATACATTTTTAAAAGCCTTTAAAAGCCTTTACAGGTTACCACTTTAGATTTACAGGGGAGGCCTACTGTTAAAATGACTGCCCTTGATCTGATGTTCACGGTGATACCTCACATGCATGGTGCAATTGCTGTTTACATATGACAAGAGACCGATGCTTGCGTTCGCCTTTGTGCACAAGCACTGGGGGACAGGGGTGCTTTTTTTAAATTATTATTTATTTTGCTTTTTAATTTTATTCTTACACTGTTCCTTTCAATTTTGTTATTACAGAGAATGTAAATATCCCCTATGATAGCAATAGGTAGTGATAGGTACTCTTTAAAAAAAAAAAGATTGTGGTCTATCAGACTCTAGATCTCTCGTTTGCTCTCAGTGTGATAAGATGCTTTCCCAATTTCCCAATTGCGCTCTTTATATCCGGCGAAACTGAAGTCATGAAATGCTCGTAGCTTCTGGTTTCTTAGGAAATAGAGATGATTGGAGCCATTCTGGTCTCCGATCAGCTCTATGGTCAGCTGGCAGAATCACTGGCTGCATTATCAAGTTCCTTGGTGGGACAGGAGAGCCCAAGAAAACCATGGAAGGTAGCGGGAGGGGGGCATTCCCTCCCACTGCTTGTAAAACAGTCTAGCGGCTAATTAGCTGCTAGGATTGCTTTTACATGAAAGCCAACCGCTGGCTGAAAAGAACAATACCAATATAATACCTAAACCTGCAGGAATCATTCTGGTGTAACCACTCAAAGTCCAGCAACATACCAGTACGTTGCTGGCCCTTGTTGGGCATATATTGTAATGTTCTTTTTTTTCATGCAGCCTGTGGGCTGAATGAAAAAAGAGATTGATCGGTGGGTATGCCCACCATTGGAACACCACCCTGCATTCTCCCACTTCTAAATATGGGCATACATGCACTGTTTTTTTTTTTAGTTCTTTTTACTGTGGTGGTGAAATCACCTCCTACATTACTGGAGTCGCTGATTTATGTATCGTGAGAGCAAACGCTGTTGCTGTCAAGATGAATAAATCAGTGCTGCAGCTGAATGGTGTACCTGAAAAGCAAACAATGTTAACAATAAAACATTAACTCAATAAAACAACAACAATGTGTGACAAAAAAGAGTAAAAAATATATGCCGAATTATGGGGCAAATTGCCCCTCTACCCCTGCCCCCATGCTTCAGCATATATGCTCTTTTTTTTTAAACTGTGGTGGTGAAATCACCTTCTACAGTGCTGGAGTCATTAATTTACCTATCGTGAGAGCAAATGCTGTTGCTGTCAAGATAAATAAATCAGTGCTGCAGCTGAATGGCGTACCTGAAAAGAAAATATGCGTTAACAATAAAACACAATAAACAGTAAAGTATAAAAGAATTACATACCTGAAAAGCAAACCTGATAAAACATAGTAACAATAACCTTTGCAGTTAGGAATAAAATACAGTAAAAAAAAGAGCAGAACTAGGGATGAGCTTCGAGTTCGAGTCGAACTTATGTTCGACTCGAACATTGGCTGTTCGCAAGTTCGCTGAACAGCGAACAATTTGGGGTGTTCGCGGCAAATTCGAATGCCGCGGAACACCCTTTAAAAGTCTATGGGAGAAATCAAAAGTGCTAATTTTAAAGGCTTATATATGGGGTGTCTATAGTATGCCTGTAAAGGGGCGCATGTTTCCCGTGTTTAGAACAGTCTGACAGCAAAATGACATTTCGAAGGAAAAATTCCATTTAAAACTACCCGCGGCTATTGCATTGCCGACAATACACATAGAAGTTCATTGATAAAAATGACATGGGAATTCGACACAGGGAAACCCCAAACCAAAAAAAAAAAAAAAAATGACGTGGGAGTCCCCCTAAATTCCATACCAGACCCTTCAGGTCTGGTATGGATTTTAAGGGGAACCCCGCGCCAAAAAAAAAAAAACGGCATGGGGTCCCCCCAAAAATCCATACCAGACCCTTATCCGAGCACGCAACCTGGCAGGCCGCAGGAAAAGAGGGGGGGAAGAGAGTGCGGCCCCCCCTCCTGAACCGTACCAGTCCACATGCCCTCAACATTGGGAGGGTGCTTTGGGGTAGCCCCCCAAAACACCTTGTCCCCATGTTGATGAGGACAAGGGCCTCATCCCCACAACCCTGGCCGGTGGTTGTGGGGGTCTGCGGGCGGGGGGCTTATCGCAATCTGGAAGCCCCCTTTAACAAGGGAACCCCCAGATCCCGCCCCCCCGTGTGAAATGGTAAGGGGGTACTTACCCCTACCATTTCACTAAAAAACTGTCAAAAATGTTAAAAATGACAAGAGACAGTTTTTGACAATTCCTTTATTTAAATGCTTCTTCTTTCTTCTATCTTCCTTCATCTTCTTCTGGTTCTTCTGGCTCTTCTGGTTCTTCCTCCGGCGTTCTCGTCCAGCATCTCCTCCGCGGCGTCTTCTATCTTCTTCTCCTCGGGCCGCTCCGCACCCATGGCATGGGGGGAGGCTCCCGCTCTTCTCTTCATCTTCTTCTTCATCCTCTTCTCTTCTTCCTTCTTCTCTTCTTCTCTTCTTCATTTTCTTCTCCGGGCCGCTCCGCATTCATGCTGGCATGGAGGGAGGCTCCCGCTGTGTGACGGCGTCTCCTCGTCTGACGGTTCTTAAATAATGGGGGGCGGGGCCACCCGGTGACCCCGCCTCCTCTGACGCACGGGACATGACGGGACTTCCCTGTGGCATTCCCTATGACGTCACAGGGAAGTCCCGTCAAGTCACCGTGCGTCAGAGGGGGGCGGGGTCACCGGGTGGCCCCGCCCCCCGTTATTTAAGAACCGTCAGACGAGGAGACTCCGTCACACAGCGGGAGCCTCCCTTCATGCCAGCATGGGTGCGGAGCGGCCCGGAGAAGAAAATGAAGAAGAGAAGAAGGAAGAAGAGAAGAGGATGAAGAAGAAGATGAAGAGAAGAGCGGGAGCCTCCCCCCATGCCATGGGTGCGGAGTGGCCCGAGGAGAAGAAGATAGAAGATGCCGCGGAGGAGATGCTGGACGAGAACGCCGGAGGAAGAACCAGAAGAGCCAGAAGAACCAGAAGAAGAAGAAGATGAAGGAAGATAGAAGAAAGAAGAAGCATTTAAATAAAGGAATTGTCAAAAACTGTCTCTTGTCATTTTTAACATTTTTGACAGTTTTTTAGTGAAATGGTAGGGGTAAGTATCCCCTTACCATTTCACACAGGGGGGCGGGATCTAGGGGTCCCCTTCTTAAAGGGGGCTTCCAGATTCCGATAAGCCCCCCGCCCGCAGACCCCCACAACCACCCGCCAGGGTTGTGGGGATGAGGCCCTTGTCCTCATCAACATGGGGACAAGGTGTTTTGGGGGGCTACCCCAAAGCACCCTCCCAATGTTGAGGGCATGTGGCCTGGTACGGTTCAGGAGGGGGGGCGCACTCTCATCCCCCCCTCTTTTCCTGCGGCCTGCCAGGTTGCGTGCTCGGATAAGGGTCTGGTATGGATTTTGGGGGGGACCCCACGCCATTTTTTTTTTTTTTGGCGCGGGGTTCCCCTTAAAATCCATACCAGACCTGAAGGGCCTGGTATGGAATTTAGGGGGACTCCCACGTCATTTTTTTTTTTAAACTTTGGTTCGGGGTTTCCCTGTGTCGAATTCCCATGCAGTTTTTATCAATGAACTTCTATGTGTATTGTCGGCAATGCAATAGCCGCGGGTAGTTTTAAATGGAATTTTTCCTTCGAAATGTCAATTTGCTTTCAGACTGTTCTAAACACGGGAAACATGCGCCCCTTTACAGGCATACTATAGAAACCCCCCAGGTACGAAATTTAAAGGGATATTATACTTTTATTGTTTGACTTTAAGCATTATTAAAATCACTGCTCCTGAAAAAACGGCCGTTTTTAAAACTTTTTTTTGCATTGATCCATGTCCCCTGGGGCAGGACCCAGGTCCCCAAACACTTTTTATGACAATAACTTGCATATAAGCCTTTAAAATTAGCACTTTTGATTATTCATGTTCGTGTCCCATAGACTTTAACGGTGTTCGCGTGTTTGAGCGAACTTTTTTCCTGTTCGCAAGTTCTGGTGCGAACCAAACAGGGGGGTGTTTGGCTCATCCCTAAGCAGAACAATAGAGAGAGAACAATAGAGAGAGAATAGAGAGAAGAACAATAAAATGGCAATTATTTTTGGCTTTTTTATTCTATATATTTTTTTTACACTTTATTTCTAACTGTAACTGTAACGGTTCCAGGTTCGGGTCTCTCAAAATGTGATTGCATCTTTGGAGACCCTGTGAAAGTGTGCCCTAGTCTGTGCAGTGCTGTACCCTACGCTAATACTCTACTAGTGTGTGGTAGTGTTCAAAACATTCACCCATGAAAAGACTAGGTTGGCCAGGACAGGAGGGACAATAATAGTGGGCATCACGCCTATATCCGCATTTCTTACAGATAGAACATTTTATGTGGGGTGATCGTTGGGTAGGGGTACCAGGGTGGAGATACGGAAAATGCCTCCCATGCAGCCGGCTCACTGCATTTGCATCGGGAAGGTGGGGCACCGCACCATCTGGAAACAAAAGCTCTTCCTGGAATTTAAGGAAGGATCCAGTTCATCCTGACGCTTTGTATAGCACATAAGCGTTCAACTGAGCCAATTGGAATAGGGAGGACAGAAGGCTGTAAGCTGTGAAGCCAACAGAGTCCTTAACAACCAGTGCCAGAGTGTACAGTATGTAGCGGTGGCAGATATGTAAATCTGCTACACTTCATACAGGGACAGGCCCTCTGCATGTCTCTGAATGCTAACTTAGCATAGGTCTTAATTACCTCTAGTTTTATAATCTACAAACTGGAGGTAATTCTTTTTTAATTTGATGCATTAATAGCACCACTTCTAAATCTGCTACACATGTCAGTAAAATTATCAAAATGGGTGGTAGAGCTTTTTTAATCTAGCGCAGGCCATTTTAAAGTGCTATAGCACCAGAAAACTATTGGTAGTGCTTTATCGAATTCCACCTATTGTGTGATGCAACAAATTATAATGGTTATTGATATTTTAAGTTTAAAGACTTTCAATATATAGCCATGGTACTCTACTTGTTGATATGCTAAATCCTCAAAAACAGCCTCTGTTTTACTTGCAAATGAATAGAGAAGCATGATCTGTAAATACCAAGCTACTACAGCCTGAATTAGTGCAATACCACAAATGACACCCACGGCTATAAGAATACCCAAACAGTGCATGCATCTAATTGGATGCAGAGAATTTTCCTTGTGGCTCCTTTAGCAAAAGGCAATTGAAAAATCTGTTTGTCAAGCTGGGTGGTATACATTAATTACTAATTAAATTTCTATAAAACTATTTACACATCACTAGTGCTTCACACAGCCCCAGTGTTATGTGAGTGGCCACTCCTAAGACAGAGACAGGTTTTGACAATTTCTTTATTAAAAAATAAAAAAACAGTTTCCCCCCCATATAAATCCATCGTCAATATTGCCGTCCGCCGCATCCGGAAAAAAAGAAAGCTCCCGCCGTCAAGGGTTGGGGCAAAGATTTCTGACACACTAGGAGAAACCGACAGACAGGCTAGGGTAGTATATGTATAGGATAACTGTGTAACTGCCTGTCCGTATGAGCAGACAGATACACTGACAATGCCTTACAGGCTCCTAATAAAAATAATAATAAATGCGTATTTTTTTACTTGCAAAAAAATCAGCATTTATTATCTTTTTACAAAGGTGAACTTGAACCTCCACACCTCAAATCACCCCAATTCCTGTATTTTCAGGCCTCAGATCACCACAATTCTTCCAACTTCACACCTCAGATCACCCTAATTGCTTCATCACTGTAGTCCCCTGCACACCTATTCCTCTTTGTACCCCCCAGCCCCCCATGCACATTTGTTCCCCACTGTATCCCACCCATACTTCTATTCCCCTCTGTACCCCCCACAAATCTGTTCCCCTTTGTACCTCCCAACACATCTGTTCCTCTCCGTACCTCCCCCCTGCATCCCTGTTCCCCACTGTATCCCACCCACACATCTGTTCCCCTCTGTACCCCCAACCACCCCCACTCTGTTCCCCTCTGTACACAATGCAATGCACTATAAACTTGCAGCAGATTCAACATTTTTTTTTTATTTCATGTGACTGGGTGCAGCACTGAGTGTGCTGCCTGTTCTTCCATTACCCGAGACAACGGCGGTGGTGGCCTCTCCTTGAGGAGAGTGGCACTTCTGCCTGTCCTCCCACAACAGATCCCTGATGGTCCAGGAGGAGGGAGGGAGGGGAAATCATGGCAAGCCCGGACTTACATGCAGGTCTTCCATCTCACCCACCCAGCCTGAGGCACTTCCGTCCGGCTGCTCTTTGTCCCGAATCTCTCCCCTTCTCTTCCCACTGCTGCTACTATGGCAGCACTGCAGGCTGGGGATAGAGTGAAGTCCTGCCAGGGGAGCACTTTGATCATACAGGGAGTCCAGCACAGCCGGCACTCACAGTGAGAGATCCATCCCAGAGAGCTCAAGTAAAGCAGGCTGACACAATGGGGGATGGAGAGGGCAAATTGTTTGTGCGGGGATATCTTCACAGATGCATTTTACCACCCCCCTAGCCTGGTGCCATAAGGCACCCATGCTACCTTATGGTAATGCTGGCCCTGCAGGTATTTTAAAAATTTGAATCTCCAGCGAGTGGCTGGGGATCTGGCCCCTACCCTGGAGACCTAGGCAGCTGCCTGACCTGCCTATTGCTAGCACCAGCTCTGCTGCCATCCATGAATGCTAGCCACCAACTGCAGGCTCCCCTGTTTGACAGTTTTTATATAGGTAAGAGCGGGGCCACCTGGCGTCATCACCTGGTGGCACCACCCCCCCTTGTGAGGTCACGGACCGGTGCATGCTGGGTTGGTGATGTCACAAGAGGGTGGTGCCATCAGGCCATCAGGTGACTTCGCCAGGAGGCCCCACCCTTACCTATATAAGAACTGTCAAACTGCGGTGGAGGCATTCGGTGGTAGGCCGTCAATGAGTGCGGAACATTTTTTTTGTTCTTTTTTGGGTGTGGCGGGTTATATGATTGACGATGGCTTGGGGACACTTTTTTTATTCATATTTTTTAATAAAGGAATTGTCAAAAACTGTCTGTGTTTTTTTTTTTATTTTTGACACTTTTTTGGTGAATGGGTAGGGGTACTATGGGGGGGGCAGGATCTGGGGGCCCCCTTCTTAAAGAGGGCTTATTCAACATTTTTTTTTTATTTCATGTGACTGGGTGCAGCACTGAGTGTGCTGCCTGTTCTTCCATTACCCGAGACAACGGCGGTGGTGGCCTCTCCTTGAGGAGAGTGGCACTCCTGCCTGTCCTCCCACAACAGATCCCTGATGGTCCAGGAGGAGGGAGGGAGGGGAAATCATGGCAAGCCCGGACTTACATGCAGGTCTTCCATCTTACCCGCCCAGCCTGAGGCACTTCCGGCCGGCTGCTCTTTGTCCCGAATCTCTCCCTTTCTCTTCTCACTGCTGCTACTATGGCAGCACTGCAGGTTGGGGATAGAGTGAAGTCATGCCAGGGGAGCACTTTGATCATACAGGGAGTCCAGCACAGCCGGCACTCACAGTGAGAGATCCATCCCAGAGAGCTCAAGTAAAGCAGGCTGACGCAATGGGGGATGGAGAGGGCAAATTGTTTGTGCGGGGATATCTTCACAGATGCATTTTACCACCCCCCTAGCCTGGTGCCATAAGGCGCCTATGCTGCCTTATGGTAATGCTGGCCCTGCAGGTATTTTAAAAATCTGAATCTCCAGCGAGTGGCTGGGGATCTGCCCCCTACCCTGGAGACCTAGGCAGCTGCCTGACCTGCCTATTGCTAGCACCAGCTCTGCTGCCATCCATGAATGCTAGCCACCAACTGCAGGCTCCCCTGTTTGACAGTTTTTATATAGGTAAGAGCAGGGCCACCTGGCGTCATCACCTGGTGGCACCACCCCCCCTTGTGAGGTCACGGACCGGTGCATGCTGGGTTGGTGATGTCACAAGAGGGTGGTGCCATCAGGCCATCAGGTGACTTCGCCAGGAGGCCCCACCCTTACCTATATAAGAACTGTCAAACTGCGGTGGAGGCATTCGGTGGTAGGCCGTCAATGAGTGCGTAACATTTTTTTTGTTCTTTTTTGGGTGTGGCGGGCTATATGATTGACGATGGCTTGGGGACACTTTTTTTATTCATATTTTTTAATAAAGGAATTGTCAAAAACTGTCTGTGTTTTTTTTTTTTATTTTTGACACTTTTTTGGTGAATGGGTAGGGGTACTATGGGGGGGGGGCAGGATCTGGGGGCCCCCTTCTTAAAGAGGGCGTATTCAACATTTTTTTTTATTTCATGTGACTGGGTGCAGCACTGAGTGTGCTGCCTGTTCTTCCATTACCCGAGACAACGGCGGTGGTGGCCTCTCCTTGAGGAGAGTGGCACTTCTGCCTGTCTTCCCACAACAGATCCCTGATGGTCCAGGAGGAGGGAGGGAGGGGAAATCATGGCAAGCCCGGACTTACATGCAGGTCTTCCATCTCACCCGCCCAGCCTGAGGCACTTCCGGCCGGCTGCTCTTTGTCCCGAATCTCTCCCCTTCTCTTCTCACTGCTGCTACTATGGCAGCACTGCAGGCTGGGGATAGAGTGAAGTCCTGCCAGGGGAGCACCCTTACCTATATAAGAACTGTCAAACTGCGGTAGAGGCATTCGGTGGTAGGCCGTCAATGAGTGCGGAACATTTTTTTTGTTCTTTTTTGGGTGTGGCGGGCTATATGATTGACGATGGCTTGGGGACACTTTTTTTATTCATATTTTTTAATAAAGGAATTGTCAAAAACTGTCTGTGTTTTTTTTTTTATTTTTGACACTTTTTTGGTGAATGGGTAGGGGTACTATGGGGGGGGCAGGATCTGGGGGCCCCCTTCTTAAAGAGGGCTTATTCAACATTTTTTTTTTATTTCATGTGACTGGGTGAAGCACTGAGTGTGCTGCCTGTTCTTCCATTACCCGAGACAACGGCGGTGGTGGCCTCTCCTTGAGGAGAGTGGCACTTCTGCCTGTTCTCCCACAACAGATCCCTGATGGTCCAGGAGGAGGGAGGGAGGGGAAATCATGGCAAGCCCGGACTTACATGCAGGTCTTCCATCTCACCCGTCCAGCCTGAGGCACTTCCGTCCGGCTGCTCTTTGTCCTGAATCTCTCCCTTTCTCTTCTCACTGCTGCTACTATGGCAGCACTGCAGGCTGGGGATAGAGTGAAGTCCTGCCAGGGGAGCACTTTGATCATACAGGGAGTCCAGCACAGCCGGCACTCACAGTGAGAGATCCATCCCAGAGAGCTCAAGTAAAGCAGGCTGACACAATGGGGGATGGAGAGGGCAAATTGTTTGTGCGGGGATATCTTCACAGATGCATTTTACCACCCCCCTAGCCTGGTGCCATAAGGCGCCTATGCTGCCTTATGGTAATGCTGGCCCTGCAGGTATTTTAAAAATCTGAATCTCCAGCGAGTGGCTGGGGATCTGCCCCCTACCCTGGAGACCTAGGCAGCTGCCTTGACCTGCCAGACTGCATGCTGTTTTTTTAAAAAATTTGGCAGTGGGTCTTATTTTATTTTTTTTTACTTTTTTTTTTACTGGCCATTTTTTTTTATTATATTCCACAGAAAGCCCATTCACAGTTGGGATGCTGCAGCTGGCTTTCCGCCCCTGCCCCTTAACAACCAGCTTTTACTATGTCTTGATTGGGCAAAGCTTTGCCAAATCAGGGCACAGAATGCACTGTGCAGCATGCAGTGCTATACCAAACACCCTGCAAATTCAGGTGTTCCCTGAACGGGGCGAACAGCCAATGTTCAGCCAAACTCATGCTCGGCCAAACCGTTCACGCAACCTTAGTGCAAAGCTACAATCTTCTGTTGGTAGGCCTCATCTGGCTTAGGGAGAGGCTTTTTCTTTGAGCAGTGATTCCTACCTTGCTAGTAACCAAACTACAGAAACCAACTGGAGTGGTGATGCCTCAGAAGTGGTTGCATGGGACCTTTTTGCAATGAGAGACAAGGATCCAAATGGGCTTTCCCTCAAGCTTATAGATAAACACCAGCAAGGATGCCAAATTCATCAACAGAGTGCAGAACAACCACGTATAAATTAATACATATGACTACTAATACTTATCTGCATCAGTGTAAATAAATGATTATATACAAACACTTCATGTACATGTGACCAATTATGATCTGATAAAGTCTCTTTGTGCGTGTCCTTGTGCTTCAATGTACGATGTCGTCCAAAACCAGCTATGCATCAACTCGTGCTCCAGAAAATAACTATAATCTACCACAGTGCACCTCCACCTTATAAAGTGGCCCCTTAGCTCAAATTTAGTTTCAATGTTTTTTATTAAAGTTTTCATATAAATGTACAAAGAATAAGAAAAGAAATACAATGCATTGATACTTTCCATTAAATATGCAGCATAAATCGGCGAATCTCGTATATGTACCTGTTAACAAATTTAGGCCATATTTGAGCTGCTGAGAATATGTACCATTTTTTGGTGAGGGTGCCTGCTGTCCCTCTCTCCCCGTACACCCCTCCTGAGAACATACTGTGCCCGGGTTGAGAGGTTACCCGGCTGACCCCACCTAATTTCAAAACAAGGTATCTTCAGAAGTAAGAGCATTTGGTTAAAAGAGCGTAGTGGATATTCCTTTGTGGCACAGTGAATTGCTTCACCAAGTATGATTCATTAGGATCAAAGTATCAAAGAGATTTATCTTAACATGTAAAACATAAACAGACTTAAGGCCCATACACACGATCAGACTTTTTCACAACAAACATGCAAATTAACTGTTCTAAGGCAACATTCGACCCTGATACTGGTGGCAATACTGAAACTTTGTAAAGATGTTGGTATGAGCTGTACTGACTGAGCTGTCAGAGAGAGCAGACGTCTGTGTTAGCAGCTCCAGCCATCCGGGCTCCCAGCCACCCAGTACTCATCCCGGACTCCCAAGTGGAACTGCACAGGGACCCCCACCTGTGCACCGAGCGGCCACTGCCATCTGGAAGCCGCGTTCCAGCCCGCCAGCTCCATAGGCCCTCCCCGCAGGACACTCTGTGGCTTCAGCCTAGCTCTGGACAGTGCCAACCTGCCGCTTCTCTTCCCACAGCCCGATTGGCAGTCCAACCGGCAGGCCCGTGCACCACCTCCTACTGGATCCATCCTCCTCCATCACCATCCTCGGACGGACCAGTACCCGCACCAGGATCTGAGCAGCCGGGCACCCTGCAGCTCGGGCCTAGCCGGTGGCCATCTTGGTCCTCCCTCCCGAGGCCACAACACTCCGCCAGCTGCCCGGAGAACATTCCCGCACTTCCCAGCAGGACCCACCGGGACCTCGGTCCCAGCTGACCCCCCCAGCCCAGCTCACCAGTACATCCAATGCCACAGCACACCCACTGTGGCTCAGGCCTAGCCTGTCGGCCATCTTGGTCCACCCACTTCGGCAGCTACTACCACTTCCACCCGGAGCTCATCCCCGCCCCCCCAGCAGGTAGTACCGGGACCTACCCCACTATTCACTGACAGGACCCAGCCACCTCCGAGGTCGAGCATCAGGACAGCTCGCGACTCGGGCTTAGCCCGTCGGCCATCTTGGTCCACCCAGGGCGGCCGCAACCACTACCTCCACCTCATCCCGGACCCCACCCAGCAGATTAGTACCGGGACCTGGCCCCCCCAGGCCTGCACCAGCCCACCTCCAGACAGTACCACCGCAGCCGCTGTCCAATCACCCAGCTCTCTAGCTGTTAGACTCGGGGGACAGACCATGGCTGCGGCCTAGCTCCAGCCACCCAGCAACCACTCCTGTCCAGCAGGCCCCCATGCCCCTACACCTGGAACACCCCCTCCTCTACACTGGACCTCACTACGTGGGCACAGGCTACCACCGGAGAATTGGACCTGAGCAGCGCCCATCTTAGATCCTCCGAGACCCAGCCGCAGCACCATTCCAACCAGTAAGTAGCGGCCAGATCCCCCATATGCTCACCCCCCCACCCCCCACTGTCATCCTCCAGACCATCCTATACAGGTAAGCCACCAGGGTACCCTAGTAGTTGATCCAGGGTCCTCGGTCCGATCGCCCCTCGGGGGGTCAGGAGGGAATTTTTCCTCTGCTGGAGTAATTGGCCAGCTCAGCTAGGGGTTTTTTCGCCTTCCTCTGGATCAACGGGAGGGTGGTAGCTAGCCCTCCAGGTAGCCCTCCATCTCCTCCATCATCTTCCTTCAGCAACTATGTGCAATTTCAAGTACTCAGCGAACGCCCTCCATAGGCTAAGAAACATCGGTTCAACTCTACCAACCGCTACTCAAAAAAGACCTAAAAAAAAAAAATTACTAAGGACCAACCTACAAGCAACCATCAAATACAGGGAGACACCAATCCAACTAGAACAACTAGCATGCGCCCTGATCAACACCAGATCTGCAGTCAAGCACAGACTGGAAATCCACGACTTCATCATCGAAAACAACATAGATTGCCTCTTCATTACGGAAAGTTGGCTAACATCCGACTGCAATACCATCCTAACTGAATTGGTGCCTGAGAACTACACCATCCTAACCGAGCATAAAATAGGAAAAAAAGGAGGAGGCCTAGCAGTGATCTTCAAATCTCACCTTGCCTTCACCAAACCAACTTCACAGAACTCAGTGCCTTTCATGGAGACGCTTCCCCTGCATCTTCAAACAACACCCCAAGACACCATTCACATATTACTATGCTACAGACCACCAGGACCAAAGACCAATCTCATTACACCACTCACTGAACTCATTTCAATGCACACCCTAAAAACCAAAAACCTTCTGGTACTTGGAGACTTCAACCTTTGGGCAAACTCTACCCAAGACCCTATTGCGACCGCCTGCATCAACCAACTGGAAGAACTAGGTCTTCAACAGCTGATAAATACTCCAACGCATGTTTCAGGACACACTCATCTTCGAACAGACTATGGACATCAACATATTCGACAACACACCACTACCATGGACGGACCACCACGCTATCAAATTTAAAATCACCTTTAACACCACCCTCCAAAAACAGAAACATGCAACAACAATACACCGGAACAGATCTCAGAAGAGACTGCACTCTGAACTCTTCAAAACCACATTATCAAACAAAATACAATCGCTAAACTTAAACCTCTCAACGGAACAAACACTCAACTCCCTAAACAAGGAACTACTACAAACAGCAGACTCAGTAGCGCCAAAACGCAGAACACTCATCCGCAAAAAAAACTCGAGATGGTTTAATGGCACTCTCACCCTACTCAAGCAGGAATGTAGAAGAGCTGAAAGAGCATGGAGAATAAATCCTACCAAGGAAAACCATACAAACTACAAAGTACTCACTGTGAAATACCACAAAGCAATCTTCACAGCCAAAAAAGAACATTTCTCAATACCATCTCAACTGCCTTAAACCGGCCACGGGAACTTTTCAAAATAGTCGCCCAGTCAATGAACCCGACCTGCTTAGAGCCCCCAGCAAACTATACTCAAGAATAGGGATAAGCCGAACACCCCCCGGTTCGGTTCGCACCAGAACCTGCGAACAGACCGAAAATTTGCACGAACGTTAGAACCCCATTGACATTTATGGGACTCGAACGTTCAAAATCAAAAGTGCTCATTTTAAAGGCCAATTTGCATGGTATTGTCCTAAAAAGGGTTTGGGAACCCGGGTCCTGCTCCATAGGACATGTATCAATGAAAAAAACTTTTAAAAATGGACGTTTTTTCGGGAGAAGTGATTTTAATGATGCTTAAAGTTAAAAAAAAGTGAAATATTCCTTTAAATATCATACCTAGGGGGTATCTATAGTATGCCTTTAAAGTGGCGAGTGTTTCCCGTGCTTAGAACAGTCCCTGCACAAAATGTCATTTTTAAAGGAAAAAAATTCATTAAAAACTGCTTACGGTCTTTAATGTAATGTCGGGTCCTGGCAATATGGATGAAAATCAGTGAGACAAACAGCATGGGTACCCCCCAGTCCATTACCAGGCCCTTTGGGTCTTGTATGGATATTAAGGGGAACCCCGCACCTAAATTTAAAAAAGGAAAGGCGTGGGGCCACCAGGCCCTATATACTCTGAACAGCAGTATACAGGCGGTGCAAACAAGACAGGGACTGTAGGTTTGTTGTTAAGTAGAATCTGTTTGTAATTTTGAACTGGTACATTTTTAACGTGTTTAGCTCCAGCCAAAAAATCTATTTTAAGCTTTTTGGAAAACATAGGGAAGGGTTATCACCCCTGTGACATTTGTTTTGCTGTCTGTGCTCCTCTTCAGAAGATTTCCCCTCACTTTTTGTCCCAATGACAAATGTTTTTTTGAAAATTTGGGTTTTTTTTGTGAAACAAGGATTGGTGATAAAGCATCAGTGGAAAGGAGAAACGTTTTTCCCATATTAACTCTTACAGGAGAGAATTTCCCTTCCTAGGGGTAGATTTATTCTCACTTCCTGTTGTCTCCTTCTGTTTTCAAGTAGGAGTTGTTTGTAAGTTGGATGTTTGAAAGTAGGGGCCTGCCCTATATACTCAGCAGAAATTTGGGCCTTAGGTGTTGTTGTGGCCACAACACTGTAAGCCCTCACAGGGCCCTGCTGTGAAATGTTAGATCAAGAATTGTAATTACATGCCCCTGTTGAACAGGGGCAGAAAAATTGGGCCTTTGGTGGTGGTGGTGCTAGTGCCACAACACTGTAAGTCCTCATTAGTCTTGGTGGGCGCAGAAACGGATCCTGCTGTGAAATATTAGATCAAGAATTGTAATTACATGCCCCTGTTGAACAGGGGCTGAAAAATTGGGCCTTAGGCACTGGTGCTGGTGCCACAACACTGCAACACCTCACAGATACTCTAGTTGGAACGCAGAAATGAGCCCTGCTGCAAAGTATTGCATCAAAAATTGTAATTACACGCCCCTGTTAAAAAGGGGCAGAAAAATTGGGCCTTAGACACTGGTGCTGGTGCCACAACACTGCAACCCCTCACAGATACTCTACTTGGAACGCAGAAACGAGCCCTGCTGCAAAGTATTGCATCAAAAATTGTAATTACATGCCCCTGTTAAACAGGGGCTGAAAAATTGGGCCTTAGGCACTGGTGGTGGCACCCACAACCAAAAATGTTCGTACAAGCTATCAGCATGATCATTGAGGAGGAAGAGGATAATTACTCAGGATAGTCACTCAGCATCAGCATAGGCAGTCTTTGAAGGGATCTGAGATTTCAAAAAAAAATATTCGGTTACATCAGCATCAGGTGCTTGGTAGCTGGTGGTGATCCAAGACTTCATTTTTATGAGGGTCAGTCGATCGACCGAGTCGGTGGACAGACGCACCCTGTGATCGGTTACAAAGCCTCCAGCAGCACTGAATGTGTGTTCCGAAAGAACGCTGGATGCAGGACAGGCCAGTAGCTCAATTACATACTGTGGAAGCTCTAGCCAGTGATCCATCCTCAAGACCCAGTAACCCAGAGGATTTTCGGTGGGAAAGGTGTCCCAGTCAGATCTTGCCCCTAGGTATTCCTGCACCATGTAAAACAGACGCTGGCGATGGTTGCTGGAACCGATCATACCTTGGGGCTGCGGACCAAAAAATTGTCTGAACGCATCGGTCAGACGGCCACCTTCTCCACCGCTCCTTCTTTGACTGACTGAAGCCTCAGCAACACGTTGTCCAGAAACAGGAGTTTGTAACCTCCCAGTCTCTGGGAACGCGTTGCACAGACCTTTCTGCAAGGCCTCCCAAAGATGTTTCATCCTCTGCTCCCTCTGTGATGGCAAGATAAGGTCCACAACCTTACCCTTGTAACGTGGATCAAGGAGGGTTGCCAGCCAGTATTGGTCCTTCTCCTTGATACCACAAATACGAGGATCCTTACGCAGGCTTTGCAGGATCAGGGAGGCCATGCAGCGTAGGTTTGCTGAGGCATTCGGTCCAGAGTCCTCTGGGTCACTAAGGATGACATGGTCTTCAGCCACCTCCTCCAAGCCACGTACAAGTCCATGTGTTTCTTGGGACTGATCCCTTAAAGACTGCTGCTGATGCTGAGTGCCAGGCTCCACCTCCATACTGACACAATCCTCCTCATCCTCCTCCTCGTCCTCCTCCTCCTCGTCCTTGTCCTCTTCCTGTGTGATCGGTGGGCATGCAGGAACACTGTCTGGATAAAGGGGGCCTTGAGAGCTAAGGAAGTCCTCCTCTTCCTGCCTCTGTTCTGCCTCAAGTGCCCTGTCCATTATTCCACGCAGCATGTGCTCCAACAGGTGGACAAGGGGGACAGTGTCACTGATGCATGCACTGTCACTGCTCACCATCCTCGTGGCCTCCTCAAATGGTGACAGGACAGTGCATGCATCCCTGATCATGGCCCACTGGCGTGGGAAAAAAAAACAAGCTCCCCTGACCCTGTCCTGTACCATAGTCACACAGGTAATCATTGATGGCCCTCTGCTGCATGTGCAGCTGCTGCAGCATGGCCACGTTGAGTTCCACCTGGTGGGCATGTCACAGATTAGGCGGTTCTTGGGCAGGTTAAACTCCTTTTGGAGGTCTGCCAGCCGAGCACTGGCATTATATGACCGGCGGAAATGCACACAGACTTTCCTGGCCTGCCTCAGGACATCCTGTAAGCCTGCCCAAGAACCGCTGCACCACCAAGTTAAGGACGTGAACCAAACAGGGCACATTCGTCATTTGTCCCTGTCGGAGGGCAGAGAGGAGGTTGGTGCCATTGTCGCAAACCACCATTCCTGCCTGAAGTTGGCGTGGAGTCAACCACCTCTGAACCTGCCCCCGCAGAGCTGACAGAACCTCTGCCCCAGTGTGGCACCTGTCCCCCAAGCACACCAGCTCAAGCACCGCATGGCATCTTTTGGCCTGCATACTTGCGTAGCCCCTTGAACGGCTACGGAGCACTGCTGGTTCCGAGGACAAAGCACAGGAAGAGGCCAAGGAGGAAGAAGAAGAGGAGGAGGTGGAGGAGAGAGGTGTGTCACAATCATTAGTAGTGGCATTTTGGAGGTGTGGTGGCAGAACAACCTCCAACACTACTGCACCTTGTCCTGCATCCTTCCCAGCTGCCAACAGATTCACCCAATGCGCGGTGAAACTTAGATAACGTCCCTGTCCATGCTTGCTGGACCATGAGTCAGCGGTAATATGCACCCTACCGCTGACTGCTCTGTCCAGCGAGGCCAATACATTGCCTTCCACATGCAGGTAGAGAGCCGGAATCACCTTCCATGAGAAAAAGTGGCGTTTGGGTACCTGCCACTGAGGAACCGCACATTCCACAAACTCACGGAAGGGGGCAGAGTCTACCAACTGAAAAGGCAGCAGTTGAAGTGCTAGCAATTTTGCCAAGCTAGCATACAACCGCTGGGCATGTGGATGGCTGGGAGCGAACTTGTTTCGGCGGTGCAGCAGCTGGGGCAGGGAAATTTGCCTGGTATAATCTGACGTCGGTGTACCGAAAGCAGATTGCCCACAAGTACTTGGCTGTGACACACCTAATTCTACACCTTCATTCCTCTCAGTGCAGATCTCAGAGAGGACTGAAGGTATAGTGGGGTTGGAGATCTCAGCTGATGAGGCGCAAGGAGAGGTCCTCTTTTTTCTTTGGTGTGGGTCTTTTAGATACCCTTGCCAACGAACTGCATGGCAGGTAAACATATGTCTGGTCAAGCATGTGGTGCCCAAGCGGGAGATGTTTTGGCCACGCGAGATACGCTTGAGACATATGTTGCAAATAGCAGCAGTGCGATCTGATGCACTTGTCTAAAAAAAGGCCCACACCAAAGAACTTTTGGAATAACGCGCAGAGACAGCAGCGCCCTGCATATGCAGAGCTTTGGGGTGTGAGGCTGTCAGTGTGCTGCCCTTAGGCTGGCCCCTGGAGGGCATCCTGCCTCGTTGGTGATGTGCCTCCTCCTCCTCCTCTCTCCTATCAGGCACCCACATTGAGTCAGTGACCTCATCATCCCCTTCCTCCTCATCACTGGAGCAAACCTGGCAGTATGCTGCAGCAGGGGGAGCATGACTGCCAGATTGCTGTCCTTCTTGGGCACCCCCTCTGTCCGTGCTCACGTTACTGCCTTCATCTAGCCTAGTATCATCATCAGAGCCTTCTAAATGCTGGGCATACTCCTGGAGCATGTACCCAACACTGTGGTCAAACAGTTCGAGGACTCCTCAGGAGAACATGGTGGGGCTAGGGAAGGAGTCACTGATGCCATTGAGCCAAGGGAAGAGGCCGCGTTGGCAGATGCTTTGCCAGACAAAGTACCCTGAGCATGGGTGAGAGAGGATGAGGAGGATGAGGACGTTTTGGTGATCCACTCGACCAAGTGTTCCGCATGTTGCGGCTCAATGCGGCCAGCTGCCGAAAAAAAGGCCAAGCGTGTCCCACGGCCATGTGCTGATGAGGATGCACCATCTCCACGACCAGCACTGTTGCCTCTAGACACAGAGCCTGCTTGCCCTCTTTTATTGGCTTGTGACTGTCTGCTTCTCCTTGTTGGCCTTCCAGACATACTAATGGCCTGTAGCTGCACTAAGCTGGGATATATATATATATATATATATATATATATATATATATATATATATATATATATATATATATATATATATGTATATATATATATATATATGTATATATATATATATATATATATATATATATATATATATATATATATATATATATATATATATATATATATTGATACTGCAGCTAGCAAAATCAACTGCCTGCCTGTAGTATGAGAATACCACCAACCTTCTACAGGTATCTTTAGCTGAACACTCTGCAGAGCTCGCAAAAAACTAACTTGTAGCTTATTTAGCTGCCTGCGGTAGTGATAGGGTCAGGAAAACACCACCAACCTTCGACAGGTAGCTTTAGGTGAACACTGTGCAGAGCTCGCAAAAAACTAACTTGTAGCTTATTTAGCTGCCTGCGGTAGTGATAGGATCAGGAAAACACCACCAACCTTCGACAGGTAGCTTTAGGTGAACGCTGTGCAGAGCTCGCAAATAACTAACTTGTAGCTTATTTAGCTGCCTGCGGTAGTGATAGGATCAGGAAAACACCACCGACCTTCAACAGGTAGCTTTAGGTGAACACTGTGCAGAGCTCGCAAAAAACTAACTTGTAGCTTATTTAACTGCCTGCGGTGGTGATATGATCAGGAATACACCACCAACCTTCGACAGGTAGCTTTAGGTGAACACTGTGCACAGCTCGCAAAAAACTAACTTGTAGCTTATTTAGCTGCCTGCGGTAGTGATAGGATCAGGAAAACACCACCAACCTTCTACAGGTAGATTTAGGTGAACAATGTGCAGAGCTCGCAAAAAACTAACTTGTAGCTTATTTAGCTGCCTGCGGTAGTGATAGGATCAGGAAAACACCACCAACCTTCGACAGGTAGCTTTAGGTGAACACTGTGCAGAGCTTGCAAAAAACTAACTTGTAGCTTATTTAGCTGCCTGCGGTAGTGATAGGATCAGGAAAACACCACCAACCTTCGACAGGTAGCTTTAGGTGAACACTGTGCAGAGCTCGCAAAAAACTAACTTGTAGCTTATTTAACTGCCTGCGGTGGTGATAGGATCAGGAAAACACCACCAACCTTCGACAGGTAGCTTTAGGTGAACACTGTGCACAGCTTGCAAAAAACTAACTTGTAGCTTATTTAGCTGCCTGCGGTAGTGATAGGATCAGGAAAACACCACCAACCTTCTACGGGTAGCTTTAGGTGAACACTGTGCAGAGCTCGCACTACACTAACTTGTAGTTTTAGCTGAACACTGTTCAGAGGACGCACTACACTAACTTGTAGCTTTAGATGAACAACGTTCAGAGGACGCACTACACTAACTTGTAGCTTTAGCTGAACAATGTGCAGAGGTCGCACTACAGTAACTTGTAGTTTTAGCTGAACACTGTTCAGAGGACGCACTACACTAACTTGTAGCTTTAGCTGAACACTGTGCAGAGGTCACACTACACTAACTTGTAGTTTTAGCTGAACACTGTGAGGATGACGCACTACACTAACTTGTAGCTTTAGCTGAACACTGTGCAGAGGTCGCACTACACTAACTTGTAGTTTTAGCTGAACACTGTGAGGAGGACGCACTACACCAACTTGTAGCTTTAGCTGAACACTGTGAGGAGGATGCACTACCCTAACTTGTAGCTTTAGCTGAACACTGTGCAGAGGTCACACTAAACTAACTTGTAGCTTTAGCTGAACACTGTGAGGCGGACGCACTACCCTAACTTGTAGCTTTAGCTGAACACTGTGCAGAGGTCACACTAAACTAACTTGTAGCTTTAACTGAACACTGTGAGGAGGACGCACTACACTAACTTGTAGCTTTAGCTGAACACTGTTCAGAGGACACACTACACTAACTTGTAGCTTTAGCTGAACACTGTGCAGAGGTCGCGCTACACTAACTTGTAGTTTTAGCTGAACACTGTTCAGAGGACGCACTACACTAACTTGTAGTTTTAGCTGAACCCTGTGAGGATGAAGCACTACACTAACTTGTAGCTTTAGCTGAACACTGTGCAGAGGTCACACTACACTAACTTGTAGTTTTAGCTGAACACTGTGAGGATGACGCACTACACTAACTTGTAGCTTTAGCTGAACACTGTGCAGAGGTCACACTAAACTAACTTGTAGCTTTAGCTGAACACTGTGAGGAGGACGCACTACACTAACTTGTAGCTTTAGCTGAACACTGTGCAGAGGTCGCACTACACTAACTTGTAGCTTTAGCTGAACACTATGCATAGGTTGCACTACACTAACTTGTAGTTTTAGCCGAACAATGTGAGGAGGACGCACTACACTAACTTGTAGCTTTAGCTGAACACTGTGCAGAGGTCGCACTACACTAACTTGTAGTTTTAGCTGAACACTGTGCAAAGGTCGCACTACACTAACTTGTAGTTTTAGCTGAACACTGTGAGGAGGACGCACCACACTAACTTGTAGGTTTAGCTGAACACTGTGAGGAGGATGCACTACCCTAACTTGTAGCTTTAGCTGAACACTGTGCAGAGGTCACACTAAACTAACTTGTAGCTTTAGCTGAACACTGTAAGGCAGACGCACTACCCTAACTTGTAGCTTTAGCTGAACACTGTGCAGAGGTCACACTAAACTAACTTGTAGCTTTAACTGAACACTGTGAGGAGGACGCACTACACTAACTTGTAGCTTTAGCTGAACACTGTTCAGAGGATGCACTACACTAACTTGTAGCTTTAGCTGAACACTGTGCAGAGGTCGCGCTACACTAACTTGTAGTTTTAGCTGAACACTGTTCAGAGGACGCACTGCACTAACTTGTAGTTTTAGCTGAACACTGTGAGGATGACGCACTACACTAACTTGTAGCTTTAGCTGAACACTGTGCAGAGGTCACACTACACTAACTTGTAGTTTTAGCTGAACACTGTGAGGATGACGCACTACCCTAACATGTAGCTTTAGCTGAACACTGTGCAGAGGTCACACTAAACTAACTTGTAGCTTTAGCTGAACACTGTGAGGAGGACGCACTACACTAACTTGTAGCTTTAGCTGAACACTGTGCAGAGGTCGCACTACACTAACTTGTAGTTTTAGCTGAACACTGTTCAGAGGACGCACTACACTAACTTGTAATTTTAGCTGAACACTGTGAGGAGGACGCACTACACTAACTTGTAGCTTTAGCTGAACACTGTGCAGAGGTTGCACTACACTAACTTGTAGTTTTAGCTGAACAATGTGAGGAGGACGCACTACACTAACTTGTAGCTTTAGCTGAAAACTGTGCAGAGGTCACACTACACTAGGGATGAGCTTCGAGTTCGAGTCGAACTCATGTTCGACTCGAACATTGGCTGTTCGCAAGTTCACCGAACAGCGAACAATTTGGGGTGTTCGCGGCAAATTCGAATGCCGCGGAACACCCTTTAAAAGTCTATGGGAGAAATCAAAAGTGCTAATTTTAAAGGCTAATATGCAAGTTATTGTCATAAAAAGTGTTTGGGGACCTGGGTCCTGCCCCAGGGGACATGGATCAATGCAAAAAAAAGTTTTAAAAACGGCCGTTTTTTCAGGAGCAGTGATTTTAATAATGCTTAAAGTCAATCAATAAAAGTGTAATATCCCTTTAAATTTCGTACCTGGGGGGTGTCTATAGTGTGCCTGTAAAGGGGCGCATGTTTCCTGTGTTTAGAACAGTCTGACAGCAAAATGACATTTTGAAGGAAAAAACTCATTTAAAACTACCCGCGGCTATTGCATTGCCGACAATACACATAGAAGTTCATTGATAAAAACGGCATGGGAATTCCCCAAAGGGGAACCCCGAACCAAAATTTAAAAAAAAAATGACGTGGGGGTCCCCCTAAATTCCATACCAGGCCCTTCAGGTCTGGTATGGATATTAAGGGGAACCCCGGCCAAAATTTAAAAAAAAAAATGACGTGGGGTTCCCCCTAAATTCCATACCAGACCCTTCAGGTCTGGTATGGATTTTAAGGGGAACCCCGCGCCAAAAAAAAAAAAAAAAACGGCGTGGGGTCCCCCCAAAAATCCATACCAGACCCTTATCCGAGCACGCAACCTGGCAGGCCGCAGGAAAAGAGGGGGGGACGAGAGTGCGGCCCCCCCTCCCTCCTGAACCGTACCAGGCCACATGCCCTCAACATTGGGAGGGTGCTTTGGGGTAGCCCCCCAAAACACCTTGTCCCCATGTTGATGAGGACAAGGGCCTCATCCCCACAACCCTGGCTGGTGGTTGTGGGGGTCTGCGGGCGGGGGGCTTATCGGAATCTGGAAGCCCCCTTTAACAAGGTGACCCCCAGATCCCGGCCCCCCCCTGTGTGAAATGGTAAGGGGGTACATAAGTACCCCTACCATTTCACGAAAAAAGTGTCAAAAATGTTAAAAATGACAAGAGACAGTTTTTGACAATTCCTTTATTTAAATGCTTCTTCTATCTTCCTTCATCTTCTGGTTCTTCTGGCTCTTCTGGCTCTTCTGGTTCTTCCTCCGGCGTTCTCGTCCAGCATCTCCTCCGCGGCGTCTTCTATCTTCTTCTCCTCGGGCCGCTCCGCACCCATGGCATGGGGGGGAGGCTCCCGCTCTTCTCTTCTTCTTTTCTTCTTTTCTTCTTTTCTTCTCTTCTTCTCTTCTTCATTTTCTTCTCCGGGCCGCTCCGCAATCCATACTGGCATGGAGGGAGGCTCCCGCTGTGTGACGGCGCTCCTCGTCTGACAGTTCTTAAATAACGGGGGCGGGGCCACCCGGTGACCCCGCCCCCCTCTGACGCACGGTGACTTGACGGGACTTCCCTGTGACGTCACGGGGAATGCCACAGGGAAGTCCCGTCAAGTCACCGTGCGTCAGAGGGGGGCGGGGTCACCGGGTGGCCCCGCCCCCCCCGTTATTTAAGAACTGTCAGACGAGGAGCGCCGTCACACAGCGGGAGCCTCCCTCCATGCCAGCATGGATTGCGGAGCGGCCCGGAGAAGAAAATGAAGAAGAGAAGAAGAGAAGAAGAGAAGAAGAGAAGAAGAGAAGAGCGGGAGCCTCCCCCCCATGCCATGGGTGCGGAGCGGCCCGAGGAGAAGAAGACAGAAGACGCCGCGGAGGAGATGCTGGACGAGAACGCCGGAGGAAGAACCAGAAGAACCAGAAGAGCCAGAAGAACCAGAAGATGAAGGAAGATAGAAGAAAGAAGAAGCATTTAAATAAAGGAATTGTCAAAAACTGTCTCTTGTCATTTTTAGCATTTTTGACACTTTTTTCGTGAAATGGTAGGGGTACTTATGTACCCCCTTACCATTTCACACAGGGGGGGGGCCGGGATCTGGGGGTCACCTTGTTAAAGGGGGCTTCCAGATTCCGATAAGCCCCCCGCCCGCAGACCCCCACAACCACCGGCCAGGGTTGTGGGGATGAGGCCCTTGTCCTCATCAACATGGGGACAAGGTGTTTTGGGGGGCTACCCCAAAGCACCCTCCCAATGTTGAGGGCATGTGGCCTGGTACGGTTCAGGAGGGAGGGGGGGCCGCACTCTCGTCCCCCCCTCTTTTCCTGCGGCCTGCCAGGTTGCGTCCTCGGATAAGGGTCTGGTATGGATTTTTGGGGGGACCCCACGCCGTTTTTTTTTTTTTTTTTGGCGCGGGGTTCCCCTTAAAATCCATACCAGACCTGAAGGGTCTGGTATGGAATTTAGGGGGAACCCCACGTCATTTTTTTTTTTTAATTTTGGCCGGGGTTCCCCTTAATATCCATACCAGACCTGAAGGGCCTGGTATGGAATTTAGGAGGACTCCCACGTCATTTTTTTTTTTTAATTTTGGTTCGGGGTTCCCCTTTGGGGAATTCCCATGCCGTTTTTATCAATGAACTTCTATGTGTATTGTCGGCAATGCAATAGCCGCGGGTAGTTTTAAATGAGTTTTTTCCTTCAAAATGTCATTTTGCTGTCAGACTGTTCTAGACACAGGAAACATGCGCCCCTTTACAGGCATACTATAGACACCCCCCAGGTACGAAATTTAAAGGGATATTACACTTTTATTGTTTGACTTTAAGCATTATTAAAATCACTGCTCCTGAAAAAACGGCCGTTTTTAAAACTTTTTTTTGCATTGATCCATGTCCCCTGGGGCAGGACCCAGGTCCCCAAACACTTTTTATGACAATAACTTGCATATAAGCCTTTAAAATTAGCACTTTTGATTATTCATGTTCGTGTCCCATAGACTTTAACGGTGTTCGCATGTTCGAACGAACTTTTTTTGCTGTTCGCATGTTCTGGTGCGAACCGAACAGGGGGGTGTTCGGCTCATCCCTACACTACACTAACTTGTAGTTTTAGCTGAACACTGTGAGGAGGACGCACTACACTAACTTGTAGGTTTAGCTGAACACTGTGCAGAGGTCGCACTACACTAACTTGTAGTTTTAGCTGAACACTGTTCAGAGGACGCACTACACTAACTTGTAGCTTTAGCTGAACACTGTGCAGAGGTCGCACTACACTAACTTGTAGTTTTAGCTGAACACTGTGAGGAGGACGCACTACACCAACTTGTAGCTTTAGCTGAACACTGTGAGGAGGATGCACTACCCTAACTTGTAGTTTTAGCTGAACACTGTGCAGAGGTCGCACTACACTAACTTGTAGTTTTAGCTGAACACTGTTCAGAGGACGCACCACACTAACTTGTAGGTTTAGCTGAACACTGTTCAGAGGTCGCACTACACTAACTTGTAGTTTTAGCTGAACACTGTTCAGAGGACACACTACACTAACTTGTAGCTTTAGCTGAACACTGTGCAGAGGTTGCACTACACTAACTTGTAGTTTTAGCTGAATACTGTGAGGAGGATGCACTACACCAACTTGTAGCTTTAGCTGAACACTGTGAGGAGGACGCACTACCCTAACTTGTAGCTTTAGCTGAACACTGTGCAGAGGTCACACTAAACTAATTTGTAGCTTTAACTGAACACTGTGAGGAGGGCGCACTACACTAACTCTAAATAGTCTAGCTGGCTGACTGTGGTACTAATAGGATCAAAAGAACACCAGCAATTTTCTTCAGATAGCTGTAAATACTGTAACAAGACAAGCCTGCCTGTCAGTAGGAAGATAACAGGAATGGATCTAGCTAAACTGAATACAGTGTATATATATATATATATATATATATATATATATATATATATATAAATATATATATACCGTATTTATCGGCGTATAACACGCACTTTTTTCCCCTTAAAATCAGGGGAAAATCGCGGGTGCGTGTTATACGCCGATCCCCTGCGATCCGGAGCTTCCAGATTTTCAAAATCGCCGACCGTGATTTGAAAATGGTGCCGCCGGCGCCGAAATACACAGTGCCGGTCCTCGGCTCTTCTCGGCCACTTTCGTCTTTACTCAAGCGCCGCCCGAACCTAGCCAAGTGTACTCGGCTAGGTTCGGATAGCTCCGCTCGGGACTACGAGTGGAGCCGAAAGTAAACGAGAGCCGCCGAGAAGAGCCGAGGACCGGCTCTGTGTATTTCAGCGCCGGCGGCGCCATTTTCAAATCGTGGTCGGCGATTTTGAAAGACAGGATGGCAGGGGTACGGGATCACGGGATGTGAGGCTGCACTGGGGAAGGCTGCACTGACCAGGCTGCACTGGGGAAGGCTGCACTGACCAGGCTGCACTGGGGAAGGCTGCACTGACCAGGCTGCACTGGGGAAGGCTGCACTGACGAAGGCTGCACTGGGGAAGGCTGCACTGACAAGGCTGCACTGGGGAAAGCTGCACTGGGGAAGGCTGCACTGGGGAAGGCTGCACTGACAAGGCTGCACTGACATGGCTGCACTGACATGGCTGCACTGGGGAAGGCTGCACTGACAAGGCTGCACTGACAAGGCTGCACTGACATGGCTGCACTGACAAGGCTGCACTGACATGGCTGCACTGGGGCAAGGCTGCATTGAGAAGGCTGCAATGATGGGCATTTAAATGTAAGTTTTTTTTCCTTCAACTTCCCTCCTAAAAGTTTTTTTTTCCTTAAAATTCCCTCCTAAATTGGGGTGCGTGTTATACGCCGCTGCGTGTTATACGCCGATAAATACGGTATATATATATATATATATATATATATATATATATACAACACCTGGGATGCATATATATACACAATACACTGTAGGTGCAGCTAACTCACTTACTGTCCTGCCTAATCTAGCTAACTCAAATGAAATGACACTATCTCTCTCTCTCGCTCTAAGCACACTGGAACACACTACACACGGCTAAACCCCCTGAGCCATAATTGGCCAAAGCCACCCTGGCTTTGGCCAATTACAGCTCTCTCTACTGACGGCGCAAGATTATGGAGAAAGCGGTAGTACAACAGCTACAATGCCACCTGGACACACATCAACTTCTGGACACTCTACAATCAGGCTTCGGCCCTGGCCATGGCACAGAAATGGCACTTCTAAAAATATGGGAGGATGCCCTCGAAGCAGCAGATGATGGAGAATCATGTCTCCTGGTACTGCTAGACCTTAGTGCAGCATTTGATACAGTGGACTACAATACTCTACTTGTCCGTCTCACAGAAGTTTCAGGAGCTACAGATTCTAGTCTAAAATGGTTTGCATCCTTCTTAGAGAATCGCTCTCAGACAGTGACAAAACAAAACAAAAGTGAGTACACCCCTAAGTGAAAATGTCCAAATTGGGCACAATTAGCCATTTTCCCTCCCCGGTGTCATGTGACTCATTGGTGTTACAAGGTCTCAGGTGTGAATGGGGAGCAGGTGTGTTAAATTTGATGTTATTGCTTTCACTCTCTCATACTGGTCACTGGAAGATCAATATAGCACCTCATGGCAAAGAACTCTCTGAGGATCTGAAAAAAATAATTCTTGCTCTACATGAAGATGGCCTAGGCTATAAGAAGATTGCCAAGACTCTGAAACTGAGCTGCAGCATGGTGGCCAAGACCATACAGCGGTTTAATAGGACAGGTTCCCCTCAGAACAGTCCTCGCCATGGTCGACCAAGGAAGTTGAGTGCACATGCTTAGCGTCATATCCAGGGGTTGTCTTTGGGAAATAGACGTATGAGTGCTGCCAGCATTGCTGCAGAGGTTAAAGGGATTTGGGGTCAGCCAATCAGTGCTCAAACTATACGTTGCACACTGCATCAAATTGGTCTGCATGGCTGTCATCCCAGAAGGAAGCCTCTTCTAAAGATGATGCACAAGAAAACCTGCAAACAGTTTGCTGAAGACAAGCAGACTAAAGGACATGGATTACTGGAACCATGTCCTGTGGTCTCATGAGACCAAAATAAACTTATTTGGCTAAGATGGTGCCAAGCGTGTGTGGCGGCAACCAGGTAAGGAGTACAAAGGCAAGGGTGTACAGTCAAGCATGGTGGTGGGAGTGTCATGGTCTGGGGCTGCATCAGTGCTGTATCTTAGAGCTTGCAGTATCTTAGAGCTGGCCGTTTTAAAGAATTGGACTATTCTCCAAGGAAGTACTACAGTATTTTGTTGTTACGTAGGAAGTGTTTGATTTGGAGATACTTGTAATAGTCTTGGTTGGGGATTGCATATTCGATTTGTAATGCTCAAAAAGTTTTTATAGCTGGGCCTATTAGAAGGTCTTCTACTGTCTCTAATCCTTTAGATGGCCAAGACGTGATATTAAGGTTTGGTATAATTTTAGAAAGACTAAGGATGGGAAGTGGGAGGTTTGCACTAATTGTATCTTTAGTTGGTAATTCTGAGATTTCTGGCCACGTTGCCAGTGCTGCTCTAATAGTAGGTGAGAGTGAGGGGTGATAGGATGTGTTAAAGCGGTTGGCTAGCATAAAGTTGTATAAATTATCGCCCTGAACTTGTGAACTCTCTAATTCCGCCCACAGTGTGGTGGCAGTGGAGGGGAACCATGATTTTTTTTTTTTTTCTTTTTTTCCACATCAGTAAACAGTATTTGGAGGGCTAAATCAGTTTGATGTTCATTAACTGTCGCCTTCTCATATTCACATCATAGTGGATTATACTTTTTCTCATTGCTTTTTATATTGTCATAATGACCAAAGGATTCCATTACACCTCTTTACCATCAAGTCCTCTGTCACTTCCATCTCGTAAGCCCCACCAACTAGGACTCGATAACCAAAGGGACCCATCCTTTTCCAACTCAGTTTAGAGAGAGAGGGGACCAGTAAGGAGAAAGAAAAAGGACAAAAACACCAACAAAAAATACAAAAAGAGAGGTTTGTAAAAATGAACTTGTGGGCTCCCCGTGCCCATCTTCTACTGACCCAGCCTGCATTGTGCACCGAATTGCCTATGCCCTAATACCCCGATCCCCCCCCCCCACCCGCTCCTTATATATTTATCCTGTGCCCTACTAAACTATATATTTAACTAAAAATGTTCATATCCAGAAACACTTTATTATAGCATCCTTTGCCTGCAAGGATACCAGTTACCTATATACCTATATTAAGCCCATCCCTCAGTCTATTCCGTGCCGATCCCGCTATTATTGACGCTTCACTTTCTCTATCCACATCTTCCACATACTTTCAAATTCCTGAAGATTGCCCCTTTTTATGTACTCCATTCTTTCCCTACCCAGGGTTTCATTCATTATAGAGATCCAGTCTTTCACGGTGGGGGGGCTCCTTTACCTGCCATCTAAGTGCTATCAACTTTCTAGCCTGGAACAGGGCCCGCGTGACAGCTAAGGTAGTACTCAACCTTTCTCCCATCACTCTTCTATGCCCCAGAATACAAGCCAAGGCCTCCTTTGCCACTGTCGTACCGAAAATATTTCCCAAGTTCCCAGTCACCTCCTCCCAGTATCTAAACAGCTTGGGACACCTCCACACCATGTGGATAAGATCTCCCGTCCTTCGACACCTGGGGCAGTTGTCATTGGGCCTTCTCCCAAATTTAAAAAGTCTTTTAGGAGTATAATAGGCTCTGTTTAATAGCATTAAGTGTGAGAGTCTCTGTGAAGGGGTCACAGAAACCTGCGCTCCCAACTCCAAGATTCTCGCCCATTGTTCCTGGGTCATTCCTCCCACCTCCTCTTCCCATTTAGCCTTTACCCCAAGGAGTATTTCCCTGCTATTAACCGATTTGCTTAATTGGTCATAAATTCTTGAAATTACCCCTCTAGTGGGGGTTATTTGAGTTATGCACTGAAATAGAGGCATCTCTTCCCATCTCGGAATCTGGGCTTTAACCACTTGCCGACCGCCTAACGCACATATACGGCGGCAGAATGGCACGGGCAGGCAGAATCACGTACCTGTACGTGATCTGCCTCCCGCGGGCGGGGGGTCCTATCGGACCCCCCCCGGTGCCAGCGGCGGTCGGCATTTGACTGGGAGCGTCGGGAGGCGAGGGGGAGACCATCCGATCGTGGCCCCCCCCTCGCGATCGCTCCCAGCCAATCGGAATCCTCCCCTGCCTGTGTGTAGTTTCACACAGGCAGAGGATGTGATGTCATCTCTCCTCGGCTCGGCAGTTTCCGTTCCAGCGCCGAGGAGAGAAGACATGTAAGTGCACAACACACACACACACACAGTAGAACATGCCAGGAATACTTTACACCCCCGATCCCCCCCCGATCGCCCCCCGATCCCCCCCAATCACCCCCCCCTGTCACAAACTGACAGCAAGCAGTATTTTTTTTTTTTTTTCTGATTACTGCATGGTGTCAGTTTGTGACAGTTACAGTATTAGGGCAGTGAGTGTTAGGCCCCCTTTAGGTCTAGGATACCCCCCTAACCCCCCCTAATAAAGTTTTAACCCCTTGATCACCCCCTGTCACCAGTGTTACTAAGCGATCATTTTTCTGATCGCTGTATTAGTGTCGCTGGTGACGCTAGTTAGGGAGGTAAATATTTAGTTTCGCCGTCAGCGTTTTATAGCGACAGGGACCCCCATATACTATCTAATAAATGTTTTAACCCCTTGATTGCCCCCTAGTTAACCCTTTCACCACTGATCACCGTATAACCGTTACGGGTGACGCTGGTTAGTTCGTTTATTTTTTATAGTGTCAGGGCACCCGCCGTTTATTACCGAATAAAGGTTTAGCCCCCTGATCGCCCGGCGGTGATATGCGTCGCCCCAGGCAGCGTCAGATTAGCGCCAGTACCGCTAACACCCACGCACGCAGCATACGCCTCCCTTAGTGGTATAGTATCTGTACGGATCAATATCTGATCCGATCAGATCTATACTAGTGTCCCCAGCAGTTTAGGGTTCCCAAAAACGCAGTGTTAGCGGGATCAGCCCAGATACCCGCTAGCACCTGCGTTTTTCCCCTCTGCCCGGCCCAGCCCACCCAAGTGCAGTATCGATCGATCACTGTCACTTACAAAACACTAAACGCATAACTGCAGCGTTCACAGAGTCAGGCCTGATCCCTGCGATCGCTAACAGTTTTCTTGGTAGCGTTTTGGTGAACTGGCAAGCACCAGCCCCAGGCAGCGTCAGGTTAGCGCCAGTACCGCTAACACCCACGCACGCAGCGTACACCTCCCTTAGTGGTATAGTATCTGATCGGATCAATATCTGATCCGATCAGATCTATACTAGCGTCCCCAGCAGTTTAGGGTTCCCAAACACGCAGTGTTAGCGGGATCAGCCCAGATACCTGCTAGCACCTGCGTTTTACCCCTCCGCCCGGCCCAGCACACCCAAGTGCAGTATCGATCGATCACTGTCACTTACAAAACACTAAACGCATAACTGCAGCGTTTGCAGAGTCAGGCCTGATCCCTGCGATCGCTAACAGTTTTTTTGGTAGCGTTTTGGTGAACTGGCAAGCACCAGCCCCAGGCAGCGTCAGGTTAGCGCCAGTACCGCTAACACCCACGCACGCACCGTACACCTCCCTTAGTGGTATAGTATCTGATCGGATCAATATCTGATCTGATCAGATCTATACTAGCGTCCCCAGCAGTTTAGGGTTCCCACAAACGCAGTGTTAGCGGGATCAGCCCAGATACCTGCTAGCACCTGCGTTTTGCCCCTCCGCCCGGCCCAGCCCAGCCCACCCAAGTGCAGTATCGATCGATCACTGACACTTACAAAACACTAAACGCATAACTGCAGCGTTCGCAGAGTCAGGCCTGATCCCTGCGATCGCTAACAGTTTTTTTTGTAGCGTTTTGGTGAACTGGCAAGCACCAGCGGCCTAGTACACCCCGGTCGTAGTCAAACCAGCACTGCAGTAACACTTGGTGACGTGGCGAGTCCCATAAGTGCAGTTCAAGCTGGTGAGGTGGCAAGCACAAGTAGTGTCCCGCTGCCACCAAAAAGACAAACACAGGCCCGTCGTGCCCATAGTGCCCTTCCTGCTGCATTCGCCAATCCTAATTGGGAACCCACCACTTCTGCAGCGCCCGTACTTCCCCCATTCACATCCCCAACCAAATGCAGTCGGCTGCATGAGAGGCATTTTCTTTATGTCCTCCCGAGTACCCCTACCCAACGAACCCCCAAAAAAGATGTCGTGTCTGCAGCAAGCGCGGATATAGGCGTGACACCCGCTATTATTGTCCCTCCTGTCCTGACAATCCTGGTCTTTGCATTGGTGAATGTTTTGAACGCTACCATTCACTAGTTGAGTATTAGCGTAGGGTACAGCATTGCACAGACTAGGCACACTTTCACAGGGTCTCCCAAGATGCCATCGCATTTTGAGAGACCCGAACCTGGAACCGGTTACAGTTATAAAAGTTAGTTACAAAAAAAAGTGTAAAAAAAAAAAAAAAAAACACAAAAATATAAAATAAAAAAAAAATAGTTGTCGTTTTATTGTTCTCTCTCTCTCTATTCTCTCTCTCTTGTTCTGCTCTTTTTTACTGTATTCTATTCTGCAATGTTTTATTGTTATTATGTTTTATCATGTTTGTTTTTCAGGTATGCAATTTTTTATACCTTACCGTTTACTGTGCTTTATTGTTAACCATTTTTTTGTCTTCAGGTACGCCATTCACGACTTTGAGTGGTTATACCAGAATGATGCCTGCAGGTTTAGGTATCATCTTGGTATCATTCTTTTCAGCCAGCGATCGGCTTTCATGTAAAAGCAATCCTAGCAGCTAATTAGCCTCTAGACTGCTTTTACAAGCAGTGGGAGGGAATGCCCCCCCCCAACGTCTTCCGTGTTTTTCTCTGGCTCTCCTGTCTCAACAGGGAACCTGAGAATGCAGCCGGTGATTCAGCCAGCTGACCATAGAGCTGATCAGAGACCAGAGTGGCTCCAAACATCTCTATGGCCTAAGAAACCGGAAGCTACGAGCATTTTATGACTTAGATTTCGCCGGATGTAAACAGCGCCATTGGGAAATTGGGAAAGCATTTTATCACACCGATCTTGGTGTGGTCAGATGCTTTGAGGGCAGAGGAGAAATCTAGGGTCTAATAGACCCCAATTTTTGCAAAAAAGAGTACCTGTCACTACCTATTGCTATGATAGGGGATATTTACATTCCCTGAGATAACAATAAAAATGATTTAAAAAAAAAAAAATGAAAGGAACAGTTTAAAAATAAGATAAAAAAATAATAATAAAGAAAAAAAAAAAAAAAAAGCACCCCTGTCCCCCCTGCTCTCGCGCTAAGGCGAACGCAAGCGTCGGTCTGGCGTCAAATGTAAACAGCAATTGCACCATGCATGTGAGGTATCACCGCGAACGTCAGATCGAGGGCAGTAATTTTAGCAGTAGACCTCCTCTGTAAATCTAAAGTGGTAACCTGTAAAGGCTTTTAAAGGCTTTTAAAAATGTATTTAGTTTGTCGCCACTGCACGTTTGTGTGCAATTTTAAAGCATGTCATGTTTGGTATCCATGTACTCGGCCTAAGATCATCTTTTTTATTTCATCAAACATTTGGGCAATATAGTGTGTTTTAGTGCATTAAAATTTAAAAAAGTGTGTTTTTTCCCCAAAAAATGCGTTTGAAAAATCGCTGCGCAAATACTGTGTGAAAAAAAAAAATGAAACACCCACCATTTTAATCTGTAGGGCATTTGCTTTAAAAAAATATATAATGTTTGGGGGTTCAAAGTAATTTTCTTGCAAAAAAAAATTATTTTTTTATGTAATCAAAAAGTGTCAGAAAGGGCTTTGTCTTCAAGTGGTTAGAAGAGTGGGTGATGTGTGACATAAGCTTCTAGATGTTGTGCATAAAATGCCAGGACAGTTCAAAACCCCCCCAAATAAACCCATTTTGGAAAGTAGACACCCCAAGCTATTTGCTGAGAGGCATGTCGAGTCCATGGAATATTTTATATTGTGACACAAGTTGCGGGAAAGAGACAATTTTTTATTTTTTTTATTTTTTTTTGCGCAAAGTTGTCACTAAATGATATATTGCTCAAACATGCCATGGGAATATGTGAAATTACACCCCAAAATACATTCTGTTGCTTCTCCTGAGTACGGGGATACCACATGTGTGAGACTTTTTGGGAGCCTAGCCGCGCACGGGACCCCGAAAACCAAGCACCGCCTTCAGGCTTTCTAAGGCCGTAAATTTTTGATTTCACTCTTCACTGCCTATCACAGTTTCGGAGGCCATGGAATGCCCAGGTGGCAAAAAACCCCCCCAAATGACCTCATTTTGGAAAGTAGACACCCCAAGCTATTTGATGAGAGGTATAGTGAGTATTTTGCAGACCTCACTTTTTGTCACAAAGTTTTGAAAATTGAAAAAAGAAAAAACAAATTTTTTTTTCTCGTCTTTCTTTATTTTCAAAAACAAATGAGAGCTGCAAAATACTCACCATGCCTCTCAGCAAATAGCTTGGGGTGTCTACTTTCCAAAATGGGGTCATTTGGGGGGGGTTTGTGCCACCTGGGCATTCCATGGCCTCCGAAACTGTGATAGGTAGTGAGGAGTAAAATCAAAAATGTACGCCCTTAGAAATCCTGAAGGCAGTGATTGGTTTTCGGGGCCCCGTACGCGGCTAGGCTCTCAAAAAGTCCCACACATGTGGTATCCCCGTACTCAGGAGAAGCAGCTAAATGTATTTTGGGGTGCAATTCCACATATGCCCATGGCCTGTGTGAGCAATATATCATTTAGTGACAACTTTGTGCAAAAAAAAAAATTGTCACTTTCCCGCAACTTGTGTCAAAATATAAAACATTCCATGGACTCAACATGCCTCAAAGCAAATAGCTTGGGGTGTCTACTTTCCAAAATGGGGTCATTTGGGGGGGTTTTATGCCATCTGGGCATTTTATGGCCTTCAAAACTGTGATAGGTAGTGAGGAGTAAAATCAAAAATGTACGCCCTTAGAAATCCTGAAGGCAGTGATTGGTTTTCAGGGCCCCGTACGCGGCTAGGCTCCCAAAAAGTCCCACACATGTGGTATCCCCATACTCAGGAGAAGCAGCTAAATGTATTTTGGGGTGCAATTCCACATATGCCCATGGCCTGTGTGAGCAATATATCATTTAGTGACAACTTTTTGTAATTTTTTTTTTTTTTTTTGTCATTATTCAATCACTTGGGACAAAAAAAATGAATATTCAATGGGCTCAACATGCCTCTCAGCAAATTCCTTGGGGTGTCTACTTTCCAAAATGGGGTCATTTGTGGGGGTTTTGTACTGCCCTGCCATTTTAGCACCTCAAGAAACGACATAGGCAGTCATAAATTAAAGGCTGTGTAAATTCCAGAAAATGTACCCTAGTTTGTAGGCGCTATAACTTTTGCGCAAACCAATAAATATACACTTATTGACATTTTTTCTACCAAAGACATGTGGCCGAATACATTTTGGCCTAAATGTATGACTAAAATTGAGTTTATTGGATTTTTTTTAGAACAAAAAGTAGAAAATATCATTTTTTTTCAAAATTTTTGGTCTTTTTCCGTGTATAGCGCAAAAAATAAAAATGGCAGAGGTGATCAAATACCATCAAAAGAAAGCTCTATTTGTGGGAAGAAAAGGACGCAAATTTCGTTTGGGTACAGCATTGCATGACCGCGCAATTAGCAGTTAAAGCGACGCAGTGCCGAATTGTAAAAAGTGCTCTGGTCAGGAAGGGGGTAAAACCTTCCAGGGCTGAAGTGGTTAAATTGTGCTTTAAGGGCATGTTCCAACCGGACATATAGGAAGAAAGACCCCCGGGGAAGCTTAAACTCCCTAACCAGTTCTGAAAATTTCTTTAACCCAGAGTCGTTATATAATTGACTTAACTTACTGATACCAAGCTTCTCCCACTCTCTGAATATGCCTATCTTAAGAACTTCCTGCAAATTACGGTTGTTCCAAATAGGAGAGTAAGCTGTTAAGACTCCATACCCCATCTTTTTCTTAACTGTTTTCCAAAGTTTGATTATCAATTTAATTGTTGGAGATTTATCATGGAACGCGTCCGCCTCTAGGGCTTCAATAATTGTATTATGTGTGGAGCTTAACAACAGTAACTTGCTATTAGGGGTGCCTCCTTTCGGTATCCCACAGCCCAATAATTGCTGCAACTGAGTTGAGTAAAAATAACTCTCGGGATGTGGGAGGGCAAAGCCCCCCTCCTGGGTAGGGAGCTGGAGCACTCCAAGACGAATCCTGGCTTGTTTCCCCTTCCAAATCAATTCCCTAAAGAGACTATCAATTTTTTTAAACCACTTCTTGCCTATCCAGACAGGGGAATTGTGCAAGACGTATAGCAGTTGTGGCATCCATATCATTTTTATTAAGCTACATCTTCCTGCAACTGATAGAGGCAGGCGTCTCCAAATTCCTATTTTTCGTTTAAATTTTGTTAATAGAGGAACAAGGTTTTTACTAATGTATAGAACAGGGTCCTTCGTCAGGACAATCCCTAGGTACTTCAGAGCTTCCACTATTACCACCTGAGGCATACCACATGCTATTGTCTCATTTATGGGGTCTATCGGTAGAAACTCAGATTTCTCCCAGTTTATCTCTAAGCCAGAAAAACTGCCGAAGTCCTCCACTATCCTCATTGCTCCCGGTAGCGATTTTCTCGAGTCTCCCAAAAATAGCAGAATGTCATCCGCATACAATGCGATTCTTTCCTCGCCTGTTTTTCTCTGGAAGCCGGTTATCGCTCGACTTCCCCTTATGGAAATGGCCAGGGGTTCCATCGCCAGTGCAAACAACAGAGGGGAGAGTGGGCAACCCTGCCTCTTCCCCCTCTCCAGCTCAAACCAGTCCGACAATTCGTTGTTAATTTTTAATCTTGCCTTGGGTCGAGTGTATAGCATTCTAATCCACCCTATAAAGGCAGGGCCGAATCCAAAGTTCTCCAACACGCGCCACATATAGCCCCACTCCACGCTATCAAAAGCCTTGGATACATCAAGGGTCATCAATGCTCTCGAACCCTCGTTCACCGTTGGGGTCTGTACATTCAAAAACGCCCTTCTAATATTCAGGCTCGTGGATCTATTGGCTATGAAGCCCGCCTGGTCCTCGTGGATCAGCTTATGGATAACCCCATTCAATCTTGCTGCCAGCACTTTGGCCAGAATTTTTACATCCGTGCATAAGAGAGAAATTGGTCTATAGGCGGCCATATCCAAGGGGTCTTTCCCTTCTTTCTGTAATACAATAATAGTTACTTCTAGCATTGAGGCAGGTAGTTGGCCCCCCTCAAGCGCCCCCCCCAAAACTTTCAGCAGTTCGGGGATCAACACTTCACCATAGTGTTTGTAGGTCTCAATTGGAAGACCATCTGGCCCGGGCGACTTATGGGTTGCCATGCCTGCTACTGCTTGGTGTAATTCTGCTATAGATATTGGGGCATCTAATATATCTCTTTCTTCTTGTGATATGGTGGGGATATCTAACCCCCTTAGGAAGTCCTCCATCTTGGCCTCCTTACCCCTCTTCTGGGAGGAATACAGTTTTGGGTTAGGGATATATATATTAAATTTCTCTTATATCTTTCTGTTATATATGATTGTACGTGTTGGGGTAAAGGATATTCTTCAGTCTTTAGATGTTAGCTAAGACTCTGAAAATAGGATCCTGGAATGTCAGGGGCCTAGGTACACCACTTAAAAGATTGGCAGTGTTCTCTATGATGGAGAGATGTGGGGCTGATCTGGTCTGTCTGCAGGAAACCCACCTAACCAAGGAAACTATTCATCACTTACAGATGAAAAAATGTCAAACCCAATTTCATGCGGTTCACTCCTCCTACAGTAGGGGAGTGAGTGTTTTGGTAAAGTCTGGGGTGAAGTTTTCCTGCAGCCAGGTCAGGATAGACGAGTTGGGTAGATACATCTTTTTATTATGTTCTATTGAAAATGCCAGGTATGTGGTGGCAAATATATATATCCCTCCGCCCTTTAATCTGGATGTCTTGCTTAAACTGTACGAATTTCTGCTAGATAAAAAAGAGGTGCCGATTGTAGCAATGGGGGACTTCAACGAGGTTCTAGATAAAGGACTGGATAGATTCCCACTATGAAAATGCTCAGAGGACTCAGTAAGGAGTCGGTTAAGCTTTTTTCTGGAAGAAGTGGGATTAATGGATTTGTGGAGGGCACGGAGCCCAGGTGTGCTGCAATGCACTTGCTGTTCTGCATCATACTCCGTGCTTTCAAGGATAGATCTAGCCCTAGGAAATGATAGGGCTCTCCAGATGGTAGAAAAAATAACATACTGGCCAAGAGGCATCTCAGACCACTCACCTATGGTAGCCATTTTAAATCTTGGGGAGCCTAGGCCCCGGAAGTACTGGAGTATAAGCCCGTACTGGTTTGAAATTATTAAAAAGCCGGATGGGATACTTTCCTCCTTAAGGGAGTTTGTTGAGATTAACCAGGGAACGGTGTCCCCCTCTATGCTATGGGACGCCCTTAAGGCTTTTTTTAGGGGGGTCCTGATACAGCAGATAGCTACATTCAACAAAGAGGCTGGAAGGGAGGAGGAGAGTCTGTTGAGAGACGCTCTTGAAGCAGAAAATAACTATACTTGCAACCCAACCCCGGAGACGGAAAGTATCTGGCAAGAGAAACAACAAGCATATAAATCAGTGGTTATACAGAAAGCAGAAACCAGGCGGTTACTCCAAAGACAGGAATCTATGGTGGAGGGCGAGAGAATGGGAAGGACATTGGCTATGCTAGCAAAATCAAATGCCGCTCCATCCACGGTCCTCGCGATTAGATCCCAGAGCGGTGAGGTAGTATCAAGCACCTTAAAAATAGTACAAGCCTTCAGGGATTACTATAAAAAACCATGATTTTAATTGGGTGAGAATTGAAGCTTTATGTAATCTCTTATTACTACATGACCCATTCCTCCTGTGTTTCTAGTAAGGATGAGTTTACTGAAACCGCATCTCCTCTTCTTCCCTTTCCAAAGGTAACAGTTAAATAGAGCTTGTACTTTTAGAAAGAAAGAGTTGGGGACAGGGATGGGCAAAGTTCTAAACAGGTATGAGAGTTAAGGAAGCATTAGCATTTTAAATGATGCCAACCTTCTAGTCAAAGTTAATTCAGTTTTTGCAGATTGTGGAGTTTTGATTTTAGGGTGGGAAGAAATGGGAGGTAGTTGGCTGTTACTAAATCCTTTGATTGAGGGGTAACAGTTATTCCCAAATATTTAATTCCAGTTTGCTTCCGCACATAGGGAAAGGAGGAGATCAGTTTATTTTTAGTGGATTTAGGTATGCCTAGATCTAGTATAAGGGATTTAGAATCGTTGATTTTATAATATGACACTTGATTGAATAAGGTTAATGCATTGTGTACCGAAGCCAGAGATTTTTCCACATCGGTTAAGATCAAAATTATGTTGCCTGAAAATAGGCTAATGGTATGCATCTTATTTTTTACCCAAAAGCCAGAGATGTTGGGATGAGAACAAATATATATGGCTAATGGTTCTATCAATAGATTAAAGATGAGCAGGGAGAAGGGGAAACCTTGCCACGTACCATTCGTTAGAGGGAACGGGTTGGATAATGCTCCAGAGGTGAGTACTTGCGCAGATGGAGAGGTATAAAGTGCCATTATGGCCAAGTAGATAGAGCCTTTAAACCCAAAAGCGCTCAATGTATGGGCTAAGTATGTCTAATGGATTTGGTCAACTGCCTTCTCTGCATCCAGAGCAGAAAAAGGCGTTTTTTTTTTTTGTCTGGCAATCTGTTGATTGCCAATTTTTAGTGAAGCCAGATTGGTAGGGTGGATGAGTTGGGGTAGGATATCGACTAGTCTCATAGCGATGAGTTTAGCATAAACCTTTAAGTCGTTATTCAATAGAGAAATTGGGCAGAAATTTTGGGGGGATATGGGATCTTTCCCTGGCTTGGGCAATGTCACTATTGTTGCTCTAAGCATCTCAGAGGGGAAGACCAAAGAGGCAGCTGCATCGTTATAGATTTTTTCCATATAAGTGGATAGAATATGTTTAAATGTTTTATAATACTCTCATGTGAAGCCGCCTGGCCCAGGGGATTTTTTGTTAGGTAGCGATTCTATAATTCTATATATTCCAGGTATTGTAAAGGGTGAGTTGAGGAGCTGTAGATTTGAGGGGGGTTAGTTTGGGGATTTTTAGTTTGTGAAGAAAATTGTTGATAATTTCTGGGGTAGGTTGTGGGGTATCAGCGTCTGATTTTAAATTATACAAGAATCCATAGTAGTTGCTAAAAGCATTAGCCACTGCTTGTTGATGGTACACTTTATCGTTAGTTTTTGGGTGGAAAATGAAGGGGATCTTAGTTTTGTATCTTATCCCCTTTATACGTTGAGCTAAAAGTTTGCCGGCCTTATTGCCATTAGCGTAGTGTGTCATTTTTAATCTTTTGGTTGTTTTTTCAAAATTATCTAAGAGGAGGGATTGAAGTTCATGTCTTGCATAAGACAATTGTTGTGATGTATGGGGTGTAGGATTATTTTTGTTTTGAGAATCGAGTGATTGAAATTTTTTTTGTTAGATCATCTATACGCTTAAGTTGCTGCCTCTTCGTTCGAGCTCCCAGCTTGGTAAAGATTCCTCTGATGAAGGCTTTGTAAGCGTCCAAAGTAGCAAAGGATCTTCAACAAAGGGGGGGGTTCTTTAAAATAATTATTTGGACATTGCTCAATTTCATTTTTGGATTCTAAAAGTTGAAGAATCCTTGAATTCGATCTCCAAATATAAGTGGCGTTGGAAGATAAAGAATCTTTCAGAGTTAGGGAGAGCAATGCATGGTCCGACTATGCAATGTTATTAATTGAGGAAGATGTTGCTTTCATCAATAGCCCATGATCTACAAGAAATAGATCAATTCTGCTGTAGCTATAGTGCGCTGTGGAGAAAAAAAAAACTATAGACTCTTTCATTTGCATTTAATCATCTCCATCCATCATAGAGCTTGTGGTGATTGATGAATGGTTGTAAGGCTGGAGGGTTACCTTTTGGAGTGGAGGTTGAGTCAATCTCAGGGTCTGGTCTAAGAATAAAGTCTCCAAACAATAGTAACAATTCTATTTGTTCTTTACGAGCTAGGCTTAACAGTTTATTGAGGAAGCCTAGTTAATGGACATTGGGAGCTTATACATTCACGAGTGTATATTTGTAAGAGTTAATTTCACAGATGAGGATGAGGTAATGACCTTGTGGATCTTTAATTTCTTTTATGAGATTATTCTTTCACCTGTTAAAACTCCTTTTTTTTTTTTACAATTTGCGGTTGCTGTAAAGACATGTGGGGAGCTTTTGTGAGAGCACTTTTGAGGTGCCTCACTGCAGAAATGCATCTCCTGAGCATATAGGATTTTGCATTTGTTCTGTAATGCTTCTTGCCAGAGGGTTTTACGTTTGATGGGATGATTAAGGCCCTTGGCATTAATTGTAAGGAATGTTATTCCCATAGTTAGGTTATCTGAGATGTGATGGAATTGTGGAGGTGTTCATATTTACTTACTGTAAGCTGATAGTGACCTCTAGTGGACGGATTTGGTATATTCTGCCAGCTTTCTGTCCATTGCAAATTCGACTATATATGCAGGCTTCCGGATTGTTGACTTTGGTATAATACTTGACTGTGAGGAAAAATAAAAAGTAACATTGAACGGTAAACACATTTCAAATCTCCCATAACTTGCAGGAGAAAAAGTGGGTTGCATACAAACCTGGGTGCAGCTTTGATGCTGCTCAGGTAAAGTGAGGCAAAATTGAGAGAACAGTCAAACAAAACTGAGTCTGCATGGAACTGCTGCTTCATGAAGTAACTTAGTTGGAGATAGTGCTTGGTCTGGGGCTATTTATGATTGTGTGAGTTTTTGGCTGTAACCAGACGCCACTCTGGGTTTACATGCTGAGTGTCTCTTCCTGGGGATGGTGAATTTTGCAGTTCAGGTATTATATTCCAGGCTTTGAGGAGGGTAAAACCCTTTTCTAGGGAGTCAATCACATAAATGGATCTTTCATAGGAGACGGTGATCTTGGTTGGGTATCCCCTGCTGTAGTTAATATGCTGATTGCAGAGAGATTTTGGTACAGTGTTTAAATTCTCCGTTTTTGAAGGATCTACTGCGATAGGTCTCAGTAGAATTGGAGGTCAGCATACTGAGTGGGGATCTGAGATTTGTTGTGGGCAGCTGACATGATTTTTTCCTTTATGTGGAAAAAATGCAGGTGCAGAATTACATCCTTGGGAATTTTGTCAGGAAGGTGAGAAGGTTTAGGCAGGAGCTGTATTCTGTTGATTGTCACGTCTAGGTCTGTGGCATCAGGCAAAATGGATTTGAACAGGTTATTGGCATATGAATGGAGGCCATCCTGCTGGATGTTCTCAGTGACCCGTCTGATTTTGAGGTTATTATGCCTCGATCTGTCCTCAATATCAGCTAGTTTGGTTTTGACCCACTGCATATCATCATCTCTATCATCGTGTGCGTTAATCAGGTTGTTTATGGTAGTGGCGAATTCTCCCATTTTTATTTCAACAAGCTCCATTCTATTTTCAACAGCTTGGACTTCATTATTTAATTTATTTGTGCATGACGCTATGTCTGATTGCAGGGAGGACCTGAGGGACATGAGCATGTCCTTTAGCACAGTGTCCATGACTGGCTGATCAGCAGTAGGAAATTCCTCTATGATGTCAGGTAGATCCCTTGTATCCTCTCCTATGTCCCCTGCATGGCTTACCTCCTGATTTCTGTTTCCACTATCCAGCCTGAACCTGGCTTTCTCTGGGCTGCCATATGGTTGAGTGGAGGTATATGACTGCTGGGGTCTGGCTGTTATAGAGCCGTTGCTCTTTGGTGAATCAGCCTGAGTTGATCTTTGTGGTGAGCGGGTGGCCACCGATGAAGAGAATCCGGTGCCATCTTACTTGGTTCCATGCTGCTGGGTGAAGAAGGCTGTGAATTGATGTGACCTTCTTTCATCCTTTCTTTTGCGGGTCATGTCCCGGGTGGTCTGGGGAAACAGATCACTCAGGTGGCGGGTGGATGGAGCCACTGGATCACTAATGCAGGCCATTTGTTCCCTCACTGGAGCAGAAGCTAGTCTCTTACGTGACCATCTTAGATCCTGGCTGGACACGCCCCCTCCCCTTAGCTCAAATTTAGACCTACATGACCAGCAAGGTAGCGCTGAACCCACGCACTAAACCTACCATGAGCTAAAATGTAGCTTTTAATAAACATTTTTATAAAACCCATAATATAAGTAATACAGGGTAATCACAAAAAAACTGCCAGCTGCGTGAACCTATAGAGCAATGTAAGACTACTGCACAGGCATGTTATGATAATCATAGAAGATGTATACAATTACCGTTATTATAGGGAGATAAATGTAATATATTACAACCAACACAAATGAATGCTATTGTCTGAGCGGAGATGTGTTTAGAGTAGGGTCAGTATCCTGACCACGTCCCACTATCTACAGGCATGGACTAGTGCTAAGGGACACTAGTCCCTACTACTGAGCTACTGAGAGACTAGACTGCCTACCTAAAGCCAAACATGTCACAGTGCCCATTGCAACCTGGTAGAAATACAATTTTATTGATCCAGTATCTCTGCCAGTATATAAATATAAACTTTACTGTATGTACTTAAGAAAAACTTTTTCTAAAGTTTTAGGTCATGGTGGGTTTGGTGTGTGGGTTCAGCACACCCTGCTGGTGTTTCTTTGTTAGTATTTCCCACAAAAGACCATTGTTTTAGAACAAGTATACATCAGGCTGTTTTCTATTTTTTTTTTTGTGTCCTCAAGCTTGACTGATGCAGCAGCTGTCAACAGAACCAGGATAAGTTCCTCTCACCTAGGCCTGTTATATCAAAGTTTAATCATTGGATATAAAACATTATAAACTTCTGGAAATAATATAATGTCCTTAACAACCCACTTGGCCTCTCGTTAGATATTTCTAAACAATATTACATCCTTATACTTTATCTTCATTATATTAAAGTTGTATCCTCCCTCAGGTCAAATATTTCAATCTTAGTTTTGTGAATGTCTTCTCATTCATCATTAGTCACATTTTCAGGTAAATTAACCAACTTAAAGTGGTTGTAAATCTGGAAAAAAAAATAAGCCTTCTACCTAGTACAGTAAAGGATCATAAGTCATCTGTGCCCGGTCTTGCCACTAACAGTTAATCCAGCAGAATTTCTCTCTGCTTTTTGACTGGGCTAAAAGCCAACACATGAGAAAAATTTGTGTAGCCACAATCCCATTGCTGTGACTGACATATGATATATTTCTCTCATGCATGAGCATGAGAGCAGTGTGATTGTGCCCAGCATTCCAGCAGCAAATCGCTTCTCCTTTCTCCTCAAGCTCTCCCGGGATTTACTGCTCCATTCCCCAGCATGATTGGTGTGGTGCCCTCCCCGAGTTCTGATTGGATGATACTCGTGAGGTGGTGTGGTCAACCAATGTGGACTCACACCATCCTGCTGTCTTTCAGGAGATCCTTTTCTATGTCCATGCGTGAGGCTAAGCTGTGCAACTCTGCTTGTCGGGGGGATTGTAGAGATGGGAAGGGAGTCCTGTGACATCACGACTCCACCTCCTGAGCTCTGGCATTGAGACCTGCCCACCCATATCTGATAGTGACAGGGCTCATACAGTCATAGGAAAATAAATTGAAGTTAAAAATACATAGATTGAACTGGGCACAGTACTATGGTACCTTTGTTTTATATTGTTTTATATTACATGCCCTGCAGGTTTAAAACCACTTTAAGTTCTCTTTCTATAGTTACAATAAAAAAATCCTTCTATGTCTGGAAATCGACACAGCACAGGATTCAACTCAAACACCAATAACAACCCCAGTACTGATGAAGTAGATTGATTTTGAGACCTTTACCTAAATCCAACAGATTTAAATTATTAAGTATTAAACCCAAAACCTAAAAATGCAATGTATTGCAGCTTTCCAAACATTATATGTGGTGTCTGCATTAGTTTTATTTTCTTAGGTATTTTCTTAGGTATTTTTTTTCTGTTTCCACCTGGTCATCTGGCCTGTAACACACCTCCTGTATTAGAGTGCTCCACTCTGGATGAGTGCGCACATTTAGCCCTGCTAGTTTTACATGGTTTGTTTAATCTTTGTAACTGATACATTCTGCTGGACAGCGTGTTCTTTCGAAAAAACATCATACATACCAGCTGGATCTCCAGGTGAAAATAGTGCAGCTGCAATATAAAAAATATTTTATTTTTCCCTGTCCTACCTCAAGGATCCAAAATATTATACCCTTATAATATTAATACCTTTATGTATCCCCTCCAGCAGCCTTATTACAAACACAAGCTGCACACCATGCAAGCTTTACAAAAGGTGTAACCCTCATTTGAAGGGATTATGAGAAATGCCCCCCCCCCAACAGGATATTGCTTTAAACCTGTAGGTAAATAAAAGAACCAGAAGCTTCCCAAAATGGAAGAGTGGGTTTGATAATAAAGGCTGGAGTGCATTCCACTCAGGACAGGGACTCTGTGAACGTAGGGGATTCCTTTTCTGGAAAAATAATCAGGAATCTAAACAAAAGTAATTGAGAGCAAAAGAACTACTGCAAACAGCACTTAGTATTAACCATAGGCAATTACAGTACTGTAGATGCACACCAGTATAGAAATAATGCAAACTTTATGTAATAAAAGATTAATAACAGTACATACATCCAATGTACAAAAAGGTATTATCAGCAATGAGCCCAATAGGAGTCCTGGTGGAATCTTGCACATATACCTGGGTATGAATGCTGCAGCAAAATCCTGTTGCAGGGGCCCCTGAGGATGATGTGGCTTATGTCTTTGTGTAAGAGACCTGAAGACAAGATTAGTAGTCATGGGGGGTATCCTCCAACTGTTGTCCAATCAGTCTGGAACAAGACTTCTCCTCGGTAAGAACTGTGGTGGCACTGAAACAGTGTCAGCCTATCTACTCTGTGCCTTAGTACCTCCCTAGTAGTTTTAATAGTCTCTTCTAGCCTGGGTGAAAGTAAACAGCAGCTACTTCATGGACAGGGTATGTGGCTCAGTTCTCTCTTAATCTACTTCCTGGAAACTCCCCAAAAAAGATATCAAAGTCCTCCAATGTTGGGTTTCTGACCCAGCTAGCATGGAAAGGAAGTTATGTACATAAATTGCTCTAATGCCCCGTACACAAGATCAGACATTGATCGGACATTCCGAAAACAAAATCCATGGATTTTTTCCGACGGATGTTGGCTCAAACTTGTTTTGCGTACACACGGTCGCACAAAGTTGTCGGAATTTCCGATCGCCAAGAACGCGGTGATGTGCACCACATACGACAAGACTATAAAAGGGCAGTTCAGAACCAAGCGCGGCACCCTTTGGGCTCCTTTTGCTAATCTCGTGTTAGTAAAAGTTTGGTGAGAGACGATTCGTGCTTTTTCAGACTCGTTTTCTGCTGTTCAGTTTGTGCTTGTGGGTTTTTATCTGCACTTCAGTGCGTGCAGCGAGTACCATTGACTTGTTATTGTGTTCTTGTTCATTCATTACTGATTTTCAGGTCGCTCTTCACAGGCCTTGCTGTTCTTCAGTGCGTTCTGTTACTGCGTTCTGAGCAGCTGACCGTTTTCTAGCCATGTTGCGTATACGTACTCCTGGTAGAGTTCGTGCTGTGCGGGGGCTTGGTGTTGGGGTCCTGACCTTGACACAAGTCCAGTCCATGAACAGGGTGGAGAGGAGTTCATGGACCAAGAATTGGTTGCTCCAGCGTGACCAGTTCTGTCATATGCCTTTGCTCCGTGAGAATAATCCTGATGATTTCAGGAACTTTCTCCGGATGACGGACCCCATATTTCAGCGTTTGTTGGCTTTGCTGACCCCCTATATCAGCAGGCAGGATACCTGCATGAGGCAAGCCATCACTCTGGAGCAGAGGCTCGTTGCCACCCTGCGGTACTTGGCGACTGGGAGAAGCCTGTAGGACTTGAAGTTCTCGACAGGCATCTCCCCCCAGGCTCTGGGTATCATTATCCCAGAGACCTGTTCTGCCATCATCCAGGTCCTGCAGAAGGAGTATATTAAGGTAAGATTTTTATCCTTTAATATCACATTTTATTGTATTTAATGTTTGATAATATATTGTATTTCTTTCCTCATTCCCTAATTACCATGATTGGAATATGCTGTGAATGTCCCCTTTGTCCTCATGCATGCTTGATATTTTTGTAATTATTTTTGTTGTCCTTCATACCTATTTGCCTTCACTTACCTCCCCAGCATGGTCTCCTGGCCCTATATTAACCTCATGTAGTCACTTAACAATGTATTTTATCAGCTCCATAGTAGCGCTTTACCCCAAAAACCCCTAAAATGTTTTGAAATGTGATTTGTGCTTTAAATTCAGGCAGAGTGCCAGAGGCTTTTTTTGGGGGGGTCCCCAAATCATTTGGAACCCTCCCTCCCCCAACTGCTAAGTCAGCTGATAACAATTCTCTATCTATCCTCAATCATCTATCTGCTGACTTTGCCAAACCCATACACACTATACCCAACTCTTTTGTGATCAGATTTATGGATGAATTTCCCAAAGCATGTAGTGCAAGGGCCTGCCTGTATACTTTCAAATAGTACTGGTTAAAGTTTTTGTATCCTATTATTATCTTAATAGGTAATAGCAGAATGTCAAAATGTGCTCAAATGTGTACAGTGTGTATTTATATCTTTGTATTATCACACTTCTTACCTGTCCAGTGGGCTGCCAATAGTGTAACTAAGTAGGGGCTGTTCAAAGTAATACCCATTATTTAGGCATTCATCTCTCAAAGAAATGGAAAGGGTTACCTGTCCAAGAGTCCCCCCCCTATAATGTTAGAAATGGCCCATGAGAGGGGGGAGGAGGAATATGATCAGTGTACCTTATACTTTGGTCTTTAAAAATTCCCATAAATAAATGTTATCTTGATGTTGGCCAAGAATGTTTGTGTCTAATCTGCTTTCCATGTTTATGTGCAAAAAGACTATTTTTTTTGTTTTACTCCACAGTTTCCTTCCACGCCACAGGAATGGCAGACTGTGGCCTCCCACTTTGCCCAGCGGTGGGACTTTGCTAACTGCGGAGAGGCAATTGATGGGAAACACGTCCACATCGTCCCACCACCCAGCTCGGGGTCGTACTATTATAATTTTAAGGGGTTCAATAGTATTGTGATGTTGGTGGTGGTGTCGGCTACTTATGAATTTCTGTATGTGGACGCGGGGAAGAATGGCCAGATGTCCGATGGTGGAGTCATCGCCCAGATGAAGTTCTACAGGCGTCTCCAGAATGGAAGCTTGGACTTGCCACCTCCAGAAGACAATGTGGAAGGACTCCCATTCGTCTACGTTGCAGATGAAGCCTTTGCGCTGGGGGACCATCTTATGCGGCCATTCCCGATGAGGACCCTCACCCCGGACCAGAGGGTTTTTAATTACCGGCTGGCCAGAGCCAGAAGAGTGGTGGAGAACACCTTTGGAATCATGGTAGGCCGGTTCCGCCTATTTCTTACACCCATACATATGGCGGAGTATAAACTGAATCATATTATCCTGGCTTGCTGTGTTCTACACAACTTTTTACGGAAACATTCTGCCAACTATGCTAGCTCAGTTGGGCCTGAGGCCGGAATTCTGAATGAACCAACCCTGACGGCACTTGAAAGTGGCCGTCCTGGCTTGCCCTCCCTGAGTGCCCGTGATGTCCGGCTAAGATACCTTGAATTCTTTGCGGGTAGGGGGGCTATCAATATGCCAGATAATGTGTGAAACCTTTTTCAAATAAAAAAAAAATTAAGCAAATCTTTGGTGACATTTACTGCTTGTGTTTGTTTTAGCTGACCCTGACAGCAATGTGTTGAGTCCTGAAAATGGCATGATTGGGTAACCTTACAAAGTACTGTTGGGTGTTATTTACTAAAGGCAAAGACACTTTGCACTACAAGTGCACTTGAAATAACCCCCATTGTCACAGAAAGCAGCAATTAGAGCACCACGAAAGTGTTGTAGCGTTGAGACAATAATCCACACATTCTTGATTAACAATCTTTTTAATACCTGCACAATCACATGTGCATTTAGAAAAGGTTTTTAAAACAAACCAACATGTTTGTTGTATAACAATTTTTGGGGTCGCATTAGAAAAAGTAGAAATGTCCATTTGAGATAAAACAGGCATGTTTAAAACCAACAAGAAAGACACAAATCTTGAACTTACAAAGTTCACATTTGGTAGAACTTGAAGGCAATATCAAACTATCAAACTATCCATTAAATCCTTAAAAATGCCCCCACTCTCCAAACCTAAGCAGATCCATCTGTTATTGGAACAGGTCAAAAAGGACCTGTCCAAGATAGATTGGAAATATAGGGGACTGGACAACCTTACAAAAGCAGAGAGGAAAGTTCTGAAAGAGCTTGAAGAAGCTAAAGATATCATCATAAAGGGGAGTGATAAAGGGGGCAACACTGTTCTGCTATCACAGACCCTATATGAAGAAGAGACTATGAGTCTTCTTCAGGATGATAGTACATACCTAAGGCTACCTGAGAATCCTTTCCCTAAAATTGCGGTATCCCTTAATTTCAAATTAAACATGGCCTTGGAAGAACATCTAATTTCCATTAAAGAATGTAAATATCTTAGTGTTAAGGAATATAACATCCCTACCTTTTACACGATACCTAAGCTTCACAAGTCAATCACTAGACCCCCAGGGAGGCTATTAAGGGCCCATTAGAAAGGGTGGGAAAATTTGTGGATGCCATGATCAAGGATTTGGCCTGTGAACTTCCATCATATGTCCAGGATACTCGAGATGTACTTCAAAAATTGGAAACAGTCTCAATACCACCAGGAGCTATATTGGTTGGGATTGACGTAGAATCACTCTATACGTCTATTCCACACAAGTGGGGCCTAAAGGCAGTATATGATTTTTTGGATAACAAGTTTCCACAACTGGCCATACAAAATGAATTCATTATTGACCTTTTGGAGTTTATGTTGGAGAATAACTGTTTCCAATTCCTGGGAAAAAACTACAGACAGATCAGAGGCACATCCATGGGTGCTCCCTGGGCCCCAGCTTATGCATGCCTACACCTGGGAATGTGGGAGGTGGAAAGCGTATACACCTCGTCTCTGTACCTCAGCCACTGTCTTTTGTGGCTGAGGTACATTGATGACGTGATTATGGTATGGGGGGGCACACCCCTTGAGTTGACTTCCTTCATTGATGAACTCAACGACAACGACAGGAACATCAGACTTACTTATTCACATGACACGGCTACTCTGCCCTTTTTGGACCTCATGATACAGGTAAAAGAAGGTAGACTGTCTACCAAAACATACAGAAAAGAGACGGCAGCAAATACCCTTCTATTAGCCTCTAGCCATCACCCCAGGTCATTGATACAGGGTATTCCAGTCGGGCAGTTTCTCCGATCAAGGAGGAACTGCTCAGAAGAATCGGAATTTACAAACGAAGCACATGAACTGTATGGGAGATTCCGAGATCGCGGTTGCTCCCATACATGTATCAGGAGGGCAAGGAAAAGGGCCTTTGAAACTGATAGATCATCCCTACTGACCGATGGTAATAGGAAAAAACCAAAACAACCTGATAACAAGAAAAGTACCCCGATTAGAATTATTACCAGGTTTGGGGCACAATAGGAGCAGACAAGAAGAGTACTTAGCCGTCATTGGCATATACTAGCGGAGGCCCCCTCCTTGGAGGCATAGTGGGATATCGGCCCCTACTCACAGCAAGAAGAGCCACCAATTTGAGAGACTATTTAGTACATTCCGAATACAGTAGACCTGAGAAACGGGATTGGCTTACCAGTCTCCCCCCTGTGAAGGGTATGTACCCCTGTGGCAGATGTCACATTTGTAAATATGTGGAAAAAAACAATATGTTTGCCAGCTCTGATGGAAAGAAACAATTTAAAATCTATAATTTCATAAACTGCCTAACGACACGTGTCATTTACATGCTCACTTGTCCATGTGGATTGATCTACGTGGGAAAAACAAAAAGGCAGTTGAAAATCAGGGTAGGCGAATATATACAGAGCATTATCAATAAAGATGATGACCGCCCATTATCTTTACATTTCTTGAAAACACATGAGGGTGACCCCAGAGGTCTAAAATGCAAGGGCATATACAGACTTAACCTTCCATCTCGAAGAGGAGACTTCGACAAAATATGGCTTCAAAAGGAAAAAATGTGGATTTTCACTTTAAATAGCATGCATCCTCGTGGCTTGAACAATGAGTGCAATTTATCTGTCTTTTTGGAGCAATAAATGGGCCTTGATGCCCTATTCCTGCTCTGTGCAATATTAGCTTATATCTCGTGGCCCCCACCTCTGATCCCATAAATGGAGTTTTCAGATGTGGGGAGAACTATATCTATATGAGCTGGCTATAATTGCAATTATCTTAAAGATTTAGAATCCTACTTGGATTGCTATAATTGGAAAAAATCGTAATTTCGTTGTCTCTTTTGAGCAATAAGAGGGTTTTAAGTCTCTATCTATGCTCTGTGCAATTTCGGCCTCTTCTATTCTTTTTTTTTTTGTTTTATATTCCAGGGCCCCCTCCCTCTGATCCCCTAAATGGAACTTTTTCAAGTATAGGGGGAAATATACCTGTATGAGATGGCTATAATTATCTTTGAAAATAGAATCCTATTCGTATTGTTATAATTGGAAAACTATCGTAGAAATTCTTTCCTTCAGATATGTAGCCATTCCCTTTCCAGTGGATACTTTCTAGCAGCTTTGCTCTTTTTGTTATTGGTTGTTCATGTGTAGTAATTTCATTTACTATATGTTTATCAACTAAAAGTCTATATTGGATCCCTTTATGTGTGAACATGCATATATCTATGTGGATGCAGCTATACATTCTGAATGGTGATCGCCCCTATGTGTGACTGTGTGTATGTACTATGGGTGAATGGTGCCTTGATTGGTTAGCAGCTTGGATGGAAATGATCCTAATGGGAACTAATTACTCTCAATTTACCCTATTATTTAAACTTGGATCATGCACCACTGCACATGCTCTGAAGAAGCTTGTGTCCAAGCGAAACATGTAAGCATTATCTGAATCACGGTATCCGTGTGAAGACACGGTGAATTCCACCAATTTCTGCGATCCCCCCACAGATTACCCTGAGCGGCTACATGCATCTCATCTGCTGACAGATACCAGGCACACGGAGCTGCCTTGGTTCGGAACTGTGAATGTATACCAGCAAGTTCTGAAGCTATAGGACTTTGAACCCTTTACTATCTATACCCGTATAAGGGTGGAATCGGATACTTTGTCTTTGCTTCCCCTGCAATCGGCATGGATAGAGATGATTATAATGGAGACAAGATAGTGGATGCTCTGACGGTGTATACAGAGAAGGCATAAGTCGGTGAGATGTACTTTATCTATCCTTATTAAAATCCACTACCAGTGATTTCTGTCTTCTGACCATGTGTTCAAGATATCTTTCACAGCACCTGTCAGTTGTCTCTAATCTCCTCTCCAAAGCACTTCTTTATTGAGGCTCAGCATATTATCTATTGCTTATCTACAAACTGGAATATCTCTACACATAATTAACACCATGTGCATACCCCTATGGGAACTTTTAACTGAATCCTAGCAGTGCTTTGCAGTATTTTGCTGATACTACTGTTGTTACAATCATTGACACTTTTTCATCTCATTGTGAACTAAGCTTTCATTGGAAAACCACTATCCCAAAACTGCACTTTATTTCTATACCTGGGACTTCAGGATCATATTCCCAGACCAGATATTTGGATCGGTGTGTGTCTGACTGTGTATGTGAGAGTGATGTGGAGTGTGAGATCCAGAATTGGTGGCCACCTGTCCTTCATGTAGACGTACAGTCTATTTTAGATTATGTGGTGTAAATGAGAAGTTGCGCTGACCCCAAAACAAAATATATGTGAACAAGTGGTGAAAAGCTGCTAGCACACAAACAAACCAAGCCGCATCAAATGTGTAAAAAATACGTGCAGCGCTAAAAAAATATGAGTGTGTCAAACATGAATATATAAATTAGTGACTATAAAACAACTATAAAGTAATAATGATCAACACAATAAATATAGGTGAGGTGTATAAAATGTCCCAAGGAATGTGTTATGTATGGATATGTCCAGGAGTAAAGTCAAAGACTAGGGTCAATACATATAGGTAGAAGATGTCTTCTCAAACACAGGGGGAGCTTGGATACGTGATGTTGACTGAAGACTGGAAAACACATCAATCATAGACGACACGTCATAAGTATCTAGAGTTAGGTACTCTTACCAGATCCAGTGGGACGTATCAGCCATATAGCGGTATGTCTGTCAGGGCTTGTGTAAGTAGCCTCCCGTGAACTCTCCCCAAAAGGTTCACCCTTCGGTCACGATCTCCGATAGACAGGTAATCACTTGGGTCACAGTCACCGATAGCCAGGGCAATCAACGGTGGGGATAGTCAGCTCACTCCCAAACTCTCCGGTTCCGGGCAGGTTCAGAAGGTCTCCAGAAACCAATCATAGATGAAATCATGGAGAAAAAAGCAAAAATGGGCTCCACATGGCGTAGGTCAAAAATAAAAAGGATTTATTGAATAAAAGCCTTACAAGATAAAACGTGATCACTGAATAAAAATTGGTGGCAATGTGGAAAGCTTGAACGCCCTACGTGTTTCGACTGAAAAGCCTTCAACTGGGGCATGAAACAGCCTCTCCACATTGCCCATATATATAGACTGTAGACACCATTACAAAATAGTTGGGTCCGCCCCATCATGGCGGAACCGGAAGTGCAAGGTTAATACTACAAACACTGTAAACTGGCTTAATATGGTATAGATCGCATGTATACTGACACACTACATAGGGTTTGAAGTGTATAATAATCTGAGGGTTCAATAGGAGTGTATATAGTAGTGGGGGGTCCCAAAAATCGAATCACTGAATCGGCTTGTGTTCCAAGCCTCACACTGGTTAGAGGAACATGCGTTCCAAATGTCTAAGACATGTGACCAGAAAAGAGACAACAGCCAGCGCGCTCTGCGCCGCTGATGTCTCTCACAGTCTCCACGCAAGGCGTGCGCTCCAAGCCTCAGCCACAGGTGGGGAGGAGATACAAGCCGACAACCAATACGCTGCCGGCATCTCCTCCACTACCTCATGTGGAGCGTGCGTTCCAGGACTCTTATGTGGGGAGGGGTGGACGGACACTCTGGAGCCAGCCTCGTCAGTGTTCAAGGCCAGCCAAGCCAATCACAGGGAAGCTGGGAAGTTGGCCGCTCCCCTCCTATCGTCACTACACTAACTTAAAAGACACGATACGCACCACCATGGCAACGGCAGAAGCCAATGCCAGGGTAACACGACCGTAATGAAAAATCCGATTCCCAACCTTTGATCATCCCCAAAGAGGTGACCAAATAAAAAACGATCATATGGGTAATGTCTAGCAAGGTGAGCCTGGCGCAATGATCAGATGGAAGAGGTGAAACCTCTACAATACATCTTAATGTAAAGATGAACTTAACCAGCTAATACCTGAACTAATCACACCCCTGCAGCTCAGACGCAGTAATACAAGCTCAGCCCACCAAAGGTGAAGACCAAGCAATGCCACATTGTCAGACTGGCCCGGGGAGAACCCTAAGGTCCTAAAGTTGGGGAAATATGGTATAATTAACCTCTTCACGTATGTCATAATATACCAAAAAGTAGCCAATAGCAGGGTCCACAGGTGGCATTATCTCCCACCCTAGGACTCAGAAGGCTGAATGCTAGGCCGAAAGACTTATCCCTGACAAGTCGATTGCCTAACCAAAAACTTAAATAAAATATGGGGGGGGGGAATTGGCAAGTAAATGAGTAGCCAACATAAATCCATGTTGGATGACCCCCAAATCAGCTTTGGCTCGACACTGATGTCCTAGTTTAAGACAATTGTCTACTCTATCTGACATCAGCCAACCATGATGGAGACAGGTCCCAAAACCCAGTACAAAGTACCTTACCACAATGGGGCGAGTACTCATAAGTGGGAGACAGTAACTCAACAAGCTAGAAAAGAAAAAAGGGGGGGGAGGGAGCCCAAATGGCATAAAAATAAAATCAAATATAAAACCCCAATAACACTCATAGCAACGTCCTAAAAACTAAACACGAACAAAAGGGAGGTGTGTCACGGCTCGAGAACTCTGGTGACTCTCACGCACGGTTAATGAAACTATTAATGTCCCACTCGACATTCATACCGTGTGGCGAGAAACACCTAAGCTCGTATATCCAATAAGTTTCAAGCCGTGACACACCCCTAAGACAAGATTATGTGTTGTGGGTTGGTGTGTATTTTGATATTTTTCTATCACTGTATTTTGATATTTTTCTATCATTGTGCTTAATAAAATTTATGTGGATAATCATTATACGAATTCCAGTATTTCACTGGTCTATCCTCAATGAAGAAATTCTTTGGGCTTTTTTACCCTTTTTTATATGTTGACTAGTTTTTATTTCAGAGGATAACCACCCCTAGAGGTTTTTCATAAGGATGTATATATATATGTGTATATATATCTATTTTTGTAACTTAAAACCTCAGGTTGACGGTGAAAGCGGACCTCTTTAGTGGGTAAAGCTATGTGTAAAGCTTAATTGATTAATCCCTCTAGATCCGTTCTAAACTGGATAAGTCCTGATTCCGTTTTTTTTTTCTTCATGTAAATATCAGACATGAGTATTTACAAACTGGGTTTGATATTGCATTCCGATGGGGTGAAGTCACCCCCAGAAAAGCCAAATTTTGAAGATGCACACAAATAGCCAAATGTCAACATGTGCTAGCTGCCATCCCGGGGGATCAAGGGACGTGTTTTGGGGGAGCAACCCCTTCCTCTCAGCTACTTTATTATTGAGGAAGGGGTTGCACCCCCAAAACGCCTCCATTGATCTCCCGTGATGGCAGATAGCACATGTTGACACACTGTGTGCCTCTTCAAAATTTAGCTTTTCTACTATTTGACAAAAAATGTTAAAATTGTAGCACACCAAAAAACAAAGGGGTTTGGAGGGGTTTTAAACTCTCTCCAAAACATCAATGATGTTCTTATTTTTTTGAAGAACATCATTGATGTTTTTCTTGATGTTTTCCAAGTCCCTATTACACCCCATGATCTCCCCAATCAGGATCTGTGCACTTTCCGAGGTGAAAGGATCTGGATCCACAACATCACGATCACCTAAAAAGATAGAAACCAAAAAAAAACATGTATTATAAATATGCCGGCATCCAACTCTTACCTAAGCCTGTGGTCGCAGACACTCACCTGTTGTGGTGCCAATTTCCACCACGTCTTCCTCCTCCGGCTCTTCTTGTCTTGGTTGGATTTCCCCTTCTTCCAGAGGTGGGGGGTCTCTGGTCTCCTCGGATCAGAGGTGTCCTCAGAGTCTTTTCTCCCCTATGTAAAAAAAAATGGTATACTTAGCACACAGATATTTGAGGGAAGAACTATAAATATGAAACATTGCTTGGAAGTGGGGTACAATTGTCTATTTTGGCAGAGTTCCAAGATGTAGGATTTTTAGTGTCCTTTGTCAAGCTTCAATACTTTACCTGTTTTGTACAAGCTTCACAGATGGAGACACCCCTATAGTATACACTGGATCACCTGTGTGGGCCCCCTAATAAAAAGGGTGTTCTTTTGTCCCACACTAGTGCTCCAGCGTCCAGATGTCTAAACAGCTCCTGAGTGTCCTCTCCTTACACAGAATCTAGTTTGCATTTCATTCTAGTAACAAACCCATCTACACAACCAAATTATTTTCAGACAAGTAGGCCCTAAAAATTGTGGGCAAATGCATATGGCCAAAACAATGGTGTTTTATAGGCCGAAAGAAAAATGTTTGATACGAATGAATAATGTGCCCATGAACATGAAAGTTGACATTTTAAACTGGATAACAGTTAAGAAAAGCACATGGAGCAGCAAGAACGTAATAACCACAAAAAGAATAGGAACACAGCACAACTACTTACTTTTTTGCAGCACTCTCCGGATCTTTCTGTACTGCTCGTGCTCTCTTAATTTCAGGTCCGACCACCGCTTCCTGAACTGATCTTTCGATCGCCGTACCCTGAAATTCCGGTGCAGACTTTTGACCACTTTTTCCATTATCTTGGCATTTCGGACATTGGGGTTGGGGTAAGGTCCATACTTTCCATCATAGTCGGCCCTCTTCATTATGTCGACCATCTCCAACATCTCCCCAAAGGACATATTTGATGCCTTATATCCCCTCCTTCTGGATCGGGACATTTCTGGCTCTGGGCTTTTCTCCTCCTCTTCCTCGTTGGTGTAAATATCAGACACCTGCTCTGACTCCGCCATGTGCTATTCCCCACTGCACCGAACGAGAAGGGGCGAGGAATAGACTAGAAAGAACGTCAGGGGTGGGCGGAGTTTCACGCATGCGCAGTGTCTATAAAGCATAACACGCGTGCGTAGTACGTACGATCTGTGAGCGGAGGAAGGAGTAACGGAGGCGCCGATCATGATAACGAAGGTAAGATTTAACATTGGGCCTATACTGCTTCTAGATTAAGGCCTGTATTTGCACAAGTTTAAAAGACTTTAGGCTGACATTAGGGTTTGTCTTGTGTTGTGTCTTGCAGTGAAAATGGATATCTTGAAAGATGAGGACTTTATGGCAATCTTCATTGATATGTTCAGGGAGCTGCCCTGTCTGTGGCAGATAAACTACTATACTATACTATATACTTATATATACTATAAGAACCAAACAAAGAGGAAGGCAGTGCTGGATAATTTGTTGGAATTTGTGAAGAAGGTGATCCCCACGGCAGACATCACCTATTTGAAGATCCTAATTGGTGGCCTGAGGAGCACTTATCTAAGGGAGCACAAGAAGGTCCAGGATTCCCAGAGATCAGGAGTTGCAGATGACATTTATGTCCCCAGGCTGTGCTACTATGACAGGCTGCATTTTCTGGCAGGTCAGACTGAACCCAGGTCAGCACTCTCCAGTCTTCTTTCCAGGCTCCCCCCCAGCTGAGGCTTCTGAAGCCCAACCTGGGCCTTCCAGGCAGCAACATGTGGAGGAGCCCAGCTTGAGCCAGGTATAGCATTCCTCTAAATATTTCTGGTTGTCCCATCAATTATGTTAACTAGATGTTAGTTTGGAGTACTTATTTCTGATTGTGATTGATGAAGCAAAAACTAAAACCATGTCCCTTTTTCATACACAGGGAAGTCTCAGCCAGGAGGTGGCCGGGCCAAGCAGGCTGCCTGATATCCAGGTCCCTACCCTACACCTTCAAAGACAAAGTGGCAGGAAGATGAGTAACCTGGAGGAGGCTGCCATAGGCCTATTTTGGAAGGCTACAGAGGCCCTGAGAAGCCCCCACATTGTGGAGGAGGACTTTGCTGGCCTAACTGCCTGCAAAATGCTGCAGATGGAGGAGGGCCAATGACTCATGTGTGAGTCCTTAATTTTGGAAGCTCTCAATAAGGGGTTGAGGGGCCAAATAACATGTGCTATACACATTTGTAACCTCACACATAGTCCTCCTCCTCCTCCAGGTCCTACTACTACTCCTCCTCCTCCTCCTCCTGGTCCTACTACTCCTCCTCCTCCTCCTCCTCCAGGTCCTACTCCTCCTCCTGCCACATCTCCAACACCAGAGTCACAGCCGGGAAGGAAGCGTGGAAAGAAGACCAGAGAGTGATGACCCTGGGTCCAGTCTGGTCTGGCAAAAGATGCAGCCTCTTGTAGTAGCACAGCCTGGGGACACAGATGTCATCTGCTGCTTTCCGGATCTCTGGGACTTCTGGACCAGACTTCACTCCCTTAGATATGAACTCCTCAGGCCACCAATTTTGCAGGAAAAGAATTGATGTCTGCCCTGGGGGTCCAAGGCTTCGCCAATCTCTGATGTTTCTCCAGCGTTGCCTCCCTCTTTGTTTGGTTCTGAGCCCTTAATAAAGGATTTTTGGTTTCAATTATACTCGCCTATGTGTGTTTTCCTTAAAAAAGGACAGTTTGTTTGTGAGGAGGTAGGTACATTTCAAAAATACAATGTGAAATTAACAAGGGACACCAACACCAAGCAACCTTCTTGAGATTAAATAATACAAGATAATAATGGTGTTGTGGTAACTTGACACACAAAACACACACAAAAATATTCTGGAGTCAAACTAAAAATAAAATAAAACAAAGATCAGCCTTGAAAAAAATACAAACCAAAACAAAAACAAAAAAACAGCCTTGAAAAAAAAAAAAATAAAACAACAAAAAAGAAATTTTGTCAGATGTGACAAATCAAAATATATTAAGGGAATGACGAAAAATAATAAAGAAAGAAGTTTGTGAGAAGTCTGTGTGAATATGAGCAGCAAAACTACTTCATTCTTCTCACATTATAAAGAAGAAGAGAGTGCGCTGTATTAAACAATTTTTTACATTGCAGCGTGACGAAAGTGCTGTATCCATTGTGAACGCTAATTTTACCAGACCGAGCTGTTCTGTCTCGGAATTTCTTCTGAGCATGCGTGGCACTTTGTGCGTTGGAACTGGCCACACATGGTCGGAATTGACGCAATCGGATTTTGTTGTCGGAAAATTTTATAGCCTGCTCTCAAACTTTGTGTGTCGGAAAATCCAATGGAAAATGTCCGATGGAGCCCACACACGGTCGGAATGTCCGACAACACGCTCCAATCGGACATTTTCCATCGGAAAATCCGACCGTGTGTAAGGGGCATAAGACAATATGAAGCACATCCATTTAAAGTTACGGACAGACAGCAGGACAGCAGATCCTGACACACCAGTATCATAATAAATCCCCAATAATAAATCTGACACTCTGTGTCAATATCTGAACACTCGAAGAACAAGTTCACTGATAGATAATATGTTCTGTCAGAGGGGAATGAGATAAAAGATGGTGTGGCTACTGAATCATCCCACATTAATTTAAATTAGTTAGCCACATCTGGCATTCACACACACAGGAATTAGGTATAGGAGCAGGAGGCTGTTTACATTTACCAAAACACAATGTTAGTAGCAAACAAATACATTTATCACTGCATAAGAAAGATCAAGGTGCCTGTTATACAATGCTACCAGGTCCCAGAGAACTCACCAATAGGGGAGTGACCTAGGTAATAATTCTTACTTATGGCACAAGTGTGCATCCTGTCATTCTGAGTAGAGTTGCCTGGTCTAACAAATAAAAGGTGCCTGCATTCTCTGCCATCTATTGTAGATAAAACCAGACCACTAAAACCAGACCGTCTTGCGCAATAATAAAATCTTAGGGCAATAAGGACGGACCTAAAAATTCCTATCCACTTTGGTTTTAATGAATACATTATAAATTACAGGTCAGTGTAACATAAATATTTTAGGACTGATATGCTTTATTAACTTATTTGATCACTAATTCAGTCAGCAATAGGGGAGCGACTTGGGTAATAATTCTTACTTAGGGTGTCAGTGTGCACCCCAACATTCTGAGGTCAGCTGTCTGATCTATCAAATAAAAGGTGCTCTCATTCTCCGTAAAAGTTGTAAAGCAAATAAACCACTGTCTTGTGCAATACAAATAGAATCCAATTTTATTAAATGTATATACACTATGTTGCCAAAAGTATCGGGACACCTGCCTTTACATGCTAATGAACTTTAATGGCATCCCAGTCTTAGTCCGTAGGGTTCAATATTGAGTTGGCCCACCCTTTGCAGCTATAACAGCTTCAATCTTCTGGGAAGGCTGTCCACAAGGTTTAGGAGTTGGTCTATGGGAATGTTTGACCATTCTTCCAAAAGCACATTTGTGAGGTCAGGCACTGATGTTGGGTTTAGGTCAGGACTCTTTGCAAGCCAGTAAAGTTCCCCCTACCCCCAACTCACTCACCCATGTCTTTATGGACCTGATGTGCAGTCATGTTGGAACAGAAAAGGGTCATCCCCAACTGTTCCCACAAAGTTGGGAGCATGTAATTGTCCAAAATGTCTTGGTATGCTGATGCCTTAAGAGTTCCCTTCACTGGAACTATGGGGCCAAGCCCAACCCCTAAAAAAACAACCCGACACCATAATCCCCCTCCACCAGATTTCACACTTTGCACAATGCAGTCAGGCAAGTACCATTCTCCTGGTAACCACCAAACCCAGACATGTCCATCGGATTGCCAGACAAAGAAGTGTGATTCGTCACTCCAGGGAGCATGTCTCCACTGCTCTAGAGTCCAGTGATGGCATGCTTTACACCACTGCAAACACTTAGCATTGCACTTGGTGATGCAAGGCTTGGATGCAGCTGCTCGGTCATGGAGACCCATTCCATGAAGCTCTCTACGCACTGTTGTTGTCCTAATATGAAGGCCACATGATGTTTGGAGGTCTGTAGCTATTGAGTCTGCAGACAGTTGGTGACTTCTGCGCACTGTGGACTTCAGCATGGGCTGACCCCCTCTGTCATTTTACGTGGCCTATCACTTCATGGCTGAGTTGCTGTTGTTCCCAGTTGCTTCCACTTTGTTATAATACCACTAACTGTTGACCATAAAATATTTCTTTCACAAATGTTTGTATAAGTAGTCTGCATGCCTAGGTGCTGGATTATATACACCTGGGGCCATTGACATGATTGGAACACCAATGGAGACCAATGATTTGGAGGGGCATATATAAACATATATATCTCAAGTAAATATTTATTCTATTTTGTCCATCAACTGAAATAAGTTAATTAACATTTAACTTATTCCTCATTAATACTAGTAAAATCCATTTATTTAGCCCTCTAAACCAAATCACTGATTTTTTCCAGAGGGCAGAGGGCAGAGACAATATTTAGCCATAACAAGTTCGCTTAGACCAAAATAACTTAGACTCTTTCTACAGAACAGACTATACCTTTCACGTGTCCACACATTCTTGCATGAAGCTGAAGCTGAAAAAAGACAGTGAAGACAGAAAACATAGCCTGGCTGAAGCCATGTTCAAAATTCACCAAAATATTCCTTTTGTTTTCACTTCATGATGTTGTCATAGCATAGACTTAATGAAACAAATTAAATTGTTGGGGATCACCAGAGACATTTACTAAAGAATCAAGGTCTCCTATGCTGGTAGTCAGAGTACAGGACAGGATTCTGGTACCAGGAGTTCATTTATCTGAAAGGGGATGCAACCAGAGAAGCAAAGGTGTGTTGATAACAGTAAGCTAGAGGTACTCTGTATCTTTAATAATATATCTTTGTTTTTGCTATCATTATTATATATATGAATATATAACCCAAGTCAGCATTGTGATCGCAGAATTCTATGTGAGGGCCACCTGTTCTTCCAAAATACCTTCAGTGCAATTTTGCAGCCATAAGTTAATTGGAAATTCACCAAAAATTAGTTCACAAATTTTATTCAGATATAGGCATATACCTTACATGTGTCAGTAATTGTATAAATTATTGCAAACACACTTAAATAACATATATATTTCCTAGGGCAGTATGGATGGAGCTAACAATTCATATCTACTTTGGTTTTAATGAACACATTATAATTTACAGGTCAGTGCAACAGAAATACTTTAGGACTGTTAAGCTTTATTAACTTACTAGATCATTAATTCAGTCAGACTCATTTCGGTCACAAAAATTAATTGCCATAATTGAATACCATCATAAGTACAATAATTAAAATATGCTCTTGGTGCTGTGGACTGTAAAGGTGTGTTTTTAATCAAGTTCAAAGAGTTTTATAACTGAATCTCTTAAAAGTGGTGCTTGACATTCCCTTCTCTAAAATAAATTATTTTAGAAAACCAAGAATAGTACTGCATTAATATGCCATTTACAGGAGCTCTGCAAATGAGAGAACTTTGCCAACAGAAGATCTGTCTAACAGAAAAATTCACCAATGCATAGGTCGATTCTGTCTGCAGATATGCAAGTAGTGTTTTATATCTTGTTGGATAGGTAGAATAATGGCCTTGACTATATGTATGGTCACATTTTTGTTAGTCATTAAAATATAATATACCAAAAAATTACACAGCAAAATACAAGAGCATATTACAAAACTTTACACTATCAAACAAAATGTTGTCCAATATTCAAATTATTTAAAGGTGTATATATGGAATAAAGACTACTTGTTTAAGGCTTCAGCTTGTTATCCAGGCATTGCTGTAGCTCACCACTTCACCTCTTCATTAGTAATATTATTACTAATATTTAAATCTGGGAACCTCTTCTGCCAGCCTTTTTTTAACAAAAATGGAGTAATCCTAAACGCACCCACTGCATTACCTCTTAAAATGTCCAGGAGCAGGACAGTTTTAATTAACAGGATTGGGCAGAAATGTGAGAACCAGCACTGGCAGGTGTTTTACGTTAAAAAATTAGGAGACTGCAGATAAAAAAGCGGTGCAAAACTTGCCAGAGGCAGGGAAATTTCACTGGGCAAGACTAGAATGAAATGTACTAGAGACATTATGCATAGGTAGGTGTTCTACTAAAAGAATTAAGAGACCACAGATGATAAAGAGGTGTAAATAATGCAGAGGCAGAACATTTTAATGAGCAAGACTAGGATGAAATATATTGTACTACAGACACAGTGCATAGGCAGGTGCTTTACTACAAACATTAAAATATTACAAATGATAAAACTATGTTCCCCGCCAAGCAGCACGTTCCAGCTATCACCCTTAAAGGCACAGATGTACCCATATGGCGATTCACAGGAATGAACCACATTGCTGATGTATATCGGCGTGAGCCGGTCGTTAAGTTGTTAAAACTGCTTGTGGCTGTAATGTATTGTCGGATCCCCGCAATATGGATAAAAATTATTGAAGGAAACGGTGTGGGTACTTTTTTTTTACACTTTTTTGGTGAATGAGTAGGGGTACAATGTAAGTGATACCCATTCACATAGGAGGAGGTGGGATCTGGGGGCCCCCTTGTTAAAGGGGGCTTCCAGATTCTATTAAGCCCCCCACCTGCAGACCCCCACAACCACTGGGCAAGGGCTGTGGGGATGAGGCCCTTGTCCCCATCAACATGGGGACAAGATGTTTTGAGTGGGACCCCAAAGTACCCTCCCCATGTTAAGAGCATGTGGCCTGGTATTTTTCAGGAAGGGGGGCGCTCTCTCTCTTTTCCTGCAGACTGCCAGGTTGCGTGCTCAGATAAGGGTCTGGTATGGAATTTAGAGGAGACCCCCACGCCATTTTTTTTTGGCGTGCGTTCCCCATAAAATTCATACCAGACCTGAAGGGCCTTATAATGGTTGAATTAAAATCTGACTTACAAAATATTGGTGAATGTATAGATACTATTGAATACAAAATGGATGACACAGTACAATGTGTGAATCAGAACGTCACCATAATTTCATCATTGCAAGAAAAATTAGATCTGGCCAATGTTAAAATTGAAGATTTAGAAAATTGCTTTAGACATCATAATTTTAGAATACAGGGATTACCTGAATCAGTGGTGGACTTGGAAGTCCACCACTGATGCTACAGGATCTGATTCCTGATATTTCACTTCACCATCTTGAAATCGACAGAGTACATTGTGCCCTGACAGCCCCTAGATTGGATGGCTTACCCAGGGATATCATAGTAAAATTACATTTTTACAATATTAAGGAGAAACATTAAGATATTTGCAGATATCTCTCAACCATTCAGAAAAAGACAATCGCTAAAACCATTGCTAACTCGCTTGACTGATTATCAAATCAAATATTGCTGTCATTTCACTTCCGCTTATTTATTTATTATTATTTATTTATTTCAAGTACTTATATAGCGCCGTCAATTTACGCAGCGCTTTACATATACATTGTATATTCACATCAGTCCCTACCCTCAAGGAGCTTACAATCTAAGGTCCCTAACTCACATTCATACATACTAGGGACAATTTAGACAGGATCCAATTAACCTACCAGCATGTCTTTGGAGTGTGGGAGGAAACCGGAGTACACCCACGCAGGCACAGGGAGAACATGCAAACTCCAAGCAGGTAGTGTCGTGGTTGGGATTTGAACCAGTGACCCTTCTTACTGCTAGGTGAAAGTGCTACCACTACACCACTGTGCCGCTTATCCTTTTTTACGTGGGCAAATCTCACTCATTCGCCACTTTTCAGGAAGTAGAAAATGTTTTACTCAGCTTGGGTCTCATCTCCAATGATTCTTCTGTGAGATTTCCAGTTCGCCCACTCTCACCCCTGTGGTCCAAACAAGGTGGTTCTTCATACAAGAATATCCATCCTTTTACTGGTTGATCTGGATGATCACCAATTCTTCCATTTATTGATACGACTTGTTAGCAAATAACTTGAGTCTCCAGATTTTTACAGGTCAAGCTATTTGAGACTTAACCGACTATTCTGATTTATTTGCTTTTTTTTAAGCTGTTAATTTTAATCTTATATTGAACATGGTTATATTATTTTGATTATTAGGTTCTGCCTGCTCTGGGAATATATCAGCTTTCTTTATTCATTTTCTAAAGGAAAAGGTTTGGTGTGAACACGCATGCCATTTCTAATAGACATGTGCACACTGAAATATTTCGTTTCGGAATTTCGTTTTCGTCTCAAAAATAAATTTATTTAGTTACTCCCGAAATTCGTTTTTATTTATTTCGTTTTTCGTTAAAAATTGCATTCGTCCGAAAATCCAAATTAAGGTCGAATCTGTCATTGAAGGCTTATGGTGTCTGTCGAATGTTCAAAGAAGATTCGACGGAGCAGCTAAACTGTACAATGCCGTATAGTTTACCTGCTCCGTCGAATCTTCTTAGAACTTTCAACAGACACCATAAGCCAAAGTACGTGTGTACTTAGTTCTAGCTATTTTACTGCTCCACCTCTTTGGTTACAATCAGCCAATAACATTCATCATCATCATTATTTTTATTTATCTTGTCTCCCCTACGTCGAATCTTTCCTCCCCTACGTCGAATCTTTCCTCCCCTACGTCGAATCTTTCCTCCCCTACGTCGAATCTTTACTCCCCTACGTCGAATCTTTTCTCTCTACGTCGAATCTTTTCTCTCTATGTAGAATAATCTTGGACTAATAGAGCTAAGGTTAGGCACATTCGACCACAGGTTTGATGGACACAGATTGTTATTGTCATCATCATGTCGAATCTCCTATCTATATCGAACTGTTGTAGCAACGAAAACGAAAATAAAGCATTTGTTTATGTCGGATCTTTCGTTTTTCGGACTCTGCACTTTCGTTATCGTTTGTTAAAACGATAACGAAAATACCTGAAATTCGGACGAAAACGAATGCACATGTCTAATTTCTAAGTGAGCTTACCAAGACTCGATTGGGAGCGGTAACCTCACACCAATTTATGGGAATGTTATTTTCCCAAAATTGTAGGTTCTATTTATTTATTTTAGGTACTTATATAGCGCTGTCAATTTACACAGCGCTTTACATATACATTGTACATTCACATCAGTCCCTACCCTCAAGGAGCTTACATTCTAAGGTCCCTAACTCACATTCATACATACTATACTAGGGACAATTTAGACAGGATCCAATTAACCTACCAGCATGTCTTTGGAGTGTGGGAGGAAACCCACGCAAGCATAGGGAGAACATGCAAACTCCAGGCGGGTAGTGTCGTGGTTGGGATTTGAACCAACAACCTGTCTTACTGCTAGGCGAGAGTGCTACCTACTACACCACTGTGTATTATTGTATTATTATCCAAAATATGTACTGGAATTATACATACGTTACTGGAAATTTTCCAATTAAGAGTACAAAACACTCTCATCTTAACTGCTCCTTCCTCCAAATTTAACAGATTAACACACAATGTACAAGGCTTTAATCCTCTGACTTTAAGCACAACAGCCTTTCAGTACTACCATAAGTTAGCTATAGATTTATTATTCCTACAAAAAAACTTACTTTTCCCAAACTTCAAATCCTAAATTTCTACATGCCAAATATCCCACTTTCTATCTCTCTAATGGACCAGAAAAAAAAAGAGATGTGGCAATATGTATAGCTAAACATGTCCCTTTTAATACTACTGTAGTACTTAAGGATGAGGATGGGCAATACGTTATGATAGTTGGTAAAATTTATGAACAGACCATTGCTCTGATCTCCTATTATGCTCCAAATGTAGGTTAGGTGACATTTTTTGAATCTATGTTAAATATGTTGATGCCCCATATAGACCTAATAGATATTTGAAGAGATCTCAACCCCACAGTTCAAGATTTTACTTTTTATTCTCATGTACACAAAACTTACTTTAGAATAGATCATCTACTTCAGCTGCCATACTTGATGCATCGTGGTCTGTTCATTCTCCAGTATGACTCACGTTATCAAATATGTGGTTCAAACCTAAACCCTCCTCTTGGCGCTTGAATGCCTCCCTACTTTATGATCCTTCTATCTATATTGAAATAGAATCTGCCATCAAACAATATTTTAATGAAAACCTCTCCCATAAGATTTCCCAGAATGTTATTTGCTCATAAAAGCCACCATTCATGGCAAATTAATTCAAATAGCCTCTAGATCGAAGCGGATTCGTGAACATACAATATTAAAACAAGAAACAGATCTGCAGAATATCACTTATGAACAAAAAAAATAATCCTCATCTAGATCTACGACATAAAATTGATGCAGCATGTGCTATTCTAAATCTTAGTCTTACTACCAAAGCAGAGAAATATCTACGATGGTCTAAACATTGATTCTGTTCAGCTGGAGACAAACCATCTACATTGTTGGCAAGAAAACTCAGCCCTCGTTCATTTAACTCGACCATACCAAAATTGCATTTGAAAAATGCTAATTCAACCCAAAATCCACAGCTTATAGTCCAATAATTTTAATTTTTTTATTCTAAACCTTATGCTTTTTCAGATTCATTTTCCACCATTCATGCTGATAAATTCTTTCAGGATCTCTCGCTCCTGAGAATTCCGAAAGATCATAAAGATTTAATGGAAAGTGATTTTTCAGATTTTGAAATTAGATCAGCAATTAAAAAATTTAAACCATCTAAAGTACCTGGTCCCGATGGATTTTCTGGCTTTTATCCATGTAATCCCTAAATCGGGAAAAGATCATAGCAATTGTGAAAATTTTCACCCAATTTAACTTATTGATGTGGATCTTAAGATATTAACTAAAGTGTTAGCAACAAGATTAAACTCATTTTTATTTCAATATATACATCTGGACCAGGTTAGGTTTGTTGCTACTAGACACGTTCCTGATTAGACCCAGAGACTGATAAATATAATTTTGGGACAACTATGCATGCAGATGGGAATGCTAGTATCATTGGACCTTCATAAGGCCTTTAATTCTGTGTCCTGGGACTACTTATTTTATGTATTAAAAAGTTATGGGTTTTTTTATTGACTATACTACGGACCCTTTATAATACTCCCACTGCCAAAATTATTGTAAAAGGTTATAGTTCGTAAATTATATATATTTGCAGAGGTACATGACAGGGATGCCCCCTTTCTCCCATGTTGTTTATCTTTGCTTTGGAACCCTTGGCAATAAAAATCAGAAATCGCCCTGATATTCTAAGCATATATTGTGGTGACAGAGAACATAAATGTTATTATGATATTCTAATGCTCCTCTCCTCCCCGATAACTTCGCTACCCAATCTATACCCAACACTGCAATACTTTACTGACATTTCTGGTCTTAAATTTAATCATTCGAAATCAGAAGCCTTAAACATCACCCTCAATACAGATCCTGTTTAAACTATACAATTACACTTTACATGCACCAGGATTGCAAGGAGGTTTGGGGCTACCAGATTTAGTTAAATGCTTTCATGCATTAGCTCAACTAACCCATTTTCATTCACAGTCACCACAACACTTGTGGATGAAAATTGAATCTTCTCTTTATCCATCAAAACCAATTAGCCATTTATTATGGCTACAAAACAAAAATAGGCCTCCTATAATGTGTCCTACACTTTCCATTTCTTTCAGTTTATGGGACAGACTAAGTAAAGCTCATAAATGTATTTCTCCCCATGTTCCTTTAGCTCCCTTGACCGATAATCCTTCATTCGCCCCAGGTCTTAATGCAGTAGTTTTTTCTTAGTGGACGAATAAAGGTTTATTATGAATTGCTGATTTGTATGACCATGGAGGTATTTTAACAATGCAAGCACTCTAATGCCCCGTACACACGATCGGACATTGATCGGACATTCCGACAACAAAATCCATGGATTTTTTCCGACGGATGTTGGCGCAAACTTGTTTTGCATACACACGGTCGCACAAAGTTGTCGGTCACATACACCAGGTACGACGAGACTATAAAAGGGCAGTTCAGAACCAAGCGCGGCACCCTTTGGGCTCCTTTTGCTAATCTCGTGTTAGTAAAAGTTTGGTGAGAGACGATTTGCGCTTTTTCAGACTCGTGGCTTTCAGATCATTTTCTGCTGTTCAGTTTGTGCCTGTGGGTTTGTATCTGGTCTTCAGTGTGTGCAGCAAGTACAATTGACTTGTCATTGTGTTCTTGTTCATTCGTTACTGATTTTCAGGTCACTCTTCACAGGCCTTGCTGTTCTTCAGTGCGTTTTGTTACTGCGTTCTGAGCAGCTGACCGTTTTCTAGCTATGTTGCGTATACGTACTCCTCGTAGAGTTTGTGCTGTGTGGGGGTTTGGTGTTGGGGTCCTTACCTTGACACAAGCCCAGTCCATGAACAGGGTGGGGAGGAGTTCATGGACCAAGAATTGGTTGCTCCAGCATGACCATTTCTGTCACATGCCTTTGCGCCGTGAGATCCGTGAGAATAATCCTGATGATTTCAGGAGCTTTCTCCGGGTGACGGACCCCATATTTCACCGTTTGTTGGCTTTGCTGACCCCCTATATCAGCAGGCAGGATACCTGCATGAGGCAAGCCATCACTCCGGAGCAGAGGCTCATCGCCAACCTGTAGTACTAAGCGATGGGGAGAAGCTTGCAGGACCTTAAGTTCTCGACAGGCATCTTCCCCCAGGCTCTGGGGATCATTATCCCAGAGACCTGTTCTGCCATCATCCAGGTCCTGCAGAAGGAGTATATTAAGGTAAGATTGTTATCCTTTAACATCACATTTTATTGTATTTAATGTTTGATAATATATTGTATTTCTTTCCTCATTCCCTAATTACCATGATTGAAATATGCTGTGAATGTCCCCTTTGTCCTCATGCATGATGGATTTTTATGTAATTTTTTTTGGTCCTTCATGCATATTTGCCTTCACTTACCTCCCCAGCATGCTCTCCTGGCCCTATATTCACCTTGTGTAGTCACTTTTTTTTTCTTTCTCTTTTTTTTCTTGCCACCTCAGCCAAGTACTATGCATGAGAGGATGTTGTTTCAACTTTTCAGTCAAGCTTGTCCCTCAATACTTACACATCATTGTGGCGTTTTTTGTTTGTGGATATGTTTTACATTCCATGAGTGCCTTATAAAATGTTTGCCCTCTACCATTTCTGGTTCTTTATTATCATACTACTATATCCCCCCCTCCCTACCCCCCACCCCAGACTCCCCCCCTATTTGGGAGAGAGAGACCCAACGCAACCTCAGACTGTTGTTGATCCATTTCTGCTGTTTCTGGTTTTTCCAGAGCCTGTCAAGGTACATGGCTTATTTCTTTATTTATATATTTTATTTAGGGTGTGTTTTCTGCCTTGTCCTCCCATACTTCAGCTGCCTGGTTTGAGGCCTTGAACCTAGCCCAGTTTCTCCATGTCTCCTCATATTCCTCCATCTCCAATCCTTCACTATATCTTAAGTACTCCATGCAATAGATTTCGTCTATTTTGTCGAACCACTCCCGTATTGATGGTCTCCTACTGTTCCTCCAGTACCTAGGTATGAGACTCTTAGCTGCATTAAGGAGATGCGGCAGCAAGATTTTCCGATAGTTTTTGGAAGGTATATTGCTGCCGTGATGCAGACACACCCAGGGGTCATCTGGCACTTTCTTGTTGGTTATCATGTATATAATCTCCCTTACCTCCTCCCAGAATTTTCTTATTTCTGGACACGCCCACCAAATATGCGCAGCAGTCCCTATTTCTCTGCACCCTCTCCAGCAGAACTGCGACGTCCCATCCTGTATTTTATGTGCTAAGTCCGGGGTGATATACATTCTAGCCAAAACTCTAAAGTTCATTTCTGCGATCCTGTAATTTACTGATGTGCCATTAGCTCTACTCAGGATTCTCCTCGCCTCATTGTCACTAATCTTGCTCATTGTCACTAATCTTGTTTCCTATATCCTCCTCCCATTTCCCAAGAAATCCTGGTCGCTCAGTCTCTCCCATTTCTATCAGGGTTTTATAGATCCTAGACATTCCTCCCCTCCTACTTTTCTTTATGAGTACTTTCTCAAGTGGGTAGAGGTCTTCTATTGATCTTATTGGCTGCGGGAGGGACTCTACAAAATGTTTGAGCTGCCTATATTTCCAGCTATCCATGGCAAAACAGGTGTCTCTTGCCCTGAGTTCCTGGTAGGTACACAGTGTTCCCTGGCTGGTGATGTCCTTAAGCTGGACATCATCACTCGGGATCCATCTTCCAGCCACATCTTCCCTCCCCGGCGGGAAATAATCCGTGCCCCTAAGAGGGACTAGCGGCGAGTTATATTTCCACTTCTCTCTAATGTATATCTTATCCCAAGTATTTAAAACGTGTTTGGTGATATCAAATATTTTTATATTTAATTTTCTAAATTGTGGTGGTATCCAAACATTTTTTCCCAAATCTACTCCACTCCTTGTGTTCTCTATTTTCACCCATTGTTTATCCATATTGTTATTAACCCATTCTAAAATATGTGACAATATCACAGCTATGTAGTATTTTTTAATATCTGGTGCTCCCCAACCCCCTCTCTTCTTGCCGTTCACTAATTGTGCATACTTTACTCGTGGCTTCTTCCCCCTCCATATAAATTTTAGAAACATTGTGTGTATTTTATTCAGATAGCTCTGTGTGACAGCCAGTGGTAGCATTTGAAATTTATATGTGATTTTGGGAAGGATTGACATTTTGAGTAAGTTTATTCTGCCGCCCCATGACAGTCGATTCCGCGGAAATCTATTTAGCTCTACTCCGATTTCATTGAGGAGGGTCATGTAGTTGGCTTGGAACATTGTTTCTCTTGTTAATGTTATTTTTACTCCCAAATAATTCAATTCCCTTACCCCCCATTTGAAAGGTAGACTCTTTTGGTAGGCCTTGTCTCCTCCTTTATCTTCTACCACTTCAATTATTTCCGACTTGGTCGCGTTTACCCGGAAATTTGATAATTGACCATACCTTGTGTAGTCACTTAACAATGTATTTTGTCAGCTCCATAGTAGTGCTTTACCCTAAATACCCCCTAAAATGTTAAAAGTTGTGATGTGTGTTTGAAATTCAGGCAGAGTGCCAGAGGCTTTCTTTTTGGGTCCCAAAATCATTTGGAACCCTCCCTCCCCCCAACTGCTAACTCAGCTGATACCAATCCTCTATCTATCCTCAATCCTCTATCTGCTGACTTTGCCAAACCCATACACACTATACCCACCTCTTTTGTGGTCAGATTTATGGATGAATTCCCCAAAGCATGTAGTGCAAGGGCCTGCCGGAATACTTTTAAATGGTACGGTTTGAAGTTTTTGTATCCTATTATTATCTTGATAGGTAATATCAGAATGTAAAAATGTGCTTAAAGGTGTACAGTGTGTATTTATATCTTTGTATTATGACACTTCTTACCTGTCCATTGGGCTGCCAATAGTGTAAGTAAGGAGGGGCTGGCCAAAGCAATCCACATTATTTAGGAATTCATCTCTCAATGAAGTGGAGAGGGTTACCTGTCCAAAACATCTCCCCCCTCGTAAAATTCACAAAATGGCCCATGGGGGGGGGAGGAATCTGATAGGTGGACCTTATACCTTTGTCTTTAAATACTCCTTAAAATAAATGCAATACTGATGTTGGCCAAGAATGTTTGTGTCTAATCTGCTTTCCATGTTTATGTGCAAAATGATTAATTTTATTTTCTTGTTTGACTCCACAGTTTCCTTCCAATCCACAGGAATGGCAGACTGTGGCCTTCCACTTTGCCCAGCGATGGGACTTTCCTAACTACGGAGGGGCAATTGATGGGAAACATGTCCACATAGTCCCACCACCCAACTCGGGGTCATACTATTACAACTACAAGGGGTTCAATAGTATTGTGATGTTGGCAGCGGTGTCGGCTACTTATGAGTTCCTGTATGTGGACGTGGGGAAGAATGACTGGATGTCAGATGGTGGAGTCATCGCCCAGACGAAGTTCTGCAGGTGTCTCCAGAATGGCAGCTTGGACTTGCCACCTCCAGAAGACAATGCGAAAGGATTCCCATTTGTCTTCGTTGTGGATGAAGCATTTGCGCTGGGGACAATCTTATGTGGCCATTCCCTATGAGGACCCTCACCCTGGACCAGGGGGTTTTTAATTACCTTAATTGCGAGAGCCAGAAGAGTGGTGGAGAACACGTTTGGAATAATGGCCAGCCGGTTCTGCCTATTTCCTACACCCATACATATGGCGGAGTATAAACTCAATCATATCATCCTGGTGTGCTGTGTTCTCCACAACTTTTTAAGAAGAAATTCTGTGAACTATGCTGGCTCAGTTGGGCCTGAATCCGGAATTCATGTAAATGAACCAACCCTGACGGCGTTTGAAGCTGGCCGTCCTGGCTTGCCCCCCCTAAGTGCCCGCAAGGTCCGTCTAAGATACATGGAATACTTTGCGGGTAGGGGGGCCATCGATATGCCAGACAATGTCTGAGACATTTTTTAAATAAAAAACAAATTTTAACTACTAAAATATTTGCTGACATTTACTGCTTGTCTTTCTTTTAGCTGACCCTGACATAAATTTGGGGAGTCCAGAAAATGGCATGATTGTGTAACTTTAGAAAGCATTGTTGGGTGTTATTTACTAAAGGCAAAGATACTTTGCACTACAAGTGCACTTGAGACTGCACTGAAACTGCACTTGTAGTGCAAAGTGGATTTGCCCTTCAGAACTAACCCCCATTGTCACAGAAACCACCAATTTTACCACAAAAACATTTTTCGAGCATTGAAAGAAGAATCCACACATGCTTGATTAACAATCTTTTTAATACAAGCACAATCACATGTGCATTTATCAAAGGATTTTAAAACAAACCAACATGCTTGTTGTTGTATAACAATTTTTTGGGTCACATTAATAAAAGTAGAAATGTCCATTTAAGGTAAAACAGGCATGTTTAAAACCAACAAGAAATATACAAATCTGGAACTTACAAAGTTCAACTTTGTTAGATATTGAAGGCAATATCAGACATGAGTATTTATAAACTGTGTTTGATATTGCGTTCAGATGGGGTGAAGACACCCCTGGAAAAGCCAAATTTTGAAGATGCACACAAATTGCCGAATGTCAACATGTGCTATCTGCCATTATTGAGGAAGGGGTTGCACCCACAAAACGCATACATTGATCTCCCGCGATGGCAGATAGCACATGTTGACACACTGTGTGCATATTCAAAATTTGGCTTTTCGACACTATGTAAAAAAAAGGTGCAAAAATTTTTTGTGGAGAAAATGCAAACTACATTAGGGATTTAGAGGGGTTTTAAACTCTCCCTAAAACATCAATGATGTTCTTAATTTTGTTTTTAACATCTTTGATGTTTTTCTGGATGTTTTCCAAGTCCCTATTACACCTCATGATCTCCCCGATCAGGATCTGGGCACTCTCACTGGTGAAATGACCTGGATCCACAATATCACGATCACCTAAAAATATATAAAAAAAACACACCATGTACTATAAATATGCCGGCATCCATCTCTTACCTGAGCCTGTGGTCGCAGACACTCACCAGTTGTGGTGACAATTTCCACCATGTCTTCCTCCTCTTCCTCCTGTTGACTTTGGGGGATTTCCACTTCCTCATGAGGTGGGGGGTCTGTGGTCTCTTCGGATGAGTGGTGTCCTCCGAGTCTTTCCTCCCCTATGTAAAAAAAATAGGTATACTTAGCACACATATTTTATGACAGAAATAGGAATATGAAACATTGCTTGGAAGTGGGGTACAATTGTCTATTTTGGCAGAGTTGCAAGATGAAAAAATATTTTTTTCCTTTGTCAAGCTTGAATACTTACTTGTTTTGTACAAGCTTTAGAGATGGAGACACCCCTATAGTATACACTGGAGCACCTGTGTGGACCCCCTAATAAAAAGGGTGTTCTGGTGTCCCACACTAGTGCTCCAGCATCCAGATGTGTAAACAGCTGCTGAGTGTCCTCTCCTTACACAGAATATAGTTTCCATTTCATTCTAGTTGCCAACCCATCAAGACACCAAAATTATTTGACGAGAAGTAGGCTAGCAAAAATGTATTCAAATGCATATGTCCAAAACATTGTGTTTTCTATGCCGAACGAACAATGTTTCATACGAACGAATATTGTGCCCATGAACATGAAAGTTGCCATTTTAAACTGTAAGAATAGGAACACAGCACAACTACTTACTTTTTTGCAGCACTCTCCTGATCCTTCTGTACTGCTTGTGCTCCCTTAATTTGAGGTCCGACCACTGCTTCCTGAGTTGATCTTTCGATCATCGTACCCCAAAATTCTTCTGCAGACTCTTGACTACTTTCGCCATTATCTTGGCCTTTCTGACATTGAGATTGGGGTAAGGTCCATACTTCCTGTCATAGTCGGCCCCCTTCAGGATGTCCACCATCTCCAACATCTCCCCAAAGGATAAATTTGAGGCCTTAAATCGTCTCCTCCAGGATCGGGACGTTTCTGGCTCCGAGCTTTCCTCCTCCTCCTCCCCGTTGCTGTAATTAGCACGCACCTGCTCTTTCTCCGCCACTGTGCCGAACGAGAAGGGGCGGGGAATAGACTAGAAAGAACATCAGGGGCGGGCGGAGTTTCACGTATGCGCAGTGTATATAAAGCGTAACACGCGTGCGTAGTACGTACGATCTGTGAGTGGAGGAAGGAGTATCGAAGGTGCTGATCGTGATAACGAAGGTAAGATTTAAACTTGGGCCTATACTGCTTCTAGATTGAGGCCTATATTGTGACAAGATTAGGAGACTTTAGCCTGACATTTGGGTTTGTCTTGTGTTGTGTCTCGCAGATAAAATGGATGGCTTCAATGACCACAACTTCCTCCCCCTGTTCATAGACAAATACAGGGAGCTGCCCTGTCTGTGGCAGGTCAAACACTCCCAAGACAATAATAAACAAAAGAGGCAAGCAGCGCTGGAGAAACTGCTGGAGTTGGTGAAGCCGGTGGTCCCCACAGCAACCATCTCCAATTTAAAGCCAAAATTGGTGGCCTGAGGAGCACATATCTTAGGGAGCGCAAGAAGGTCACGGATTCCCAGAGATCAGGAGCTGCAGCAGATGACGCTTATGTCCCCAGGCTGTGGTACTATGAGAGACTGCGATTTCTGTCAGACCAGACTTAAGTCAGGGAATCCCTCTCAACCCTACCTTCCACTCTTCCTTCCACCCTATCTTCCACCCCAGCTGAGGCTTCTGATGTCCAACCTGGGACTTCCAGCCAGGAAGAAGTGGAGGAGCCGAGCTGGAGCCAGGTATAGCATTGTTCTACAGATTTCTGGTCAATAAATAAATGATGTTTACTAGATTTTAGTATTGATACTAATTGCTGATTTAATAAAGTGTTTTACATATCAATAGACAGTAGTGGCACAAATAATTGGGACAAGATTGAAAAATGCTGGGCTCAGAATAGTCTTTTATATTTCTTAACATTCAATTTGCAACAGTCAGGAGGTGAAAATTGTGGGTGATTGATGAAGAAAAAACTAAAACTGTGTCCCTTTTTCATACACAGGAAGAACTCAGCCAGGAGGAGGCTGTGGAATGTGGCACACAGGAGGAAGCTGTGGAATGTGGCAGCCAGGAGGAGGTGGGGGTTAGTAGCAGCCAGGAGGAGGTGGGGCTAAGTGGCAGCCAAGAGAAGGCCGGGCCCAGTAGGAGCCTGACAGAATCGCAGGTCCCTCCCCTCCGCCTTCCAAACAAAAGACCCAGGAAGGGGAGTAACGTACAGGATTCAGCACTTAGGCTGATTCAGGAGGCTTCTGCATCCCTGAGAGCCTTCCCCACTCGCGAAGAGGCCTTTGCCTGCATGGCTGCCACAAAACTGAAGGACATGCAGGAGGGTCAATACCTCATGTGTGAGGACATTCTTTATAAAACCTTAACTAAGGGGGTGAGGGGCGAAATCACACCCAATACCCACCTATGTGAGTTGGATCATCCTCATCCTCCTCCTCCTCCTGCCACAACTCCACCACCACAGACACAGCGTGGAAGGAAGTGTGGAAGGTAGACCAGAGAGTGATGACCTGGGTTCAGTCTGGTCTGACAAAAGATGTAGGCTCTTGTATGACCACAGCCTGGGGACATAGATGTAATCTGCTGCTGTTCATGATCTCTTGGACTTCTGGACCAGATTGAACTCCCTTATATATGGATTCCTCAGGCCACCAATTTTGCAATAAAATAATTGATGTGTGCCCTGGGGGCCAAAGGCTTCGCCAATTTCTGCTGTTTCTCTAGCGTTGCCTCCCTCTTTCCTTGGTTATGAGCCCTTAATAAATTTGTGATTTGATTTATTATACTTGCCTATGTGTGTTTTCATTCAAAAAGGACAGTTTGTTTGTGAGTAGGCAGGTACATTTCAAAAATACAATCTGAAATTAACAAGAGACACCGACACCAAACAACCTCCTTGAGATTAAATAATACAAGATAATAATCGTGTTGTGGTAACTTGACACACAAAACACACCCAAAACTATTCTGGAGTTAAAAAACAAAACAAAAAAACACAAGATCAGACTTGAAAAAAATACAAACCAAAAAAAAAAAAGTTTGACATTTTTTAGTCAGATGTGACAAATCAAAATATAGTGATGAAATCATGATAAATAATAAAAAAAGAAGTTTGTGAGAAGTCTGTGTGAATATGAGCAACAAAACAATTTCATTCTTCTCGCATTATAAAGAAGAAGAGAGTGCGCTGCATTAAACAATTTCAAACATTGCACCAGGACGAAAGTGCTATATCCATTGTAAACGCTAATTTTACTAGACCGAGCAGTTCCGTCTCGGAATTTATGCTGAGCATGCGTGGCACATTGTGCGTCGGAATTGGTCACAGACGGTCGGAATTGACGAGATTGAATTTTGTTGTCGGAAAATTTTATAGCCTGCTCTCAAACTTTGTGTGTCGAAAAATCTGATGGAAAAAGTCCGATGAAGCCCACACACGGTCGGAATTGCCAATAATAAGCTCCGATCGCACATTTTCCGTCGTAAATTCCGACCGTGTGTACAGGGCATAAGAGAAATTTCAATTTCCTGATTCTGAAATGTAACATTGTTCCCAGATATTGCATTTTATACAGATTTTACAACATTCATTTGACCTAACTTCTTCCACTTCAATGGAATGCTTATATAAATCTTTTGATAAACATACTGGTCACATTTCGAAAATGTATTCTATTTTGATTTCTAAATCAGAAAAATTATTTTATATACATAAATGGGAACAGGATCTAAATGAAATGGTTCAAGTTAGCACAATAAACTTCTAAATCCTATATTAATACTTCCCTGATAGAAGCTAGATATAAATTATTACTAAGGTGATATATGGTACAGACTAGAATAGCAAAATATTTCCCGGAGGTGTCATCACTATGTTTTAGAGGATGTGGTATCAATGGCACTATGTTCCATATTTGGTGGACGTGTCCAAAGATAAAAAAAAAAATTTGGATACACGTTTATAATTTCATATACTTCTTAACCCAAACGAACCTTATTAAATCTCCCAAACAAACATTATTGGGATGCCCTACTGAAAATTCTTGGAGACATACAAAAAAATGTATAGCATTTATCTATACTGCTGCTAGAATTGCAGTAGCCAAATCCTGGAAATCTCCTACTGTTCCCATTAAATTGGTTAAAAATAAATTGTCATTTATAATGATTAATGAACATCTTACAGCAATATTACTAGACAAACAATGTTCTTTTGACAAAGTATGGAAACCTTGGATAGACTATTTATCGAATTGTTTATGATCGGTTTTATATTGCTTGCATGAGGTGTACCCCCTTTTTCTATACTTTCTATTCAGTTTTCTCTATTCCCGACTATTTTCTTTTCTTTTCTTTCTTTATTACACTTTTCTCCACCATTTTTGTTTATATTAGAGATGTCTCTTTTAAAGATAAATGCTCTTAAAAATGGATTTTCTTAAAGAAAGGATCCTTTGAAACTAAGATTAGATACACTTTGTATACTTTGTATTTAAAATATTTCTGTCAATCTTGTCCTTTTATGATTGTACTTTTTCTTTTTTATTTGATATATCAATAAAAATTATTGAAACAAAAAAAAGTGCAGCGCTCCCCTCTCATGTGCAAAGAAAAAAAAAATTATATAAGGAAAAATATATATAAATATATATAAGTGAAAAAAGTAGGGGATGCGGCGCCAACTCAATATACCGGTGCTGCTCCTAAAATTAGTGTATACTAATAAATCATAAAAAAGTGTGTGTAAAGGGCCCTATCTGGACAAGAAAAAAAGTTATATATAAAATGGTGAATCTATAAATTAGTATAGCATAAATTAGTAAATCATAATCAAAATGTGCACAAATGATCAATATACATAAAAGTCCATAAATTTACATAAAGTGAATATAGAATGCGCTCACAAGATTTACCTGGCCAGCAAGTGACCATAAAGCATGAATCTTAAAAATGACAAACTGCTTGATTCAAAGGTCAGTCTCCATCTGCATCAAATTCCACATCTAGCTCTCTCCTCCATACATGGCTAAATATGGTCACAATCAAATAAGCAGGGATATGTGAAAAAACTCTCCAGTATCATATATCCTCCACAGTATTCATTTGTCTCCTTCTCTCATCACAAGACTCTGTGAAATTGGCTCCACCACAAAAAACCACATAAGGCAGGTATAGTGTAATATAGTTTTATTTAAAAGAAAGCTGCACTTACATATGTCCAATGTAATAAAAACAGCACAAAGGTAGCTTGAGAGTCTGTAGAATCGGTGTGCGGCATGCGTTCCACTGGCTCGGTGGAAATTAAGGGCTCCTGTCAGTTTGCGTGTCAAGCCTCTCTTCTTTGTATTTCAAGTGGGCCCCCACTTCCTGATGACGTGCGTAAAGCGTGAAACGCATAGATGCATAGGTGTATCTGACTATAGTGCTTAAAACATTATACACATGACCATCAGATAAAAAAGACACAGCATAATATGTGAAAAAACGTATATAAATCCTAAAAAATAATAAACATCAGTTCATGAAAAAAAAGCCCATAAAAATCCAATATAGTTGATCTTCGTGACTGTGCAATCCCATCCACCAGAACAGAACTTGGCTTAACAGAAAACACACACCGCAGTGCCCTTCACCCCACCTATGGGTGTCCTCTCCTCTGCTTGAATAGACCTCACCAGTAAGAAGAGGTCAATAGCGCTTTGCAGTAGTATAGTGGCACTGCTCCCACTGGCTAGATACTCAAAGTCCACAGCTCTAAATGAGATGTCAGTCATATAAAACATACGAGGAAAGACCCATAGTGTAGATTGCTCATATAATAGTTTATTCCAAAGTAAAATACACTCACATTTCACAGGTCAAAAAACAGCATCTCAGATAACTTTCAGTGCAATCGCATCACCGCCTACCTCACAAATTGCGCCCTATGGGCTTTCTCAAATGTATAGGCTGGTAGCTACAGGGAGTTATCTGAAATATGCTGTTTTTTGACCTCTGAAATGTGAGTGTATTTTACTTTGGAATAAATTATTATATGAGCGATCTACACTATGGGTCTTTCCTCTTATGTTTTATATGATTAGCATCGAGCTGGGAGCTGTGGAGTATCTAGCATTAAAAGCAGTGCCACTATACTACTGCAAAGCACTATTGATCTCTTCTTACTGGTGAAGTCTATTCAAGCAGGTGAGAGTACACCCATAGGTGTTTTCTGTTAAGCCAAGATCTGTTCTGGTGGATGGAAGTGCACAGTTACAAACATCAACTATATTGGATTTTTATGGAATTTTTTTTCATGGATTTTTTATTTCATGATTTATTTGCATTTTTTCACACATGCTGTGTGTTTTTTATCTGATGGTTATGTGTATATTGTTTTAAGCACTATAGTCAGATACACACACATATATATATATATATATATATATATATATATATATATATATATATATATATATATTTATGTATATATTTTTCCTTATATTAATTTTTCTTTGCATGTGAGAGGTGACTGCTACTTTGTTTTTTTAATGAAATATACATTGTTTTGCATTTTTTCACAGGTGGTTGAATGCATGTGGTGTTAGCTGCCACCTTTTTTATACTATAGGGTATATACCCAGAAGAATTAACAAATTAATTTAATAGGGCCTGAAGGGCCTGGTATGGATTTTGGGGGAACCCCCACGCCATTTAAGAAAAAAAATTGGAGCAGGGTTTCCCTTATCCACTTCAATACACTATATAATATATACTACACTGACTGAATATAGATTCTACACTAAATATCTAATCTACACTAAATGCAAATTATATACTAGGCTAGGACAAAGGCTTTTCAGTCAAAAGGAGGTGAGTTAACCCTTTTTGTTCCCTTAAAGGGACCACAGTCCAAACAGAGGGGAAATATAGCGTCCTTCCAGGACCTAGCCACCGCATCCTGTACATACCCCCCATGCCCCAATGCCAAGGAGGTGGAGGCAACAGTGGAGCTAAAACAATGGACTCGGGAGAGGGCATCCGCATTTTGATGCAGTCTCCCGGGCCTATGCTCCACTACAAATTTAAATTCCCGGAGTGCCAGGAACCACCGAGTAATCCTGGCATTATTCCCTTCACCTTGTCTCATCTATGTTAAAGGGGCATGGTCAGAAATCAGCCTAAACTTCCTCCCCAAGAGGTAATATCTAAGGGATTCCAGAGCCCACATAATGGCTAGACACTCTCGTTCAATTATAGCATAGTTTTTCTCTGCTGGTGTCAACTTCCTACTGAGGAAAACTACTGGGTGCTCCTCGCCATGAACAACTTGTGACAACACCGCTCCCAATCGCACATCGGAAGCATCAGTATGGTCAACAAACTCTTTTGAAAAATTGGGTGCTACTAGGACAGGGTGTTGGCACAGTGCCGAGCTCCAAAAAAGCCTTCTCAGCATCTGCATTACACTCCACCTTAACTGATTTCCGACCCTTAGTCAGATCGGTCAATGGAACCGCCAACGTGGCAAAGTTGGGTACAAACCTCCTGTAGTATCCCACCATGCCCAGGAATGCATGTACCCGCTTTTTTGTGAGGGGCGGGGCCAATTCTGTATAGCATCTACCTTGCTGACCTGAGGTTTCACCACCCCTCTACCCACGATATAGCCCAGGTATTTCACCTCCTCCATTCCCAAAGCACATTTTTCAGGGTTTATTGTAAACCCCTCCTTACAAAGAGAGTCCAGCACTGCCTTGACTTTGGGCAAGTGTGATTCCCAGTCTCTACTAAAAATGACTATGTCGTCCAAGTACACTGAGGCATACTCCCGGTGAGGTTGTAAAATCTTATCCATTGCTCACTGGAATGTGGCTGGAGCAGTTTTCAATCGAAAATACTTTTGTACTGAAAACTCCCCTCTGGGGTAGAAAAAGCAGTTTTCTCTCTAGCAGCCTTAGTCAACGGGATTTGCCAATACCCCTTGGTAAGGTATAATGTAGTGATATACCTGGCTGGACCTAGTCTCTCATTAAGCTCATCTACCTGGGGCATGGAGTAGGCATCAAACCATGAAACTTCATTAAGTTTCCGGAAATTATTGCAGAATCGCAGAGTCCCATTGGGCTTCGGTACCAACACAATTGGGCTTGACCACTCACTCTGTAATTCTTCAATAATCTCCAGGTCTAACATCTTCTTCACTAGGGATTGAGCTTCGAGTTCGAGTCAAACTCATGTTCGACTCGAACATCGGCAGTTTGCAAGTTCGCTGAACAGCGAACAATTTGGGGTGTTTGCGGCAAATTCGAAGACCATGGAACGCCCTTTAAAAGTCTATGGGAGAAATCAAAAGTGCTAATTTTAAAGGCTTATATGCATGGTATTGTCATAAAAAGTATTTGAGGACCTGGGTTCTGCCCCAGGGGACATGGATCAATGCAAAAAAAGTTTTAAAAACTGCCATTTTTTCGGGAGCAGTGATTTTAATAATGCTTAAAGTGAAACAATAAAAGTGTAATATTCCTTTAAATTTCGTACCTGGGGGTGTCTATAGTATGCCTGTAAAGGGGTGCATGTTTCCCGTGTTTAGAACAGTCTGGCAGCAAAATCATATTTCAAAGGAAAAAAAGTCATTTAAAAGTACTTGCGGCTATATGAATCGTCGGCCCGACAATACACATAAAAGTTCATTGATAAAAACAGCATGGGATTTCCCCACAGGGGAACCTCAAAACAAAATTTAAAAAAAATGGCATGGGGGTCCCCCTCAAAATCTATACCAGACCCTCCAGGTCTGGTACGGATTTTAAGGGGAACCCCGCACCAAAATTTTTTTTAAAAATGGCATGGGGTCCCCCCAAAAATCCATACCAGACCCTTATCCGAGCACACAACCTGGCAGGCCCCAGGAAAGGAGGGGGGAGAAGAGAGCACTCCCCGCTCCTGAACCATACCAGGCCACATGCCCTCAACATTGGGAGGGTGCTTTAGGGGGTCCCCCCAAAGCACCTTGTCCCCATGTTGATGAGGACAAGGGCCTCATCCCCACAACCCTTGCCCGGTGGTTGTGGGGGTCTGTGGGCGGAGGGGCTTATCGGAATCTGGAAGCCCCTTTTAACAAGGGGACTCCCAGATCCCGGCCCTCTGTGTGAAATGGTAAGGGGGTACTTTTGTACCACTACAATTTCACAAAAAAGTGTCAAAAAATGTTAAAAATGACAAGAGACAGTTTTTGACAATTCCTTTATTTAAATGCTTCTATCTTCTATCTTCTTTCTTCTATCTTCTTTCTTCTATCTTCTATCTTCTGTCTTCTATCTTCTATCTTCTGTCTTCTATCTTCTATCTTCTATCTTCTATCTTCTTTCTTCTGTCTTCTGTCTTCTATCTTCTTTCTTCTGTTTTCTGTCTTCTATCTTCTATCTTCTTTCTTCTATCTTCTATCTTCTTTCTTCTATCTTCTTTCTTCTGTCTTCTATCTTCTATCTTCTATCTTCTATCTTCCTCTGTCTTCTGTTTTCTATCTTCTTTCTTCTGTCTTTTATCTTCTTTCTTCTATCTTCTTTCTTCTGTCTTCTGTCTTCTGTCTTCTGTCTTCTATCTTCTTTCTTCTATCTTCTATCTCCTTTCTTCTGTCTTTTATCTTCTTTCTTCTATCTTCTTTCTTCTCTCTTCTATCTTCTTTCTTCTATCTTCTTTCTTCTTTCTTCTTTCTTCTGTCTTCTATCTTCTATCTTCTTTCTTATATCATCCTCTGTCTTCTGTTTTCTATCTTTTTTCTTCTGTCTTTTATCTTCTTTCTTCTATCTTCTATCTTCTGTCTTCTGTCTTCTGTCTTCTATCTTCTTTCTTCTATCTTCTATCTCCTTTCTTCTGTCTTTTATCTTCTTTCTTCTATCTTCTTTCTTCTGTCTTCTGTCTTCTTTCTTCTTTCTTCTATCTTCTTTCTTCTCTCTTCTATCTTCTTTCTTCTATCTTCTTTCTTCTATCTTCTTTCTTCTTTCTTCTTTCTTCTATCTTCTTTCTTCTATCTTCTATCTTCTCTCTTCTTTCTTCTATCTTATTTCTTCTATCTTCTTTCTTCTTTCTTCTGTCTTCTGTCTTCTATCTTCTTTCTTCTGTCTTTTATCTTCTTTCTTCTATCTTCTTTCTTCTGTCTTCTGTCTTCTATCTTCTTTCTTCTATCTTCTTTCTTCTATCTTCATTCTTCTCTCTTCTGGCTTATATCTTCTTTCTTCTATCTTCTTTCTTCTATCTTCTATCTTTTTTCTTCTCTCTTCTGTCTTCTATCTTCTTTCTTCTATCTTCTATCTTCTATCTTCTTTCTTGTATCTTCTTTCTTATATCTTCTATCTTTTTTCTTCTCTCTTCTCTCTTCTGTCTTCTATATTCTATCTTCTATCTTTTTCTTCTATCTTCTATCTTCTTTCTTCTATCTTCTTTCTTCTATCTTCTGTCTTCTGTCTTCTATCTTCTATCTTCTGTCTTCTGTCTTCTGTCTTCTGTCTTCTGTCTTCTGTCTTCTATCTTCTTTCTTCTGTCTTCTGTCTTCTATCTTCTTTCTTCTTTCTTCTCTCTTCTCTCTTCTGTCTTTTATCTTCTATCTTCTTTCTTCTCTCTTCTGTCTTCTATCTACTCTCTTCTCTCTTCTGTCTTCTATCTTCTTTCTTCTATCTTCTTTCTTCTATCTTCTCTCTTCTCTCTTCTGTCTTCTATCTACTCTCTTCTCTCTTCTGTCTTTTATCTTCTTTCTTCTATCCTCTTTCTTCTATCTTCTCTCTTCTCTCTTCTGTCTTCTCTCTTCTGTCTTCTCTCTTCTGTCTTCTGTCTTCTGTCTTCGATCTTCTTTCTTATTTCTTCTAACTTCTATCTTCTATCTTCTTTCTTCTATCTTATATCTTCTGTCTTCTATCTTCTTTCTTTTTTCTTCTATCTTCTTTCTTCTCTCTTCTGTCATCTGTCTTCTATCTTCTTTCTTCTATCTTGTATATTCTCTCTTCTATCTTCTCTCTTCTGTCTTCTCTCTTCTGTCTTCTATCTTCTTTCTTCTATCTTCTCTCTTCTTTCTTCTATCTTATTTCTTCTATCTACTTTCTTCTTTCTTCTTTCTTCTTTCTTCTATCTTCTTTCTTCTGTCTTCTGTCTTCTATCTTCTGTCTTTTTTTTTTTTGTAAAACACTTTATTGGATTTTCATAAAGTACAGAAGGCAGTACAGTGGTGGATTTACACAGAAGAAGTATTTCACGAACAGTATAGAGTATCATAACTAGGGTAAACTATACAATACCAAGTGAATGAAAACTTCAACCAAAATTACAGAGGTCTACAGTAATAGTGCGTTGTCAAGTACATTGCATATTACAAGGGCAAAAATGAGAAAGAACAAGAACATTTCCATTGTTTTACATGGGATTCTTGGTTACGTGTATTGAGCATACCAGGTGTGAGGTGGATTCTCTAGAAATCGCAGGAGGTTGTAAGGTAGTTTTCAGTTACTGGCGTGGTATATGGTATTGGTAACGTAGCAGATCTGGACCGACGATAATAGTGTTATCCACACTCCTGGGCACCCCTATGGGGTACTAACTGTGCCCAGTGTAGGTACAGAAATTTGCTTAATGGTGGGGGATGTCGGTATTGTGCATCGTGTAGAGTGCGAGTCATTACAGTGTCAATATAGGTGTTGTATAAAAGGGAATAGGCTATGTAATAGGCCTGTGCTGACGTGATGTAGAGAAAAGGGGGGAGAGGGGGGTGATAAGACGGAGGGTCAGGATGATATGGTTATTGGTTAGCGTGTTAACTGGCTATCAGGCCGGTGTCGTCTCCCAAGGTAATGGTAGGTGGGTTGGTTTGCGTGCCGGCGGAATGCGATGTCCTGAAATGGGTCCAACATGCCCATGTATCTTTGTATTTGGATGGTGAATCGGAGGTTTGGTGTATGAGGTTCTCTATGTCAGCTATCTTGTCTACTCTCCGGATCCATTCTGAGATCGAGGGGGGTGATGTGCTTCTCCAGTGCACAGGGATGCATAAGTTTGCCGCATTAATAAGATGGAGAGTTAGTGACTTCCTGTATACACGTTGGGGGATCGAGGTATGATGGAGTAAGTATTGCGCTGGTGTATAGTCAGGGGTATATGTTGTGATCTGAGTGATTAGGCTGTGAATCGCAGCCCAATAGGATTAAATGAGTGGGCATTCCCACCATATGTGAAGAAGGGAACCCCGGGCTGCATTACACCTCCAGCAATTTGGGGATATAGTAGGTAGAAATTTGTTAATTTTATCGGGAGTTCTATACCATTTTGAGTAGATTTTGAACCTGCATTCTTGTGTCGCTATGTTGCCAGAGCCTTTGTGAATATGGTAGAACACATTCCTCCAATCGTCTGTGGTTAAGGTTGTGTTCAGGTCAGCCTCCCATTGACTTAGTAGTGCATCGAATGTGATGTTTGGATGTGTGGAGAAAAGTGTGTGGATGGTCGAGATGAGGTGTCTTTGGGGTTCGTTTCTGGAGCAGAGCAGCTCGAAGGATGTAAGTTCCCTATGAATGTTGTCTTTATGTTGGAGGCTTTGTAGGAAGTGACGGATTTGCAGATAGTTGTAGAAGGGGATGTGATATTCCGGAAATTTAGTGGTCAGCTCTGAGTATGGTAATAGAGTTCCTTGGTGGAATAGTTGTTGTGCTAGAAGCCGGGGTCTATGTGGTTCCTTGGTTGGGTGGGTTAGGTTGACGCCCGGTGGAAATTCTGGGTTGTCTTCGATAGGTGTCATTGGTCCCGACGTGGGTTGGAACTTGAGAATTTTGCATGATTTCGTGAAGTTGATTAGGGTGGAGTTGATTAGGGGATTCGCAGTGGCGGTTTGCGGGATGAATTTTGGGTTGATCCAGGGGAGGAGTTGTAAAGGGGTTTTGGTAAAAGCATTTTCCAACTGTACCCAATCTTTTTCTTTGCAGTGTACGTGCCAATCCACAATTCTAACTAGATGGCAAACCTGATAGTAGATTTGTAGGTCAGGAACTTGCAATCCTCCTTGTGATTTGGAGGTTGTCAGTCTGTGCCAATTCAATCTAGGCTGTTTGGATAGCCATATGAATTTTCTACAAATCTTTTTGTACGAGGCAAAGAAGGAGTGTGGGAGTAATATTGGTATGGTTTGTAGAAGGTAGAGCAATCTAGGTAGAACGTTCATTTTCAAGATAGCAATCCTTCCAAACCATGAGAATGGACCAGTCTGCCACCTCTGGAGATCACCCTCGATGGTTTGTAGGATCGGTAAAAAGTTGAGCCTAAATAAATCTGATAAAGCCGTGGGTATGTTAATGCCAAGGTATTTTATGGCTTGCGTTTCCCATCCAAAAGGAAAATTACGTTTGCATTGTGTGACCGTCTCTTGTGTTAGTGAGATGCTGAGTGCCTTGGATTTGGAGAAGTTTATTTGTAGGTTCGATAAGGATTTAAAGAGGGCAAAATCTTTGAGTAGATTCGGAATGGTAGTGGTCAGTTCGGTAAGGAAGAGGAGAATATCATCCGCGTAGGCGGCTACTTTGTAGTGGGTTTGATTGATTTGGACGCCTTTGATGTCAGGGTTTTCTCTAATTTTGCGCAACATGGGTTCCATTGTTAGTACGAAGATCAAGGGGGATAGTGGGCATCCCTGTCTAGTACCGTTGGACACGGAGAAGGCGCCCGACAGTCCACCGTTCACTCGGACTTTGGCTGTGGGAGAAGAGTAGAGGACCATAATCATATTGATGAGTCTCGGCGGGAGGCCTACGAATCTCAGGGTAGCTTCCATGAAATCCCATGCCACCCTGTCGAACGCCTTCTCCGCGTCCAAGGATAGAAAGAAGCCCTTAGTACTAGTGGAAGTCAGCCAATGGTGTATGTTTAAAGCCTTGGTAGTATTGTCTTTAGCTTCTCTGCCGGGGACAAAACCAACTTGATCTGTGGTGATTAAATTTGGGATCAGGGGTAAAAGGCGATTTGCTATGGCTTTGGTGTATAACTTAACGTCTACGTTAAGTAGAGAAATGGGGCGGTAATTAGAGACCAATTTGTCATCTTTCCCTGATTTGGGGATAAGGGTGATATGGGCCTCTAAGAGATCTGTGGGGGTCCTATTGGTAGGGGAGAGGTTGTTAAAGGCCGTGACCAGGTGAGGCAATAGTATATCAGGGAATGATCTGTAGTACCCGACCGTCAGCCCATCTGGACCGGGGCTTTTGCCCGGTTTCATCTGTTTTAGTGCAAGAGATATCTCTTCCGCCGTTAAGGGGACATCAAGAGATGCGGAGTCTTCGGTCAGGATGGGCGAGGGTGCGTATTGGGATAAGAAGTTATGTATTGCCTCGTTCCGGTCTGTCAGAGTGGGGGACGATTGGGGGGTGCGAATGTTGTACAGATTGGTGTAGTAGCGCACGAATTGTTCCGCTATGTCATCAGATTTTACCATAGTTTTACCCGAGGGGTCTACGATGGAGTGTATGGTGTGGGCCGCTTTTTTCGCTCGTAATGCTTTAGCCAGCATCTTCCCTGATTTGTTGCTGTATTCGTAAAAGCATTTTTGTGTAAGCATGTATTTCCTCTTGATGTTATTGTGTAATTCTTCTAGGAGTTCAGTTCGTAGTTGTGTCAGTTCAGACATCGCTTCTAGAGCTAGAGATGCCTTGTGCTTACGTTCTAAAGCGGAAATACGTGTGGTTAGGTTCTCCAATTTTGCTTTCCTTAGTCTGTTTCTATGCGCGGCTTGTTATAAGAATGTGCCTCTTATGACACATTTGTGTGCAGCCCAGATTATTTCTGGTTTCTTCTGTCTTTTATCTTCTTTCTTCTATCTTCTTTCTTCTCTCTTCTGTCTTCTGTTTTCTTTCTTCTCTCTTCAATCTTCAATCTTCAATCTTCTGTCTTCTATCTTCTTTCTTCTATCTTCTTTCTTCTCTCTTCTGTCATTTGTCTTCTATCTTCTTTCTTCTATCTTCTCTCTTCTATCTTCTCTCTTCTCTCTTCTATCTTCTATCTTCTGTCTTCTCTCTTCTGTCTTCTATCTTCTCTCTTCTCTCTTCTTTCTTCTATCTTCTTTCTTCTATCTTCTTTCTTCTCTCTTCTGTCTTCTGTCTTCTTTCTTCTGTCTTCTGTCTTCTGTCTTCTGTCTTCTTTCTTCTGTCTTCAATCTTCAATCTTCAATCTTCAATCTTCTTTCTTCTATCCTCTTTCTTCTATCTTCTATCTGTTTTCTTCTCTCTTTTGTCATCTGTCTTTTATCTTCTTTCTTCTATCTTCTATCTTCTCTCTTCTATCTTTTCTCTTCTGTCTTCTCTCTTCTGTCTTCTGTCTTCTGTCTTCTATCTTCTATCTTCTTTCTTCTGTCTTCTGTCTTCTATCTTCTTTCTTCTATCTTCTTTCTTCTCTCTTCTCTCTTCTCTCTTCTGTCTTCTATCTACTCTCTTCTCTCTTCTGTCTTCTATCTTCTTTCTTCTATCCTCTTTCTTCTATCTTCTCTCTTCTCTCTTCTGTCTTCTATCTACTCTCTTCTCTCTTCTGTCTTCTATCTTCTTTCTTCTATCCTCTTTCTTCTATCTTCTCTCTTCTGTCTTCTCTCTTCTGTCTTCTCTCTTTTGTCTTCTGTCTTCTGTCTTCGATCTTCTTTCTTATTTCTTCTAACTTCTATCTTCTATCTTCTTTCTTCTATCTTATATCTTCTGTCTTCTATCTTCTTTCTTTTTTCTTCTATCTTCTTTCTTCTATCTTCTATCTTTATATTCTCTCTTCTATCTTCTTTCTTCTATCTTCTCTCTTCTTTCTTCTATCTTATTTCTTCTATCTACTTTCTTCTTTCTTCTATCTTCTTTCTTCTGTCTTCTGTCTTCTATCTTCTTTATTCTGTCTTTTATCTTCTTTCTTCTATCTTTTTTCTTCTCTCTTCTGTCTTCTGTTTTTTTCTTCTCTCTTCAATCTTCAATCTTCAATCTTCTGTCTTCTATCTTCTTTCTTCTATCTTCTTTCTTCTCTCTTCTGTCATTTGTCTTCTATCTTCTTTCTTCTATCTTCTCTCTTCTATCTTCTCTCTTCTCTCTTCTATCTTCTCTCTTCTGTCTTCTCTCTTCTGTCTTCTATCTTCTCTCTTCTCTCTTCTTTCTTCTATCTTCTTTCTTCTATCTTCTTTCTTCTCTCTTCTGTCTTCTTTCTTCTGTCTTCTGTCTTCTGTCTTCGATCTTCTTTCTTATTTCTTTTAACTTCTATCTTCTTTCTTCTCTCTTCTGTCTTCTGTTTTCTTTCTTCTCTCTTCAATCTTCAGTCTTCTGTCTTCTATCTTCTTTCTTCTATCTTCTTTCTTCTCTCTTCTGTCATTTGTCTTCTATCTTCTTTCTTCTATCTTCTCTCTTCTCTCTTCTATCTTCTCTCTTCTCTCTTCTATCTTCTCTCTTCTCTCTTCTCTCTTCTGTCTTCTATCTTCTCTCTTCTCTCTTCTTTCTTCTATCTTCTTTCTTCTCTCTTCTGTCTTCTGTCTTCTTTCTTCTGTCTTCTGTCTTCTGTCTTCTTTCTTCTGTCTTCAATCTTCAATCTTCAATCTTCTTTCCTCTATCCTCTTTCTTCTATCTTCTATCTTTTTTCTTCTCTCTTTTGTCATCTGTCTTGTATCTTCTTTCTTCTATATTCTATCTTCTCTCTTCTATCTTTTCTCTTCTGTCTTCTCTCTTCTGTCTTCTATCTTCTCTCTTCTCTCTTCTTTCTTCTATCTTCTTTCTTCTATCTTCTTTCTTCTGTCTTCTGTCTTCTTTCTTCTGTCTTCTGTTTTCTTTCTTCTGTCTTCAATCTTCAATCTTCTATCTTCTTTCTTCTGTCTTCTATCTTCTTTCTTCTCTCTTCTGTCTTCTATCTTCTATCTTTTTTCTTCTCTCTTCTCTCTTCTATCTTCTGTCTTCTATCTTCTATCTTCTATCTTCTTTCTTCTCTCTTCTATCTTCTATCTTCTCTCTTCTCTCTTCTATCTTCTCTCTTCTCTCTTCTATCTTCTCTCTTCTGTCTTCTTTCTTCTCTCTTCTTTCTTCTCTCTTCTGTCTTCTCTCTTCTGTCTTCTATCTTCTCTCTTCTTTCTTCTCTCTTCTCTCTTCTCTCTTCTCTCTTCTCTCTTCTGTCTTCTGTCTTCTTTCTTCTGTCTTCTATCTTCTATCTTCTATCTTCTCTCTTCTCTCTTCTCTCTTCTCTCTTCTGTCTTCTTTCTTCTCTCTTCTTTCTTCTCTCTTCTGTCTTCTCTCTTCTGTCTTCTCTCTTCTCTCTTCTTTCTTCTCTCTTCTCTCTTCTCTCTTCTCTCTTCTGTCTTCTTTCTTCTCTCTTCTTTCTTCTCTCTTCTGTCTTCTCTCTTCTGTCTTCTCTCTTCTCTCTTCTTTCTTCTCTCTTCTCTCTTCTCTCTTCTCTCTTCTGTCTTCTGTCTTCTGTCTTCTATCTTCTCTCTTCTTTCTTCTATCTTCTTTCTTCTGTCTTCTATCTTCAATCTTCTTTCTTCTCTCTTCTGTCTTCTTTCTTCTCTCTTTTGTCTTCTGTCTTCTATCTTCTATCTTCTTTCTTCTATCTTCTTTCTTCTGTCTTCTATCTTCTCTCTTTTGTCTTCTCTCTTCTTTCTTCTCTCTTCTCTCTTCTGTCTTCTGTCTTCTCTCTTCCATCTTCCATCTTCTTTCTTCTGTCTTCTTTCTTCTGTCTTCTGTCTTCTTTCTTCTATGTCCTGTCTTCTTTTTTCTATCTTCTGTCTTCTGTCTTCTTTCTTCTGTCTTCTGTCTTCTATCTTCTCTTTTCTATCTTCTTTCTTCTCTCTTCTGTCTTCTATCTTCTTTCTTCTATCTTCTTTCTTCTGTCTTCTATCTTCTTTCTTCTGTCTTCTATCTTCAATCTTCTTTCTTCTCTCTTCTGTCTTCTATCTTCTTTCTTCTCTCTTCTGTCATCTGTCTTCTATCTTCTATCTTTTCTCTTCTATCTTCTATCTTCTCTCTTCTGTCTTCTCTCTTCTGTCTTCTATATTCTATCTTCTTTCTTCTATCTTCTGTCTTCTGTCTTCTGTCTTCTGTCTTCTATCTTCTATCTTCTTTCTTCTGTCTTCTGTCTTCTATCTTCTTTCTTCTATCTTTTTTCTTCTCTCTTCTGTCTTCTATCTTCTATCTTTTTTCTTCTCTCTTCTCTCTTCTGTCTTCTGTCTTCTATCTTCTATCTTCTTTCTTCTCTCTTCTATCTTCTATCTTCTCTCTTCTCTCTTCTATCTTCTCTCTTCTCTCTTCTATCTTCTCTCTTCTGTCTTCTTTCTTCTCTCTTCTGTCTTCTCTCTTCTGTCTTCTATCTTCTCTCTTCTTTCTTCTCTCTTCTCTCTTCTCTCTTATGTCTTCTGTCTTCTTTCTTCTGTCTTCTATCTTCTCTCTTCTTTCTTCTATCTTCTTTCTTCTGTCTTCTATCTTCAATCTTCTTTCTTCTCTCTTCTCTCTTCTGTCTTTTATCTTCTATCTTCTTTCTTCTCTCTTCTCTCTTCTGTCTTCTATCTACTCTCTTCTCTCTTCTGTCTTCTATCTTCTTTCTATCTTCTCTCTTCTCTCTTCTGTCTTCTCTCTTCTGTCTTCTCTCTTCTGTCTTCTGTCTTCGATCTTCTTTCTCCTAACTTCTATCTTCTATGTTCTTTCTTCTATCTTATATCTTCTGTCTTCTATCTTCTTTCTTTTTTCTTCTATCTTCTTTCTTCTCTCTTCTGTCATCTGTCTTCTATCTTCTTTCTTCTATCTTCTATCTTGTATCTTCTTTCTTCTATCTTCTCTCTTCTTTCTTCTATCTTATTTCTTCTATCTACTTTCTTCTTTCTTCTATCTTCTTTCTCCTGTCTTCTGTCTTCTATCTTCTTTCTTCTGTCTTTTATCTTCTTTCTTCTATCTTCTTTCTTCTCTCTTCTGTCTTCTTTCTTCTCTCTTCTCTCTTCCTTCTCCTCTCTTCTCTCTTCTTTCTTCTCTCTTCTCTCTTCTGTCTTCTCTCTTCTGTCTTCTATCTTCTCTCTTCTGTCTTCTATCTTCTTTCTTCTATCCTCTTTCTTCTATCTTCTGTCTTCTCTCTTCTGTCTTCTCTCTTCTGTCTTCTCTCTTCTCTCTTCTGTCTTCTGTCTTCGATCTTCTTTCTTATTTCTTCTAACTTCTATCTTCTATCTTCTTTCTTCTATTAGGGCAAAGGCCTCTCTAAAGTAAAATATAAAGGTAGCAAAAGTGCATATGTACCATCATCCAGGAATCAATATCAAAAAGGCGGTTGGAAGCCTGATCCCCAGTCAGGCGACCAAAAATGGGGCATATTGGACTATTACGGTACAGTAATTAAGGGTAACCATAAGAGCAAGTAACAGCAGTAATAAAAATTATAATTCATTTATTGATGCAACGGACAGGACATGGTAATACAAGAACATTTAATAAAAGTACAGGCATATCACCAATGGATTCGATAGTATACAGTACAGCACAAGATCTCAGATATCATATTCCTCGACTAGTTTCGCGGACACAATCCGCTTCATCAGGAGGTTATCTGGAGATAAGTTTTTCTGACTAAACAGTCTGAACCTGACAATTAAAAATATACAAGATTTATAAAGATACATTATCATACAATTATTATTCCAGCATCAAATTATACAAATAGGTAATGAAAATAGGGGAGGGGGAGGGGGGAGAGAGCGAATCTGCTTACCCAGGTCCCAGCAGACCCCAGGCGCAAGGCCCCAACACCAACGAATGATCTCCCACGGCAGCCTGGGGGAGCTAACAAGATAACAGGATAGTAAGGATAAGTGTATATCGGAATTAAGGTAACCCAGGTTGCCATATACAAAAGGAGGTGATATATCAATTGGTGAGTATAGAGAGGGGGTGATGACGAGGGGGGTTGGGTGAAATTGTGGAGGATATCAATAATTGAAAGCGTATTATGTAAGGCATAAAAGATTACAGGGTGACCAACCAAATAGGAAAAGGCAATGGTAAACGAGGCATAAGGTGTTATATGGGTGGAAGGGTAAACAAGGGAGGAAATGGGACCGTGGAAGGGGAGGGGAGTGGGGGTGGAGAGGGGGATAGGGGAGTGGGGAGGAAGGGTAATGGGGGATTGGAAGGGAGTAGGGGGGGGGGGGAAGGGAAGGAAAGAGGAAGAGGGGGGAAAGGAGAGGAGGCGGGGGAAAAAAATTACCCTCTCTTTTACCTTATTATGGAACCAGTCCCTGGCAGGGTGTCCCCTTCGGGAACCCTTCCATGCTTTGACTATTATCAGGTACTTTTTGCCCCCTATTCACCCATATGTTCACATTGTTGCTCCCCCCCCTTCCTCACTCTCCCCCTCCCCCCCTCTTACCTTCCATCCCACCCCTCTGCCTTCCCTCCCCCCTCTTCCCCCCCCCCTTCCCCCCCCCCCCCTCCCTTTTCTTCTTTTTTTCCCCCTTTCTCTCCCCATCCCCCTCTACCCTTCATTTTTTTCCCCCGCCTCCTCTCCTTTCCCCCCTCTTCCTCTTTCCTTCCCTTTCCCCCCCCCCTACTCCCTTCCAATCCCCCATTACCCTTCCTCCCCACTCCCCTATCCCCCTCTCCACCCCCACTCCCCTCCCTTCCACGGTCCCATTTCCTCCCTTGTTTACCCTTCACCCATATAACACCTTATGCCTCGTTTACCATTGCCTTTTCCTATTTGGTTGGTCACCCTGTAATCTTTTATGCCTTACATAATACGCTTTCAATTATTGATATCCTCCACAATTTCACCCAACCCCCCTTGTCATCACCCCCCTCTCTATACTCACCAATTGATATATCACCTCCTTTTGTATATGGCAACCTGGGTTACCTTAATTCCGATATACACTTATCCTTACTATCCTGTTATCTTGTTAGCTCCCCCAGGCTGCCGTGGGAGATCATTCGTTGGTGTTGGGGCCTTGCGCCTGGGGTCTGCTGGGACCTGGGTAAGCAGATTCGCTCTCTCCCCCCTCCCCCTCCCCTATTTTCATTACCTATTTGTATAATTTGATGCTGGAATAATAATTGTATGATAATGTATCTTTATAAATCTTGTATATTTTTAATTGTCAGGTTCAGACTGTTTAGTCAGAAAAACTTATCTCCAGATAACCTCCTGATGAAGCGGATTGTGTCCGCGAAACTAGTCGAGGAATATGATATCTGAGATCTTGTGCTGTACTGTATACTATCGAATCCATTGGTGATATGCCTGTACTTTTATTAAATGTTCTTGTATTACCATGTCCTGTCCGTTGCATCAATAAATAAATTATAATTTTTATTACTGCTGTTACTTGCTCTTATGGTTACCCTTAATTACTGTACCGTAATAGTCCAATATGCCCCATTTTTGGTCGCCTGACTGGGGATCAGGCTTCCAACCGCCTTCTTTCTTCTATCTTATATCTTCTGTCTTCTATCTTCTTTCTTTTTTCTTCTATCTTCTTTCTTCTATCTTCTATCTTTATATTCTCTCTTCTATCTTCTCTCTTCTGTCTTCTCTCTTCTGTCTTCTATCTTCTTTCTTCTATCTTCTCTCTTCTTTCTTCTATCTTATTTCTTCTATCTACTTTCTTCTTTCTTCTATCTTCTTTCTTCTGTCTTCTGTCTTCTATCTCTTCTTCTTATTCTGTCTTTTATCTTCTTTCTTCTATCTTCTTTCTTCTCTCTTCTGTCTTCTGTTTTTTTCTTCTCTCTCCAATCTTCAATCTTCTGTCTTCTATCTTCATTCTTCTATCTTCTTTCTTCTCTCTTCTGTCATTTGTCTTCTATCTTCTTTCTTCTATCTTCTATCTTCTCTCTTCTCTCTTCTATCTTCTCTCTTCTGTCTTCTATCTTCTCTCTTCTCTCTTCTTTCTTCTATCTTCTTTCTTCTATCTTCTTTCTTCTCTCTTCTGTCTTCTTTCTTCTGTCTTCTGTCTTCGATCTTCTTTCTTATTTCTTTTAACTTCTATCTTCTTTCTTCTCTCTTCTGTCTTCTGTTTTCTTTCTTCTCTCATCAATCTTCAGTCTTCTGTCTTCTATCTTCTTTCTTCTATCTTCTTTCTTCTCTCTTCTGTCATTTGTCTTCTATCTTCTTTCTTCTATCTTCTCTCTTCTCTCTTCTATCTTCTCTCTTCTCTCTTCTATCTTCTCTCTTCTCTCTTCTCTCTTCTCTCTTCTGTCTTCTCTCTTCTCTCTTCTTTCTTCTATCTTCTTTCTTCTATCTTCTTTCTTCTCTCTTCTGTCTTCTGTCTTCTTTCTTCTGTCTTCTGTCTTCTGTCTTCTGTCTTCTTTCTTCTGTCTTCAATCTTCAATCTTCAATCTTCTTTCCTCTATCCTCTTTCTTCTATCTTCTATCTTTTTTCTTCTCTCTTTTGTCATCTGTCTTGTATCTTCTTTCTTCTATATTCTATCTTCTCTCTTCTATCTTTTCTCTTCTGTCTTCTCTCTTCTGTCTTCTATCTTCTCTCTTCTCTCTTCTTTCTTCTATCTTCTTTCTTCTTTCTTCTATCTTCTTTCTTCTGTCTTCTGTCTTCTTTCTTCTTTCTTCTGTCTTCTGTTTTCTTTCTTCTGTCTTCAATCTTCAATCTTCAAACTTCTATCTTCTTTCTTCTGTCTTCTTTCTTCTGTCTTCTATCTTCTTTCTTCTCTCTTCTGTCTTCTATCTTCTATCTTTTTTCTTCTCTCTTCTATCTTCTGTCTTCTATCTTCTATCTTCTATCTTCTTTCTTCTCTCTTCTATCTTCTCTCTTCTCTCTTCTATCTTCTCTCTTCTCTCTTCTGTCTTCTTTCTTCTCTCTTCTCTCTTCTGTCTTCTCTCTTCTGTCTTCTATCTTCTCTCTTCTTTCTTCTCTCTTCTCTCTTCTCTCTTCTCTCTTCTCTCTTCTGTCTTCTGTCTTCTTTCTTCTGTCTTCTATCTTCTCTCTTCTATCTTCTATCTTCTCTCTTCTCTCTTCTCTCTTCTGTCTTCTTTCTTCTCTCTTCTTTCTTCTCTCTTCTGTCTTCTCTCTTCTGTCTTCTCTCTTCTTTCTTCTCTCTTCTCTCTTCTCTCTTCTCTCTTCTCTCTTCTGTCTTCTTTCTTCTCTCTTCTTTCTTCTCTCTTCTGTCTTCTCTCTTCTGTCTTCTCTCTTCTCTCTTCTTTCTTCTCTCTTCTCTCTTCTCTCTTCTCTCTTCTGTCTTCTGTCTTCTATCTTCTCTCTTCTTTCTTCTATCTTCTTTCTTCTGTCTTCTATCTTCAATCTTCTTTCTTCTCTCTTCTGTCTTCTTTCTTCTCTCTTTTGTCTTCTGTCTTCTATCTTCTATCTTCTATCTTCTTTCTTCTATCTTCTTTCTTCTATCTTCTTTCTTCTATCTTCTTTCTTCTGTCTTCTATCTTCTCTCTTTTGTCTTCTCTCTTCTTTCTTCTCTCTTCTCTCTTCTGTCTTCTCTCTTCCATCTTCCATCTTCTTTCTTCTGTCTTCTTTCTTCTGTCTTCTGTCTTCTTTCTTTTATGTCCTGTCTTCTTTTTTCTATTTTCTGTCTTCTGTCTTCTTTCTTCTGTCTTCTGTCTTCTATCTTCTCTTTTCTATCTTCTTTCTTCTCTCTTCTGTCTTCTATCTTCTTTCTTCTATCTTCTTTCTTCTGTCTTCTATCTTCTTTCTTCTCTCTTCTGTCTTCTATCTTCTTTCTTCTCTCTTCTGTCATCTGTCTTCTATCTTCTATCTTTTCTCTTCTATCTTCTCTCTTCTGTCTTCTCTCTTCTGTCTTCTATATTCTATCTTCTTTCTTCTATCTTCTGTCTTCTGTCTTCTGTCTTCTGTCTTCTATCTTCTATCTTCTTTCTTCAGTCTTCTGTCTTCTATCTTCTTTCTTCTATCTTTTTTCTTCTCTCTTCTGTCTTCTATCTTCTATCTTTTTTCTTCTCTCTTCTCTCTTCTATCTTCTGTCTTCTATCTTCTATCTTCTTTCTTCTCTCTTCTATCTTCTATCTTCTCTCTTCTCTCTTCTATCTTCTCTCTTCTCTCTTCTATCTTCTCTCTTCTGTCTTCTTTCTTCAGTCTTCTGTCTTCTATCTTCTTTCTTCTATCTTTTTTCTTCTCTCTTCTGTCTTCTATCTTCTATCTTTTTTCTTCTCCCTTCTCTCTTCTATCTTCTGTCTTCTATCTTCTATCTTCTATCTTCTATCTTCTTTCTTCTCTCTTCTATCTTCTATCTTCTCTCTTCTCTCTTCTATCTTCTCTCTTCTCTCTTCTATCTTCTCTCTTCTGTCTTCTTTCTTCTCTCTTCTGTCTTCTCTCTTCTGTCTTCTATCTTCTCTCTTCTTTCTTCTCTCTGTCTTCTGTCTTCTTTCTTCTGTCTTCTATCTTCTCTCTTCTATCTTCTCTCTTCTCTCTTCTCTCTTCTCTCTTCTGTCTTCTGTCTTCTTTCTTCTGTCTTCTATCTTCTCTCTTCTTTCTTCTATCTTCTTTCTTCTGTCTTCTATCTTCAATCTTCTTTCTTCTCTCTTCTGTCTTTTATCTTCTATCTTCTTTCTTCTTTCTTCTCTCTTCTGTCTTCTATCTTCTTTCTATCTTCTCTCTTCTCTCTTCTGTCTTCTCTCTTCTGTCTTCTGTCTTCTGTCTTCGATCTTCTTTCTCCTAACTTCTATCTTCTATGTTCTTTCTTCTATCTTATATCTTCTGTCTTCTATCTTCTTTCTTTTTTCTTCTATCTTCTTTCTTTTTTCTTCTATCTTCTTTCTTCTCTCTTCTGTCATCTGTCTTCTATCTTCTTTCTTCTATCTTCTATCTTGTATCTTCTTTCTTCTATCTTCTCTCTTCTTTCTTCTATCTTATTTCTTCTATCTACTTTCTTCTTTCTTCTATCTCCTGTCTTCTGTCTTCTATCTTCTTTCTTCTGTCTTTTATCTTCTTTCTTCTATCTTCTTTCTTCTCTCTTCTCTCTTCTGTCTTCTTTCTTCTCTCTTCTCTCTTCCTTCTCCTCTCTTCTCTCTTCTTTCTTCTCTCTTCTCTCTTCTGTCTTCTCTCTTCTGTCTTCTATCTTCTCTCTTCTTTCTTCTATCTTCTCTCTTCTATCTTCTCTCTTCTATCTTCTCTCTTCTGTCTTCTTTCTTCTGTCTTCTATCTTCTCTCTTCTTTCTTCTATCTTCTTTCTTCTGTCTTCTCTCTTCAATCTTCTTTCTTCTCTCTTCTGTCTTCTTTCTTCTCTCTTCTGTCTTCTATCTTCTATCTTCTTTCTTCTTTCTTCTATCTTCTTTCTTCTGTCTTCTATCTTCTCTCTTCTGTCTTCTCTCTTCTGTCTTCTCTCTTCTTTCTTCTCTCTTCTCTCTTCTGTCTTCTCTCTTCTGTCTTCCATCTTCTTTCTTCTGTCTTCTGTCTTCTTTCTTTTATGTCCTGTCTTCTTTTTTCTATCTTCTGTCTTCTGTCTTCTTTCTTCTGTCTTCTGTCTTCTGTCTTCTATCTTCTCTTTTCTATCTTCTTTCTTCTCTCTTCTGTCTTCTATCTTCTTTCTTCTATCTTCTTTCTTCTGTCTTCTATCTTCTGTCTTCTATCTTCTCTTTTCTATCTTCTTTCTTCTCTCTTCTGTCTTCTATCTTCTTTCTTCTAACTTCTATCTTCTTTCTTCTATCTTATATCTTCTGTCTTCTATCTTCTTTATTTTTTTCTTCTATCTTCTTTCTTCTCTCTTCTTTCTTCTATCTTCTCTCTTCTTTCTTCTATCTTATTTCTTCTATCTACTTTCTTCTTTCTTCTATCTTCTTTCTTCTGTCTTCTGTCTTCTATCTTCTTTCTTCTGTCTTTTATCTTCTTTCTTCTATCTTCTTTCTTCTCTCTTCTGTCTTCTGTCTTCTTTCTTCTGTCTTCAATCTTCTGTCTTCTATCTTCTTTCTTCTATCTTCTTTCTTCTCTCTTCTGTCATCTGTCTTCTATCTTCTTTCTTCTATCTTCTCTCTTCTATCTTCTCTCTTCTATCTTCTCTCTTCTGTCTTCTCTCTTCTATCTTCTCTCTTCTATCTTCTCTCTTCTGTCTTCTCTCTTCTGTCTTCTATCTTCTCTCTTCTCTCTTCTTTCTTCTATCTTCTTTCTTCTATCTACTTTCTTCTCTCTTCTGTCTTCTTTCTTCTGTCTTCTGTCTTTTGTCTTCTGTCTTCTTTCTTCTGTCTTCAATCTTCAATCTTCAATCTTCTTTCTTCTATCCTCTTTCTTCTATCTTTTTTCTTCTCTCTTTTGTCATCTGTCTTTTATCTTCTGTCTTTTATCTTCTCTCTTCTCTCTTCTATCTTCTCTCTTCTGTCTTCTCTCTTCTGTCTTCTATCTTCTCTCTTCTCTCTTCTTTCTTCTATCTTCTTTCTTCTATCTTCTTTCTTCTGTCTTCTGTCTTCTTTCTTCTTTCTTCTGTCTTCTGTTTTCTTTCTTCTGTCTTCAATCTTCAATCTTCAATCTTCTATCTTCTTTCTTCTATCTTCTTTCTTCTGTCTTCTTTCTTCTGTCTTCTATCTTCTGTCTTCTCTCTTCTGTCTTCTATCTGCTATCTTTTTTCTTCTCTCTTCTCTCTTCTATCTTCTGTCTTCTATCTTCTATCTTCTATCTTCTTTCTTCTCTCTTCTATCTTCTATCTTCTCTCTTCTCTCTTCTTTCTTCTCTCTTCTGTCTTCTTTCTTCTCTCTTCTCTCTTCTTTCTTCTCTCTTCTCTCTTCTGTCTTCTCTCTTCTGTCTTCTATCTTCTCTCTTCTTTCTTCTATCTTCTCTCTTCTATCGTCTCTCTTCTCTCTTCTATCTTCTCTCTTCTGTCTTCTTTCTTCTGTCTTCTATCTTCTCTCTTCTTTCTTCTATCTTCTTTCTTCTGTCTTCTATCTTCAATCTTCTTTCTTCTCTCTTCTGTCTTCTTTCTTCTCTCTTCTGTCTTCTGTCTTCTATCTTCTATCTTCTTTCTTCTTTCTTCTGTCTTCTATCTTCTCTCTTCTGTCTTCTCTCTTCTGTCTTCTCTCTTCTTTCTTCTCTCTTCTCTCTTCTGTCTTCTCTCTTCCGTCTTCCATCTTCTTTCTTCTGTCTTCTGTCTTCTTTCTTCTGTCTTCTGTCTTCTTTCTTCTATGTCCTGTCTTCTTTTTTCTATCTTCTGTCTTCTGTCTTCTTTCTTCTGTCTTCTGTCTTCTATCTTCTCTTTTCTATCTTCTTTCTTCTCTCTTCTGTCTTCTATCTTCTTTCTTCTATCTTCTTTCTTCTGTCTTCTATCTTCTTTCTTCTGTCTTCTATCTTCAATCTTCTTTCTTCTCTCTTCTGTCTTCTGTCTTCTATCTTCTTTCTTCTATCTTCTTTCTTCTGTCTTCTTTCTTCTGTCTTCTATCTTCTTTCTTCTCTCTTCTGTCTTCTATCTTCTTTCTTCTATCTTCTATCTTCTTTCTTCTTTCTTCTCTCTTCTGTCATCTGTCTTCTATCTTCTCTCTTCTATCTTCTCTCTTCTGTCTTCGCTCTTCTGTCTTCTATCTTCTCTCTTCTCTTTTCTTTCTTCTATCTTCTTACTTCTATCTTCTATCTTCTCTCTTCTGTCTTCTGTTTTCTTTCTTCTGTCTTCTATCTTCTCTCTTCTGTCTTCTCTCTTCTGTCTTCTCTCTTCTTTCTTCTCTCTTCTCTCTTCTGTCTTCTCTCTTCTGTCTTCTTTCTTCTTTCTTCTGTCTTCTGTCTTCTGTCTTCTTTCTTCTGTCTTCAATTTTCAATCTTCAATCTTCTTTCTTCTGTCTTCTGTCTTCTATCTTCTTTCTTCCTTCGGTTTCTTCCTCCATCTTCTTCATCTTCTTCCTCCGATCCTCTGCTTCTTGCTCCGGTGTTCTCGTCTGGCATCTTCCTCCATGGTGTCTTCTTCTCTTCTTCATGCTCGGCCCACTCCGCATCCATGATGGGAGGCTCCCGCCTTGTGACGCTTCTCGTCTTCTGGTCATGGTATGATGTAGAGTGGGTATGATAATTAATTAGTAAGTACTCTTCCGCAGCAACCCAATTCTTCCAGAGAGATGCACTTTATTGACTTCCAACACAGAACAAAGTCCAAAGTCCACAGATGACAAAAAATCCAACAGAGTAGATACAGTTAAGAATCCCATGTTCCTAGGTCTGTGTGTGCATACACAGACAAGCCTAACTTCAACTATAGACTGAATGCCGTGTTATATTCACTAGACACTGAATGGCTGAGCAATTTGATTGGCCGTTTCAATTTAGGACTTTGATTTGCTTTTAGTATTTCAGACAGACAACAACCCCCAGCCGTGAACAGCTGTAGTCATAAACCGCCCCAATTTGCACTCCCGCATATCAACATCAACAAGTCCCCTTAGATATGTTAAAATTCAGTTGACTTGGACAAGTCAACTGAATTTCTGGTCAACATGGCACTCCAATACAATATTATACATAAATCGGCCAATATATTACTACATATACCCCCACTTGGGTCAGTTCTAACTACTAGAACTGACCCATAAATTAAACAACAAAAAATATCATTACGAGTTAAGGTACTGAATGCTTTACAATGGCTCATATAAAATATGAAGTTGAAACTGGTTACATCTCTCTTCACCAGCCTCTAAAATATCCCTATGAAACAGTTATTAGATAATATAACTTTTAGACTATGACTGGAAAAGGATTTGGTAAACATCAGTGGCCCATATAGCTGTTAGGCCTTATTATATCACATCAAGATCTTGAATATTGCACAAAGACGAGCTGATGACACAGTTCATTCTTCGGTCTGACTTCATCACATCTCTCACCATCTCACTGAAAGTAAACTTGGTATGCTCTGGGAGCGCCAATCCACATAAGTCCAGGATTCTCTCCGGGCCCAAGCTTTTCATTTTTAAAGATGCTTTTACACAAACATTTTATTTACATCTTTATGGTAAGAAGAACCATCAATGTACCAGCACTCACTTTCAAGGTCAAAAGGTTTGGATATGACAGTACAAACTGTGCTGCAAACTATTTCCTTGCACTTGACATTCATGAGTCCATCTTTGTTGATTGCCAGTCACAATTTGCTTTTGTAATTTGCTGTAGGCCGACCCCTCATTGCCTTCAATAAAGCAGTTACTAAGATCATTCGGTCCATAATTCCACCTGAATGGTATACCAACATATACATATACCCCCACACACGATGGTTCAGATAGAGTCATCAGTGTTTATCAGATCTTCTATCCAGACAAAGCGGCAGTGGAAATTCTTGCCAGTATCTTCACCATGAAAGGTAGAAAGGTCTTTTTCATCCATATATGTCATAGCCTTTAGCATATTATAAACAACTGAATCAACAAAGTTTCAAATCATGACTAGAGTGATGAATTTCACTCACCTCTCTTATAAATTTAGGAAAACCACCCAACATACTATAATTTATGCTATGCCAAGCTATTGTGCAGCATCTCTCCTTAGATGTCAAATATATTGATCAATACGCATTATGTAATATGTACAGATGTTATGAAAATTATTTTAGGTTTAAATGCTTCTCTTTGGTTTTAAGATAAAGTTCAAGAAATAAAACATTAAAAAAAAAATTAAAAAAATGAAAAGCAAAATATATCAGGAAAAGGGAGAAAAATAAAAAATTAGGGCGTTGAAGAAAAAAGAAAAAAAAAAAAAAAGGTCCATTGCTTGGTGAATTTCGAGAAAGTCCATGAATGCTTTATCATTCCTTGTTGCCTATTCAGCATTTCTCCCATAATTCTCCCCCACTAGCCAGCAATTTCAGACTGTGCTTCTGCTATTCACATGCAAACCAGCATCTCCAGACGTACCTGAAAGACAAAGCTCTCCAACAAAAACTCATTAGCGAGGTCCTTAAACGTTGTTTGAAGTTAAAACAAAGCACTATTTACACGTTTACAGTTTGAAGCTAATTCACCCCCACTGCTAGAGAAGTGTCATTCAAAAACAGATCTGGAGAATATACATCTTGTACCCCCTTCAACTGCTCTAATAATTTATCACCTTCCCCTCTCATCTTGTCATACTCAATCTTCAGGTGGTCATATTTCTGTTTTAACTGAGAAAATGGTATCCAAGTCTTGGACCTTTTCTTCTTATTATTTTGGTCAGCTCTGTTTTTCATATTAATATCACCTATATTTGACCCGGTGTATCCTCTCTGGGTGTTATCATAGGATATTATCTTCTGATCTTTATGTTCAGTATTTGTCCTAAACAATGTGGCAAAATCAATTTTGACAGCCTGCTCAGTTGACTTTCTCCATAAATGGTCTGCTCTCAACAATATGTATTTTAAATCATGAGGATTTGGGGTAACTAATAAAATATTTTGTTTGATATCTTCATGCAACGCATCTAGAAATATACTCATATGTATCAAGCCACCACGCTCATTATTACCGACCAATAATTCCATAATAGTTGCTATCCTGTGTGACAATTCATAGGGAGATTCATTTTGCATTTGTTGGATCTTCGCATGAATAGTAACATCAGAACATACACCATACAAAACACATAATAATTCCAGTAATATGTCCCTTGTCCTCAGAGGCTGAATACAGATTTGTTTAATTCTCATCCAAAGACCACTTCCTAAAGAATGTTGCAAAACTCTTTCTAAGTCAGATGGGTTGAGATTGTACATATCTCTGACCTGCTGCACGTCACAAAACCATTTTAAAAATTTGTTTAAATCATGGTATGGAACCATTCCTATTTCTTTAAGAATTGCGTCTAATTCTTTTGGTTTCAAAGGCTTTATTACAAGTCGAACTTCACCTGTATTATTATTATTGTTATAAACTGTGGTAGTCACAGTGGGGGCAGCTGGTAATGAATTATCAGATTTAATATGAGGTTCTGTTTCATTTGATAGAAAGTCTGTGTCTGTATTTTGCTGAAGATAGCTGAATCCAAGATTTGATGCATATCTGCATTCTTGAGATCTCTTCTCTAATTCCATAATTCTTAATTTTAATCTCTCATTTTCCTCTGATAATTCATCACAACGTTTCGATTTCTCAAGCAAAGCTCCCCCAATGATAACTGCATGCAATTTTAAATTTACTGTCTCGGTGTCTGATTGGTTTTGTAACCTCTCACAAACATTGTTGCTATTATCAACTGCCATATGTAACTGGGCAATTTCCTCAACCTTACCCTTCAAAGAACTTTCCATTGTTAAACAGCAATATAATAAGCCCTGTATAATACAACCTTTTCTTTTACTTTCTGAAATTTTGCTATCAAAAACATTTTTCTCTAAAAATTCCTTCATCGTGGTCCACGTCTGCTTACATTTTTCTGGAATTTCATAAGGACCGCCATAGCGCTTAATACATTTTAATACCCACCTGTTAACTTTATCAGAACTGACACTAGCTTCACACTGAGTAAGCATTTTGACTATATTACTAATAATTTAAAAAAAAAAAAGGAAATATTTTACTCACCGCATTAGTTACTCCTTCAGCTTCCAGTTCAGGTCTTCTGGTACACGACACAGTCCTTTTTTGTTGTTTTCCAGTCTCCAGAGAATAATTCTGGGATTCCCAACTTGTTTAATTTTGTAGATCAGACTCTCTTATGTCACAACCAGACATTAGAGTCACAGCACAGCTCTTGGTTCTTCATCAGACTTCTGTCCACCTCACAGGATTGTTGTCACCACCGACTTCTGTTACTAAGTCCGAAAATGCTCTTCTGGTCACTTGAACGGCACCAATGTAGTGATTTAGTACCTTCAAAGAATGGGTCGTGGCCCCAATGTAGTGATATAATATATACTGGGTGATATGATGTAGAGTGGGTATGATAATTAATTAGTAAGTACTCTTCCGCAGCAACCCAATTCTTCCAGAGAGATGCACTTTATTGACTTCCAACACAGAACAAAGTCCAAAGTCCACAGATGACAAAAAATCCGACAGAGTAGATACAGTTAAGAATCCCATGTTCCTAGGTCTGTGTGTGCATACACAGACAAGCCTAACTTCAACTATAGACTGAATGCCGTGTTATATTCACTAGACACTGAATGGCTGAGCAATTTGATTGGCCGTTTCAATTTAGGACTTTGATTTGCTTTTAGTCTTTCAGACAGACAACAACCCCCAGCCGTGAACAGCTGTAGTCATAAACCGCCCCAATTTGCACTCCCGCATATCAACATCAACAAGTCCCCTTAGATATGTGTAATTAGATTAGATTAACAGATACCACCTGAACACCCTTTGAAATGTTCAAATAGACTTGCATAAGATTAACACATCAAAGGGTCTTCAGCTGTACCCTTGCTATGTTAAAATTCAGTTGACTTGGACAAGTCAACTGAATTTCTGGTCAACATGGCACTGCAATACAATATTATACATAAATCGGGCCAACATATTACAACAGGACTTCCCTGTCCGCCCCCTCTGAAGTCATGGGGAAAGCCTCGGGGAAGTCCCCATGCATCCGAGGTAGTGGGGTCACCTGGTGGCCCCGCCCTCCATCAGAAGATGAGAAGCGTTATACAACGGGAGCCTCCCATCATGGATGCGGAGCGGCTCGAGCACAAAGAAGGGAAGAAGATGCCGCGGAGGAAGATGCCGGACAAGAACACCGGAGCAAGAAGCAGAGGATCGGAGGAAGAAGAAGATTGAGGAAGAAACCAAAGGAAGATAGACGATAGAAGAAAGCAGATAGAGGATAGAAGAAAGAAGCATTTAAATAAAGGAATTGTCAAAAACTGTCTCTTGTCATTTTTAACATTTTTGACACTTTTTTTGTGAAATGGGAGGGGTACTTTTGTACCCCCTTACCATTTCACACGGGGGGGCAGGATCTGGGGGTCCCCTTGTTAAAGGGGGCTTCCAGATTCCGATAATCCCCCTGCCCGCAGACCCCCACAACCACCGGGCAAGGGTTGTGAGGATGAGGCTCTTGTCCTCATCAACATGGGGACAAGGTGCTTTGGGGGTGATCCCCCAAATCACCCTCCCAATGTTGAGGGCATGTGGCCTGGTACGGTTCAGGAGGGGAGTCCGCTCCCTCGCCCCCCTCTTTTCCTGCGGCCTGCCAGGTTGCGTGCTCGGATAAGGGTCTGGTATGGATTTTTGGGGGGCCCCCACGCCATTTTTTTTTAAATTTTGGTGCGGGGTTCCCTTTAAAATCCATACCAGATCTGAAGGGTCTGGTATGGATTTTGAGGGGGACCCCCACACCTTTTTTTTTTTTTTGGGCGCGGGGTTCCCCTTAATATCCATACCAGACCTGAAGGGCCTGGTATGGAATTTAGGGGGACCCCATGCCATTTTTTTTTTTAAAGTTTGGTTTGAGGTTCCCCTGTGGGGAAATCCCATGCCGTTTTTATCAATAAACTTTTATGTGTATTGTCGGACCGACAATTCATATAGCGCCGAGTACTTTTAAATGACTTTTTTTCCTTTGAAATGTCCTTTTGCTGTCAGACTGTTCTAAACACTTTTCTTGTTTCACTTTAAGCATTATTAAAATCACTGCTCCCGAAACGGACATTTTTTAAAACTTTTTTTTTCATTGATCCATGTCCCCTGGGGCAGGACCCTTGTCCCCAAACACTTTTTATGACAATAACTTGCATATAAGCCTTTAAAATTAGCACTATTCATTATTCATGTTCGAGTCCCATAGACTTTAACGGTGTTCACGTGTTCGAACACATTTTTTGCCTGTTCGCATGTTCTGGTGCAAACCGAACCGGGGGATGTTCGACTGATCCCTGTTCTTCACTTCCTCGGAAACGGGATGCGGTAGAGCCGGACAAAAGCTTTGACTCCTGGTTCCGTGACAATATCATGCTCTATGACACTAGTGAGCCCTGGCAAGTCTGAAAATGTTTCTTTATTTCTCTGCAAGAACTCCGTTGCCTGCTGACTTTGGATTTTAGACAGGGTATTTGCTACTTGGACACTCTCCACCCCAACCCGAGGCTCAAGTCCTGCACTAGCCAGGGAGGTCACCGGTACCCTGTCTGTCCAGGGCTTTAACAAGTTTACATGATATATCTGATATGGTTTTCTCTTGCCTGGCTGGTGGACTCTATAATTTACCTCTCCCACTTTTTCCAACTTCAATAGGGGGCCTTGCCATCTGGCCAAGAATTTACTTTCCACAGTGGAAATCAACATTGCTACTCGATCCCCCACTTGAAAGTGCCTTATTTTAGCAGCCCTATTATAGACCCGTCGTTGAGCCTCCTGGGCTTTTTGCAAATGTTCCTGGACTAGTGGCATCACAGTTTGGATCCTCTTAACACTGTTATGCTGAATAGGTTCACTTTCCCATTCCTCTTTAACAAAGTCCAGTAGTCAGCGAGGTCTTCGCCCATATACCAACTCAAAGGGCGAAAACCCAGTGGAGGCCTGGGGCACTTCCCGGATAGCAAACAGGAGAGCTGGTAACAAACAGTCCCAGTCTTTCCCATCCCTTTGTACCACTCTCTTGAGCATAGACTTAAGGGTCTTGTTAAAGCATTCTACCAACCCATCCATTTGGGGATGGTAGACTGATGTGCGCAGCTGTTTAATCCGGAACAGCTTGCATACATCGGCCATAACCCTTGACATAAACGGGGTGTCCTGGTCCATGAGCATTTCCTTGGGAAAACCAGTCAGTGTAAACAACTGGAATAATTCCCGGGCAATAGCCTTAGAGGAAGTATTCTGCAGGGGTAGTGCCCCAAGATATCGGGTGGCATAATCGAGGATCACCAGTATGTAGGAGTGACCCCGAGCTGACTTTACCAAGGGAACTATATCCATGGCTATCCTCTCGAATGGGACCTCAGTTATGGGCAGGGGGAACAAAGGACTCCAGAAGTGGGTCACCGGAGCGGTCAACTGACAGGTGGGACAAGAGGTACAGTATCTCCTTACCTCTGCTTTCAGACCTGGCCAGTAAAACTGGTTGGTGATCCGTGCATCCGTCTTTTCAACTCCCAGGTGTCCCCCTAAAACATTGTCATGGGACAGGTCCAGGACCTTGCGTTTATACTGTTGGGGTACCAATAATTGTTCTACCACATTTTCTCTCACTTTGGTAACCCGATATAGCAACTCATTACTATTGCGAAGTGTGGCCACCGTTCATTCACACCTGGCTCTTGGGGAACCCCATTTACTACTACAACCTGTTCCTGTGCATGGGCCAAAGTGAGGTTCTGCATCTGGTCAGTACCAAATGCACCCTGGAGAACACCCAAATCTGGCAGGGCAGGGGTAGAGCCAATTCCTCATCCTCTTCCCCCAGCATTACCTGAAGTGGGGAAGGTTCCCCCCTCAGTGTTCAGGTAGGTCTGTGTACCACACATCTTGACATCCGTAACAGTATTAGCACTACTTTTATCACCATTAACAAAATCATTAGCATTTTCATCAACTGGATCCACATTAGGAACATTTGGCATTTCAGGGTTATTCCCCTCAACAGCAGGAACAGAGGGACTATTTTCTCCCCCGTCTCTGGACCATTCAGGTAGTTCTCCTTGTCCCCACAGTTTTGCAAATAATGGACAGTCTCATCCTATTATAACATCATGTACCAAGTTCTTTACCACCCCCACCTCTTGAGTACCAGTGCCACATGCTGTGGAGATGGACACCAAGATGAGAGGGTACTCTCCAGTGTCCCCGTGAATGCACACAACCCATAAAGTTTTGCTTACTGGACCGATCTTCCCATTTACTCTAGGATGAACCAGGGTTAGCATGCTTCCGGAGTCCAGCAAAGCCCGGGCAGGGAGATGGTTCACTTGGACTTCACACTTAAATTTCCCTTCTCCAAGGTCAAGATGTGTTGTACATGCTTTATGGGCACATAAAGTCCCCATCCGAAGAACCCTGCATTCTATGGGCTCCTCTTGCAGTGGGCAGTGGGCCCAGGCATGACCCCAGGAATGACATCGCCAACATTGTACATCCCCTCCTCTCCAAACAGGAACAGATCGCTGAGGAGGTACCGGGAGTGATTCTTGACCTTCTGGGGTGTTGGTTCCAGGGCTCCGGGGAACTTCCTTTCGAATGGCGGCAGTCGGTCGAATAGGCCATGGCAGACTGGGCCCTTGATGCTTGGTAGGGCCAAGCAGATCCTCCACCACTGTATATTGTTCCACCATCTTGACAAGGAGGTTCACTGTTTTGGGGTCTCCATGGCTGACCCACCGTTGAAGGTCATCTGGCAGTGACCTTAGGTATCGGTCCAGCACGACCCGCTCCACGATTTGGGGGCCAGACAACACTTCGGGCTGCAGCCATTTTTTTTACCAGTTGCACCAGGTCATGCATTTGAGACCGGGGTGGCCGATCTGGACCATACTTCCATTGGTGCACTCACTGGGCCCGAACGGCCGTAGTCACCCCCAAACGAGCCAGTATTTCTGCCTTTAGTTTTTGATAATCTTTAGCATCATCTGGTGGTAGGTCTAAGTAGGCTTTTTGAGGATCTCCAGTGAGGAAAGGAGCAATTAGGCTGGTTCACTGGTCCGGGGCCAGCCTTCTCTCTCTGCCGTCCTCTCAAATGTAGCAAGAAATGCCTCTACATCATCACTTGGGGACAATTTCTCCAGAAAATGGCTTGCCCTCATGGTCACCTGGTTGCCAGGGGCAATGCCGCTTGTTCACGGGCCTGAGAGCTGCTGCACTGCTTCTTTTAAGGCAGTCACTTAAGCCTGCATAACCTTTTGCTGGGTCGCTTGCTGGGCTGCCAACTGGGCCACCAACAGGCAAGTATTTTCTTGCTGCAGAGCCAGCGCCTCTTTGTGGTGCGTTTGTTGTACCTCCAGCTGGGTTGCTAAGTGCTGATTAGCTTCCTCATGGCTAGTCTGCACTTGCATATTAGCCAGGGACAGCTGTTTAATTAGCTTCTCCATTGTTTCAGCTTTCAGCATTTGTGCGGCTTTAACCCAGGACATAAATCCACTGTACTGTCCCTTTAAATGTCAGTTTAAGTCCAATGCAAAAACAGCAAGAAAAAATGCCTGTTACTTTGTCCTGCCCCATATCCTGCACCAGTTGTAAAGTTCAGGGAACCAGCTAGATTGCAGGACACAGGCTTTTCAGTCAAAACGAAGTTTATTAAACTTAAGTAGCTTCACAGCAGCAAAACAAAAGAAAAAGATTTTAGTCTCACAGACTTGCAGAGTCCAGAACTGCTATCGCAGTTAAACAGTCCTTGGTGTTTGTTGCAGGTAACTTCCCTGCCAGGAGGCTTCCAGGTAGGACACTGCATTCACTTTTGTTGCTGCACACAAAAACCACCATCCACCATCCACATTCTCCTCTACACTCCTCCACACCCACCTACAACTTCCTGTCTTGTTTTAAACACACTTCCTGTGAGAGTTAACCCACAGTCCAAACAGATGGGAAATATAGCATCCTTCCAGGACCCAGTCACTGCGTCTTGTACAATATATATATATATATATATATATATATATATATAGTATATATCAAATACACTGCCTGTACTGACTGAATATAGATTCTACACTGAATATCTAATCTACACTAGATTCAGAGTATATATATATATATATATACATATATATATATATATATATTTATATTTATTTACAGTATCTCATAAAAGTGAGTACACATTTTTCTAAATATTTTACTATATCTTTTAGCCCGGGTTCACACCATAATTCGCTGCGGACCGCACAGGAGCGCTGTGCGCCCCTGTTCACCTTTTCAGGGACGAATCAGGGCCGATTCTATGCCTGAATTCGGCCCTGAAACGCAGCCAAAGACGCACAGCGTTTTTGTGCAGTGCGCACCGCAGCCGCCCCGGAGATATGTGAACTGGCTCCATAGGGAGCCAGTCACATTCTCCTGCTATGCGAATTAGATGTGCGGAAACGCACATCTAATTCGCATAGGTGTGAACCCGGGCTTAATGTGACAACACTGAAGAGATGACACTTTGCTACAATGTAAAGTAGTGTACAGCTGGTATAACAATGTAAATTTGCTGTCCCCTCAAAATAACTCAACACACAGCCATTAATTTCTAAACTGCTGGCAACAAAAGGGAGTACATCCCTAAGTGAAAATGTCCAAATTGCGTCCAAAGTGTTAATATTTTGTTTGGCCACCATTATTTTCCAGCACTGCCTTAACCCTCTTGGGCATGGAGTTCACCAGAGCTTCACAGGTTGCCACTGTAGTCCTCTTCCACTCCTCCATAACGACATCACGGAGCTGGTGGATGTTAGAGACCTTGTGCTCCTCCACCTGATGCCCAACAGATGCTCAATAGGGTTTAGATCTGGAGTAGGGATGAGCTTCGTGTTCGAGTCGAACCCATGTTCGACTCGAACATCGGCTGTTCGATCGTTCGCCGAATTGCGAACGATATGGGCCGTTCGCGCCAAATTCGTGTGGCGCGTCACGGCCCATAATTCACTGCGGCATCGCAGTGCATTGCTTGCTGATGATTGGCCAAGCATGCACTATGACCCGCATGCTTGGCCAATCACAGCGCCGCCTTAACAGAGAGCCATAATTGGCCAAAGCCAAGGAGGCTTTGGCCAATTATGGCTCAGGGGATTTAGTACACGCCCCACACTATATAAGGCCGCCTGCACGGCGGCCCTGTGCAGTGTGTTCCGGTGTGCTTAGAGAGAGAGAGAGACAGTGTCATTTCATTTGAGTTAGCTAGATTAGGCAGGACAGTCAGTCAGTTAGCTGCACTTAAAGTGTATTGTGTATATATATGCATCCCAGGTGTTGGATATATATATATATACACTGTATTCAGTTTAGCTAGATCTGTTCCTGTTATCTTCTAGACTATTTACATTTAGTGCAGTGCGTCCTGCTCACAGTGTTCAGCTAGATCCGTTCCTGTTATATTCCTACTGACAGGCAGGCTTGTCTTGTTACAGTATTTTGAAGAAAATTACTGGTGTTCTTTTGATCCTATTAGTACCACAGTCAGGAAGCTAGACTATTTACATTTAGTGCAGTGCGTCCTGCTCACAGTGTTCAGCTAGATCCGTTCCTGTTATCTTCTTACTGACAGGCAGGCTTGTCTTGTTACAGTATTTTAAAGAAAATTACTGGTGTTCTTTTGATCCTATTAGTACCACAGTCAGGCAGCTAGACTATTTACAGTTAGTGCAGTGCATCCTGCCCACAGTGTTCTGCTAAACCTACAAGTAAGTGGGGTGCGTCCTGCTCACAGTGTTCAGCTAAACCTACAAGTTAGTGGGGTGCGTCCACCTCACAGTGTTCAGCTAAACCTACAAGCTAGTGGGGTGCGTCCTGCTCACAGTGTTCAGCTAGATCCGTTTCTGTTATCTTCTTACTGACAGGCAGGCTTGTCTTGTTACAGTAAATACAGCTACCTGAAGAAAATTGCTGGTGTTCTTTTGATCCTATTAGTACCACAGTCAGGCAGCTAGACTATTTACAGTTAGTGCAGTGCGTCCTGCTCACAGTGTTCTGCTAAACCTACAAGTTAGTGGGGTGCGTCCACCTCACAGTGTTCAGCTAAAGCTACCTGTAGAAGGTTGGTGGTGTTCTCATACTACAGGCAGGCAGTTGATTTTGCTAGCTGCAGTATCAGTACATATATATATATATATATATATATATATCCCAGCTTAGTGCAGCTACAGGCCATTAGTATGTCTGGAAGGCCAAGAAGGAGAGGCAGACAGTCACAAGCCAATAAGAGAGGGCAAGCAGGCTCTGTGTCTAGTGCTGGTCGTGGAGACGGTGCATCCTCATCAGCACGTGGCCATGGGACACGCTTGGCCTTTTTTTCAGCAGCTGGCCATGTTGAGCCGCAACATGCGGAAGACTTGGTCGAGTGGATGACCAAGCCGTCCTCATCCTCCTCATCCTCTCTCACCCATGCCCAGGGTACTTTGTCTGGCAAAGCAGCGGCCTCTTCCCTCGGCTCAATGTCATCAGTGACTCCTTCCCTAGCCCCACCATGTCCTCCTGAGGAGTCCCTCGAACTGTTTGACCACAGTGTTGGGTACATGCTCCAGGAGGATGCCCAGCGTTTGGAAGGCTCTGATGATGATACTGAGCTCGATGAAGGCAGTAACACGAGCACGGACAGAGGGGGTGCCCAAGAAGGACAGCAATCTGGCAGTCATGCTCCCCCTGCTGCAGCATACTGCCAGGTTTGCTCCAGTGATGAGGAGGGAGGGGATGATGAGGTCACTGACTCAACGTGGGTGCCTGATAGGAGAGAGGAGGAGGAGGAGGAGGCGGCACATCACCAACGAGGCAGGATGCCCTCCAGGGGCCAGCCTAAGGGCAGCACATTGACTGCATCACACCCCAAAGCTCCACATGTGCAGGGCGCTGCAGTCTCTGCGCGTTATTCAAAAAGTTCTTTGGTGTGGGCCTTTTTTGAGACGAGTGTATCAGATCGCACCGCTGCTATTTGCAACATATGTCTCAAGCGTATCTCGCGTGGCCAAAACATCTCCCGCTTGGGTGCCACATGCTTGACCAGACATATGTTGACCTGCCATGCAGTTCGTTGGCAAGCGTATCTAAAAGACCCACACCAAAGAACAAAGAGGACCTCTGCTTGCTCCTCATCAGCTGAGATTTCCAACCCCACTAGACCTTCAGTCCTCTCTGAGACCTACACTGAGAGGAATGAAGGTGTATAATTAGGTGTGTCACAGCCACGTACTTGTGGGCAATCTGATTTTGGTACACCGACGTCAGATTGTACCAGGCAAATTTCCCTGCCCCAGCTGCTGCACCGCCGAAAGAAGTTTGCTCCCAGCCATCCACATGCCCAACGGTTGAATGCTAGCTTGGCAAAATTGCTAGCACTTCAACTGCTGCCTTTTCAGTTGGTAGACTCTGCCCCCTTCCGTGAGTTTGTGGAATGTGCGGTTCCTCAGTGGCAGGTACCCAAACGCCACTTTTTCTCACGGAAGGCGATTCCGGCTCTCTACCAGCATGTGGAAGGCAATGTCCATGCCTCGCTGGACAGGGCGGTCAGTGGTAAGGTGCATATTACCGCTGACTTATGGTCCAGCAGGCATGGACAGGGACGTTACCTAAGTTTCACGGCGCATTGGGTGACTCTGCTGGCAGCTGGGAAGGATGCAGGACAAGGTGCAGTAGTGTTGGAAGTTGTTCCGCCACCACGCCTCCAAAATGCTAATAATTGTGACACACCTCTCTCCTCCACCCCCTCCTCTTCTTCTTCCTCCATGGCCTCTTCCTCGGAACCAGCGGTGCTCCGTAGTCTTTCAAGGGGCTACGCAAGTACGCAGGCCAAAAGATGCCATGCGGTGCTTGAGCTGGTGTGCTTGGGGGACAGGAGCCACGCTGGGGCAGAGGTTCTGTCAGCTCTGCAGGGGCAGGTTCAGAGGTGGTTGACGCCACGCCAACTTAAGGCAGGAATGGTGGTTTGCGACAATGGCACCAACCTCCTCTCTGCCCTCCGACAGGGACAAATGACCCATGTGCCCTGTTTGGCTCACGTCCTTAACTTGGTGGTGCAGCGGTTCTTGGGCAGGTACCCGGGCTTACAGGATGTCCTGAGGCAGGCCAGGAAAGTCTGTGTGCATTTCCGCCGGTCATATAATGCCAGTGCTCGGCTGACGGACCTCCAAAAGGAGTTTAACCTGCCCAAGAACCGCCTAATCTGTGACATGCCCACCAGGTGGAACTCAACGTTGGCCATGCTGCAGCGGCTGCACACGCAGCAGAGGGCCATCAATGAGTACCTGTGCGACTATGGCACCAGGACAGGGTCAGGGGAGCTTGTTTTTTTTTCCCCACGCCAGTGGGCCATGATCAGGGATGCATGCACTGTCCTGTCACCATTTGAGGAGGCCACGAGGATGGTGAGCAGTGACAGTGCATGCATCAGTGACACTGTCCCCCTTGTCCACCTGTTGGAGCACACGCTGCGTGGAATAATGGACAGGGCACTTGAGGCAGAACAGAGGCAGGAAGAGGAGGACTTCCTTAGCTCTCAAGGCCCCCTTTATCCAGTGTTCCTGCGTGCCCGCCGATCACACAGGAAGAGGACGAGGAGGAAGAGGAGGAGGAGGAGGAGGAAGATTGTGTCAGTATGGAGGTGGAGCCTGGCACTCAGCATCAGCAGCAGTCTTTAAGGGATCAGTCCCAAGAAACACATGGACTTGTACGTGGCTGGGAGGAGGTGGCTGCGGACCATGTCGTCCTTAGTGACCCAGAGGACTCCGGACCGAATGCCTCAGCAAACCTACGCTGCATGGCCTCCCTGATCCTGCAAAGCCTGCGTAAGGATCCTCGTATTCGTGGTATCAAGGAGAAGGACCAATACTGGCTGGCAACCCTCCTTGATCCACGTTACAAGGGTAAGGTTGCGGACCTTATCTTGCCATCGCAGAGGGAGCAGAGGATGAAACATCTTCGGGAGGCCTTGCAGAAAGGTCTGTGCAACGGGTTCCCAGAGACTGGGAGGTTACAAACTCCTGTTTCTGGACAACGTGTTGCTGAGGCTTCGGTCAGTCAAAGAAGGAGCGGTGGAGAAGGTGGCCGTCTGACCGATGCGTTCAGACAATTTTTTGGTCCGCAGCCCCAAGGTATGATCGGTTCCAGCAACCATCGCCAGCGTCTGTTTTACATGGTGCAGGAATACCTAGGGGCAAGATCAGACTTGGACACCTTTCCCACCGAAAATCCTCTGGGTTACTGGGTCTTGAGGATGGATCACTGACCAGAGCTTGCACAGTATGCAATTGAGCTACTGGCCTGTCCTGCATCCAGCGTTCTTTCGGAACGCACATTCAGTGCTGCTGGAGGCGTGGTAACCGATCACAGGGTGCGTCTGTCCACTGACTCGGTCGATCGACTGACCTTCATAAAAATGAATGAGTCTTGGATCACCACCAGCTACCAAGCACCTGATGCTGATGTAACCGAATAATTTTTTTTGAAATCTCAGATCCCTTCAAAGACTGCCTATGCTGATGCTGAGTGACTATCCCTGAGTAATTATCCTCTTCCTCCTCAATCATCACGCTGATAGCTTGTAAGAACATTTTTGGTTCTGGGTGCCACCACCAGTGCCTAAGGCACAATTTTTCAGCCCCTGTTTAACAGGGGCGTGTAATTACAATTTTTGATGCAATACTTTGCAGCAGGGCTCGTTCCTGCATTCCAACTAGAGTGTCTGTGAGGGGTTGCAGTGTTGTGGCACCAGCACCAGTGCCTAAGGCCTAATTTTTCAGCTCCTGTTCAACAGGGGCATGTAATTACAATTCTTGATCTAATATTTCACAGCAGAGCCCTGTGAGGGCTTACAGTGTTGTGGCCACAGCAACACCTAAGGCCCAAATTTCTGCTGAGTATATAGGGCAGGACCCTACTTTCAAACAACTAACTTACAAACGACTCCTACTTGCAAACGGAAGGAGACAACAGGAAGTGAGAATAAATCTACCCCTAGGAAGGGAAATTCTCTCCTGTAAGAGTTAATATGGGAAAAACATTTCTCCTTTCCACTGATGCTTTCCAATCCATTGGGACAAAAAGTGAGGTGAAATCTTCTGAAGAGGAGGAAAGACAGCAAAACAAATGTCACAGGGGTGATAACTCTTCCCTATGTTTTCCAAAAAGCTTAAAAAAGATTTTTTGGCTGGAGCTAAACACGTTAAAAATGTACCCGTTCAAAATTACAAAGAGATTCTACTTAACAACAAACCTACAGCCTGTATACTGCTGTTCAGAGTATATAGGGCCTGGTGGCCCCACACCTTTCCTTATTTTAATTTGGGTGCGGGGTTCCCCTTAATATCCATACAAGACCCAAAGGGCCTGGTAATGGACTGGGGGGTACCCATGCCGTTTGTCTCACTGATTTTCATCCATATTGCCAGGACCCGACATTACATTAAACCCGCAAGCAGTTTTAAATGAGATTTTTTCCTTTAAAAATGACATTTGGTGCAGGGACTGTTCTAAACACGGGAAACACGCGTCACTTTACAGGCATACTATAGACACCCCTCAGGTACGATATTTAAAGGAATATTTCACTTTTTTTTTTTTTTACTTTAAGCATCATTAAAATCACTGCTCCCGAAAAAATGGCCGTTTTTAAAAGTTTTTTTTGCATTGATACATGTCCCCTGGGGTAGGACCCGGGTCCCCAAACCCTTTTTAGGACAATACCATGCAAATTAGCCTTTAAAATGAGCACTTTTGATTTCGAACGTTCGAGTCCCATAGACGTCAATGGGGTTCTAACGTTCGTGCAAACTTTCGGTCCGTTCGCAGGTTCTGGTGCGAACCGAACCGGGGGGTGTTCGGCTCATCCCTAATCTGGAGACATGCTTGACCAGTCCATCACCTTTACCTTCAGCTTCTTTAGCAAGGCATCTTGGAGGTGTGTTTTCGGGTCGTTATCATGTTGGAATACTGCCCTATGGCCCAGTCTCCGAAGAGAGGGGATCGTGCTCTGCTTTAGTATGTCACAGTACATGTTGGCATTCATAGTTCCCTCAATGGACTGTAGCTCCCCAGTGCCGGCAGCACTCATGCAGCCCCAGACCATGACACTCCCACCACCATGCTTGACTGTGTTGACTGGCAACCTTGTCTTTGTACTCCTCACCTGGTTTCCGCCACACATGCTTGACACCATCTGAACCAAATAAGTTTATCTTGGTCTCATCAAACCACAGGACATAGTTCCAGTAATCCATGTCCTTAGCAGGGGAGGAATGACATCTCATGGGGGCTATGGGCAACAGGAGATTATGGGGCCCCCAGGCTTAGAGATGGCCACCATACGGCAGCCATCTTTTTTGGACGCAACATGAATGTGGGCATAACCACTGAGGGGAGGGGCACCAAGCTCTGCGACATGCTGAGTGGCAGGATACTTGGTACTGGTGACCCAGTAAATTCACCAGGAGCCTCTCATGGGCATTGCCACCTTAACAGCATCATGGGCATCAGGGAGATGATGACCCGCGGCATACATAGTGCACCATGGTGAACAATGAGCATGACCAGTGGGAGAGTCTTAAAAGAGGATTGAACAGAATCTGCATCTGCTGTATGCAATGCAAACATACCACAGACCTTGTACCCATAAATGTCTAATTACTGTATCGCAGCTGATAATCTCAGACACAAATGAATCTCAGTCAAAGGATCATTTGTTTTTAAAATAAATGTTTCCATTATATATGTTTTTTTATGCACAAAAAAAGGATATTTTTGGCTTACTGAATCAACATTACAGAAGAACTTAATTAAAAGCAGCAACTGTTGAGACAATGAACACCTTGGTCAGGTCTATGTACAGTATAATGTATAGAGTACAGGGGTCATGAGTAAGTAAAAAAAAAAAAAAAAACATATAGAGCCACACTTACATCAGAGTCCTCCCTTACAGCGGGGACAGAAAGTATTTAGACCCCCTTAAATTTTTCACTCTTTGTTATATTGCAGCCATTTGCTAAAATCATTTAAGTTCATTTTTTTTCCTCATTAATGTACACACAACACCCCATATTGACAGAAAAACACAGAGTTGTTGACATTTTTGCAGATTTATTAACCACTTGCTTACTGGGCACTTAATCCCCCCTCCTGTCCAGACCAATTTTCAGGTTTAGCGCTGTCACACTTTGAATGACAATTGCGCAGTCATACAACACTGTAATTAAATGAAATTTTTATCATTTTTTTCCCACAAATAGAGCTTTCTTTTGGTATTATTTGATCACCTGTGCAGTTTTTATTTTTTGTTAAAAAAAATGAAAAAAACAAATTTTTTAAAGAAAAATTATATTTTTTTAATATTTTGTTAAAAAATTTTGCAAACAGGTAATTTTGAGGCAGCACTGATGGGCACCGATAGGTGGCAGTGATGGGCACTGATGGGTGGCAATAATGGGCACTGATTGCTTACACTTATGGCAGCACTACTAGGTGGCACTGATTGGCACCACTGGTGGGCATTGATAGGGGGCACTTGTGGGCATTGATAGGTGGCACTTGTAGGCATTGATAGGTGGCACTTGTGGGCACTGTGGGCACTGGCAGGTGGCAATGGCAGGTGGCACTGGCAGCCACAGATGAGGCATATGTGCCTCCTTCCTCTTCGGGACCGATGTCCCTTTAACATAAGCCAGTGATCGCCTTTTTTTTTTTCCTCATGCTGTCAGCGTGAGGAGAAAAAAAACGATTACCGAGCTTTTGTTTACATCATGTGATCAGCTGTCATTGGCTGACAGCTGATCACATGGTAAGGGGCCAGGATCAGCCCCTTACTCGGATCTGTGATCATCAGAGTCTTCGTGACTCGGTGATCACAGCGTGCGCACTGCGCGCCCTGCAGAGTGTGCATGGGGAGCGTGCACAGGGGAGGATGTCCTGTGACGGCCTCGCGGAAATTGAGGTCCACATTGTGGCCGTCATTCGGCTATGGCCCGGACCTCAAGTGGTTAAAAAAGAAAAACTGAAATATCACATGGTCCTAAGTATTCAGACCCTTTGCTGTGACACTCATATATTTAACTCAGGTGCTGTCCATTTCTTCTGATCATCCTTGAGATGGTTCTACACCTTCATTTGAGTCCAGCTGTGTTTGATTATACTGATTGAACTTGATTAGGAAAGCCACACACCTGTCTATATAAGACCTTACAGCTCACAGTGCATGTCAGAGCAAATGAGAACCATGAGGTCAAAGAAACTGCCTGAAGAGCTGAGAGACAGAATTTTGGCAAGGCACAGATCTGGCCAAGGATCCAAAAAAATTTCTGCTGCACTTAAGGTTCCTAAGAGTACAGTGGCCTCCATAATCCTTAAATAAAAGATGTTTGGGATGACCAGAACCCTTCCTAGAGCTGGCTGTCTGGCCAAACTGAGCTATCGGGGGAGAAGAACTTGGTGAGAGGGGTAAAGATGAACCCAAAGATCACTGTGGCTGAGATGTAGTCAGGAGATGGGAGAAAGTTGTAGAAAGTCAACCATCACTGCAGCCCTCCACCAGTCGGGGCTTTATGGCAGAGTGGCCCAACGGAAGCCTCTTCTCAGTGCAAGACACATGAAAGCCTGCATTGAGTTTGCTAAAAAAAAACACCTGAAGGACTCCAAGATAGTGAGAACTAAGATTCTTTGGTCTGATGAGACCAAGATAGAACTTTTTGGCCTTAATTCTAAGTGGTATGTGTGGAGAAAACCAGGCACTGCTCATCACCTGTCCAATACAATCCCAACAGTGAAGCATGGTGGTTGCAGCATCATGCTGTGGGGGTGTTTTTTAGCTGCAGGGACAGGACGACTGGTTGTAATCGAGGTAAAGATTAATGTGCGCAAGTACAGGGATATCCTGGACGAAAACCTTCTCCAGAGTGCTCAGGACATCAGACTTGAATGAAGGTTTACCTTCCAACAAGACAATGACCCTAAGCACACAGCTAAAATAATGAAGGAATGGCTTCACAATAACTCTGTGACTGTTCTTGAATGGCCCAGCCAGAGCCCTGACTTAAACCCAATTGAGCATCTCTGGAGAGACCTAAAAATGGCTGTCCACCAACTTTTACCATCCAACCTGACAGAACTGGAGAGGATCTGCAAGGAGGAATGGAAGAGGATCCCCAAATCCATGTGTGAAAAACTTGTTGCATCTTTCCCAAAACAACTCATGGCTGTATTAGATCAAAAGGGTGCTCCTACTAAATACTGAGCAAAGGGTCTGAATACTTAGGACCATGTGATAAATTTGCAAAAATGTCAACAATTCTGTGTTTTTCTATCAATATGGGGTGCTGTGTGTACATTAATGAGGAAAAAAATTAACTTAAATGATTTTAGCAAATGGCTGCAATATAACAGAGTGAAAAATTTAAGGGGGTCTGAATACTTTCTGTCCCCACTGTACATCAAAGTCCCAACATTCTCCCTATATATCAGAGTCCACAGAGTGCCACACTATGGAAGAGCCCCCAGTGTTCCAACCTATGGCAGAGCCCCCAGTGTGCCACCCTACAGCAGAGCCCCCAGAGTAACACCTTATGGCAGAGCCCCCAATTGTGTCACCCTATGGCAGAGCCCCCCAGTGTGTCACCCTACGACAGGGCCCCCCAAAGTGTCACCCTACGGCAGAGCCCCCCAGAGTCCCACCCTGAGGGCAGAGCCCCCAAAATCCCATCCTGCGGCAGAGCCCCTAGAGTCCCAACCTGCGGCAGAGCCCCCAGAGTCCCACCCTGCAGCAGAGCCCCCAGAGTCCCCACCTGCAGCAGAGCCCCCAATGTCACCTTCCATCGGTGTCCCCTTACACACACCTTGGTGTGGTAGGCAGCTGGCAGAATAAGGCTTTTAAATATAATCCACTTGTTGCAGGCTCTGAACTGCGCAAGTGAGTTGTAGAGCCAGTGAAATAGTGAACTGCTGTGGTTGGCCTCAGATCTGGCAGTGAGGCATGTGAATAAAAGCCATGCTTGATGTGTGCCATGATATCACCGCACAGGCATGCACACAGACCTGCTCTGCTGCCTGATCTGAGGCCGGGCTCAGCAGAGCACTATTCAGATGACCCCGAATGGCAACAAGTGGATTTTTCACAGACATTGGATTGTTAGAGTGACTTCTGTTGAGCAGCAGTGGGCACACATTGATTATACAGTATACACCAGTGATAGCTGGTGCTCAAATTTTTTTTGGGGGGGGCACAAACAAAATTGGAAAAATGCTGAAAATTACTGGAAAAAAACATCAATTGCAGCCCCACTGTGCCCATCAAATGCAGCCACTGTGCCCCATCAAATGCAGCCACTGTGCCCCATCAAATGCAGCCACTGTGTCCATCAAATACAGCCACTGTGCCCCATCAAATGCAGCCACTGTGCCCATCAAATGCAGCCACTGTGCCCTATCAAATTCAGCCACTGTGCCCCATCAAATGTAACCACTGTGCACCATCAAATGCAGCCACTGTGCCCCATCAAATGCAGCCACTGTGCCCCATCAAATGCAGCCACTGTGCCCATCAAATACAGCCACTATGCCCCATCAAATGCAGCCACTGTATCCAGCAAATGCAGCCACTGTGCCATCAAATGCAGCCACTGTGACCCCCCCATGGCATTTAACCAGCACCCATGGTCGTTGTCTGACCGGCACGTACCCCATCTTGGTGGCGGGTCAGGCAGTGGGTGACGGCGATGAGATGTGGGATGGGCAGCGGCAAGCTATGGGTCAGGCGCCGGTGAGCTGTGTCCTCCATGCTTACTCCCTGCATCTCTTCTTTCCTTCTGCTAGGCGTTCAATAAGAGCGCCTGTCCTTTCAGCCAATCGCGTAGTGGGTATAAAACCCGCACTTACTAATTGGCAGAGAGGCGGTTCAGTGTTAGAAAAGCAAATATTAATTTGCTTTCTAACACACCTGGGTGGGCTCTGAGCACTCTGAGCTCTGAGGCCACCCTATTTTGAAGCCTATTAGAGCCTATGGCTCTAATCAGGTGCTTAAACCGCCCCCGCCGCTGTAATTCAGGCGCCCTAGGCGAGCCGAATGCTCGAATAGGGGGTGGCCACAGTGGCCATGGATAGATTTATGCTATGCATGAATCTATCCATTCTACATATAGGGGGTGGCATGATAGAGGGGCGGCACTCTTAATGGATGGGCCGCCCCTGGTATACACACAATTGTACAGTATACATACATAGTATACATATATACACACACCAGCACTTTTCACCCAAAAATCATCCTTATGGAACACACTGCTGCTGCCCCCTTCTCCTGGCATGCTGGGAATTGTAGTGACCTAGAAGCTCACAGACATTGGATGTGGTAATACAGGAGAGGAGACTGTGTCTGTGTACTGGTGGGCAGGTGTAGCAGAGATTATAGAAGTTCAGCACATCCTTCCCCCAGAAGCATGGTACTTCTCACACACAGAACATCGATCTAACAGCAGCCTAAGAGACAGGAGGAGCCCTGCTAGAGGTAACACAGCCTTCCCCCTCCTCATCAGGGTAAGCATTGATAAGAATACATTTAGTTTGGCTCAGCCAGCTTACCTTCTATCAGGCAGTAGTCCATACCCATGCTGCAGGCTGTCCCCTCCTCCCTCTCCTCTCCTCCACCTGTCGGCCGCACTGGAGAAGGGGGCATGTACACTGTGCTCCCATTGGCTGAGGAGGCAGTGGAGAGGTGGGGCAGCTACAATCTCGAGATTTGTATAGCAAAATGATGTTGGTAGTGTCCATTTCAGGGACAGATGTAAAAATATACAGATTTTTACAAACTATCCCTGCTTTAAGGAGGCTGGCAGCCCTGATGGGGCCCCCTAGTGGCCGTGGGACCCTCGGTCAGTGCCCGAGTGCCCGAACGGTCAGTCCGCCCCTAGTCCTTAGTCTTCTTGTCTTTGGCAAACTGTTTGTGGGCTTTCTTGTGCATCATCTTTAGAAGAGGCATCCTTCTGGGATGACAGCAATACAGCCATGCAGACCAATTTGATGCAGTGTGCGGCGTATGGTCTGAGCACTAACAGGCTGACACCCCACCCCTTCAACCTCTGCATCAATGCTGGCAGCACTGATATGTCTATTTCCCAAAGACAACCTCTGGATATGACTCTGAGCACGTGCACTCAACTTCTTTAGTCGACCATGGCGAGGCCTGTTCTGAGTGGAACATGTCCTGTTAAACCGCTTGATGGTCTTGGTCACCATGCTGCAGCTCAGTTTCAGGGTCTTGGCAATCTTCCTATAGCCTAGGCCATCTTTATGTAGAGCAACTTTTTTTTTCCCCAGATCCTCAGAGAGTTTTTTGCCATGAGGTTCCATGTTGAAATTCCAGTGACCAGTATGAGAGATTGAAAGTGATAACACCAAACTTAACACACCTGCTCCCCATTCACACTGAGACCTTGTAACACTAATGAGTCACATGACACCGGGGAGGGAAAAAGGGTAATTGGGCCCAATTTGGACATTTTCACTTAGGGGTGTACTCACATTTGTTGCCAGCGGTTTAGACATTAATGGCTGTGTGTTGCGTTATTTTGAGGGGACAGCAAATTTACACTGTTATACAAGCTGTACACTCACTACTTTACATTGCAGCAGTGTCATTTCTTCAGTGTTGTCACATGAAAGAATATAATAAAATATTTACAAAAATGTGATGAGTGTACTCACTTTTGTGAGATACTGTATATATGAAATACACTTCCTGCACGCCACTAACTCAGCTGCCTAATCTCTCTTCATTCATAACACTGTATATGGCGCCATGTAAGCAGCAGCCTTATATTATAGTGTGGGGCGTGGACTTAGCCCCCTGGGCCATGATTGGGCTGAGGCACCCTGGTCCACTACCACCTCGATGGTCATGTGCCTATTTGGGGAAGGGAGGTCCACAATAAAGTCCATAGCTATGTGCGTCCAAGGGTGTTTAGGACAGGCAAGGGTAGGAGCAATGCCGAGTGTTTGACTTTTGAGGATATAGAGTAGGCACAGGCTTTTACATAGGAACAGGAGTATTTTTGGAGAGAGGGTAAGCAAAGTCTGCAAGAAACCAAAGAAAAAGTTTTAGTGATCCCTGGGTGCCCAGCCATCTTAGCTTCAGAAAGCACTTTAAACCTTTTAAGGTGGAGGGGAACAAACAGCTTTGCTGGGGTAGAGTGGGCAGAGCAGTAAACTAAGCCTTTAAAATAGAGTCCAAAGGTCAGGAGAAAGGGCCTCTATCACTTATGTCAGTTGAAATATTGTGAACCTTATGCCACGTACACACGACCAGTTTAGCCGTTGGAATAAACTCCGAAGGTTTCTCCAACGGAACTCCGACAGAATTCCATTGAAGCGGTCTTGCCTACACACAGTCAATCCAAAGTCCGACCAAAGTCCGACCGTCCAGAACGCGGTGACGTACAGCACATACGATGGGACTAGAAAAAGGAAGTTCAATAGCCAGTAGCCAATAGCTTCCGTCTCGTGCTTGCTTCAGAGCAAGCATCATTTTTGGTCCATTGGAACACCATACAGACGAGCGTTTTTCCCAATAGGAATTGGTTCCGTCTGAAATATTTAGAGCATGTTCTATTTCTAGGTCCGTTAGAATTTTCGAAAAAGAAAGTCCAATGAGGCACACACACAATCGGAATAGATGATGGAAAGCTTCCGTCAGACTTTTTCTGTCGGACATTCCGCTCGAGTGTACGTGGCTTTAGAAGAATTTTTCAAAAGGGTTCAAAGCTGCATGGCAAGGCATCTGTTGCCATTCTTAGAACCTAGACAGTAGGTAATAGTGAAATCAAAGAGGGTAAAGATCAGAAGCCATTGGGCCTGATATTGATTAGAGCACTTGGCCGTCTTAAAGTACTCCAAAATGTTGCACTGCTTTTAAATCACTAGGCTGAACTCAATGGGTGATAGCCTGTACTTTGGCAGGATCCATGGCAATCCCAATAGTGGACAGTATATATTCCAGGAATTCAGAGACATGAAAAATACATTTGGAAAGCTTTACATATAGACTGTTGTCAGAGTTTTGACAGGACTGTATGGGCATTATTATTATTAATGTTATTATACAGGATTTATATAGCGCCAACAGTTTGCTCAGCGCTTTACAGGAGGGCAGACAGTACAGTTACAAAACAATTCAATACAGGAGGAATCAGAGGGCCCTGCTCATTAGAGCTTACAATCTAGAAGGGAGGGTCAGGTAAAACCAAAGGTAATAACTGTGTGAGATAAACTGATGGATCATAATGATCACTGAGGCTTGATTCACACTAATGCATTTTTTGATGCATTTTGCATTTTGCAGAAATGCAGGGAAATTTTTTAACATGGGTTCCTATGGAACATTTTCACATCAATGCATTTTGTGCCTCTGCATTTTTGGAAAGGGTTGGGGACTTTTCCAGCAAAATGCAGCATTTTGCATGTAATAGAATTCAATGGACCCACATCCTAAACGCAATTATCGCGTTTTTACCTTGATTTTGCCACGATTTGCTTTTTTTTTCATTTTTTTTTTACACTGTAATCAGCTGGCTGTTAAGGAGGGGGCTGGGAAGCTGGCTGCCGCGTCCTTAACAACCGATGAGTCATCAGCTGTCAGCTGGCTTCCCGCCTTTGTAAAAAAATATGCCGGCTACAAAAAAATTGTGAAAAAAAACAGCATGGGGTCCCCCCAGGTCCATACCAGGCCCTTGGGTCTAGAATGGATTTGGAGGGGACCCCCACACACCAAAATTTTAAAAAAAATTTGCGTAGGAGTCCCCCCAAAATCCATACCAGACCCTTATCCGTGCATGCAGCCCGGCAGGTCAGGAAAGGGAGGGGACGAGCGCCCCCCCTGAACCATACCAGGCCGCATGCTCTTAACATGGGGGGATGGGTGCTTTGGGGCAGGGGGAGCTCTGCCTCCCCCACCCCAAAGCACGTTGCCCCCATGTTGATGAGGACAAGGGCCTCTTCCCGACAACCCTTGCCCGGTGGTTGTTGGGGTCTACGGGCAGGGGGCTTATCGAAATCTGGGGCTTATCGGAATCTGGAAGCCCCCTTTAACAAGGGGGCCTCCAGATCCCGGCCCCCTCTATGTGTAGGAGTATGGGGTACATTGTACCCCTAACCATTCACTAAAAAAATGTAGTGTAGTGTTAAAAAATACAGTAGACAGTTTTTGACAAGTCTTTTATTAAAAATCTTCTTCTCCTTCTCCCCCTGCTTCTTCTTCCGCTCTTCTTCTGTCTTCTTTGTCCGGTGTTCTTCTTCCTTCTCCTCAGTCGATGACCCTCCTCCGATGCTGCGTCCCGCTGATCTGTCGGCGCTGATGTCCTGCATTTCTTAATTAATGATGGGGGCGTGGCAATCGGATTGAATCATCCAGAGGCCATGCCCCCTTGTGATGTCACCACCCGGGGTGTGATAGGTCTGTTACGTCACAAGGGGGCATGGTCTCCAGATGATGCAATCCATTTGCCACTCCCCCATCGTTATTTAAGAAATGCAGGACATCAGCACCGACAGATCAGCGGGACGCAGCATTAGAGGAGGGTCGTTGGCTGGAGCGGTGGCAAAGGAAGAAGAACACCAGACAAAGAAGACACAAGAAGAGTCTGGAAGAAGAAGCAGGGGGAGAAGGAGAGGCCAGAGGATGAAGATGCGGGAGAAGATGGTGGAAGACCGGAGGAAGAAGTGGAGAAGAAGCTGAGTCTTGTCAAAAACTGTCTACTGTATTTTTTAACACTACACTACTCTTTTTTTAGTGAATGGGTAGGGGGTACAATGTACCCCCTACTCATTCACATCTGGGGGTGGGATCTGGGGACCCCCTTGTTAAAGGGGGCTTCCAGATTCCAAAATGCCCCCACCCGCAAACCCCTACAGCCACCGGGCAAGGTTGTTGGGAAGAGGCCCTTGTCCCCATCAACATGGGGACAACGTGCTTTGGGGTGGGAGGTGCAGAGCCCCCCTGCCCCAAAGCACCCATCCCCAATGTTGAGGGCATGTGGCCTGGTATGGTTCAGCAGGGGGGGTCGCTCGCTCATCCCCTCCCTTTCCTGACCTGCCGGGCTGCATGTTCAGATAAGGGTCTGGTATGGATTTTGGGGAGACCCCCATGCCATTTTTTTAAATTTTGGTGTGTGGGGGTCCCCTCCAAATCCATACTAGACCCAAGGGCCTGGCATGGACCTGGGGGGGACCCCACGCTGCTTTTTTATCGATTTGTTTTAGCTGACAATTCTTTTTTTTTACATTGAGCGTCCCCTTGTCCCTTCCCTTTCCTGACCTGCTGGGCTGCATGCACGGATAAGGGTCTGGTATGGATTTTGGGGGGACCCCCACGCCAATTTTTTTTTATTTTGGTGTGTGGGGGTCCCCCCTGAATCCATACTGGACCCAAGGGCCTGGTATGGACTTGGGGGGACCCCACGCTGTTTTTGTCAATTTTTTTTTAGCCGGCAATTTTTTTTTTTACATTGAGCGGGAAGCCAGCTGACAGCTGATGGCTCATCGGTTGTTAAGGACATGGTGGCCAGCTTCCTGGCCCCCTCCTTAGCAACCAGCTATGTACAGTGTAAAAAAAATGAAAAAATTTAAAAAAACGCAAATTGCAGTAAAATCACGGTAAAAACGCATGTCCAAAAATGCGGCTAGCACCGCAAAAAGCACTGCAGAAACACTCAAAAGCAACATGCATAGATATGAATCGAGCCTGAAAGAGGAAGAGCAAATCAGGATGTCATCCAAATACACAAGAACGTACTAGCCCTGATGCTCACAAAAGATGTAATTTACAAATTTCTGGAAGACAGCTGGTGCATTACACAGGCAAAACAGAATGACAAGGTATTCCTAGCGACCGAGTATCAAAAGCCGTCTTGCACTCCTCACCCTCCCGAATACAAACCAAATTGTGAGCTCCATGATAATCAATTTTGGTGAAAAATTGAGCTCCCTGGATGTGACTAAAGAGCTCAGTAATGAGCAGTAGGGGATACTTGTGATAGTAATCTTGTTTAAGCCACAAGTAGTTGATACAGGGCTGTAAGGACTTATCTTTTTTTTCAACAAAAAAGAAACCTGCCCCTGCAGGGGACATGAACGGGCGAATGAACCCCTTCTACAAATTTTCCTGAATATAGGTTTTGATTGTGATGAGGAGGTAGAACAGAAGCATCCTTTTCAGAGAACACGTCAGTCACAAAATCAGCTTAACAGGTAGGGAAAGTTCAGACTGTGAGGTGGGCTAGTATTTTGATGGTTTTAATGCAGTTCTGGAGGCAGGTCTGAGACCTGGATATAATCTCTCTTGTATCCTAATCTACGTGCGGGTATGGAATTTAAGCCAGGGATAACCTAGAATAAGGATATATGTAGGAGATGTTATCAAGTAGAAGCTGATTGTCTGCCTATGTTTTTCCCCAATGGTCCGAGTAATAGGAAGAGTACAAATGGTGACCAGGCCCATGCATAAGGGAGAGTTATCAACAGCTAAAACTGAAAAGGGGCTGTGCACATTAGTCAAGGGAATCTGCAGACGGTGTGCAAATAAATTGTTAGAATATAAGAATGCTGAGAGGTGATGGGATAACGTGGCAGAATTAGACTCTTGGCTTTTCCCGGGTTATTGGGGCAGCTAGCGTAAAAATGGCCCTGGCTACCGCAATATAAGCAGTCACTGGGATTTCCTTCTAACCTTATCCTTAGAGGATAAATGAGTAGTGCCAATTTGCATGGGCTCCTCTTAGAGAGGTTGAGATGGCCCAGAGAGGCCTGATGGAGAAAAATTGGGCACTGCTCTAGGAGGCATGGAAACAAACAGCTCTGTGCACCTTTCCTGTAAATGCCTGCCTATATGGATGGTTACTTGCATGGTCTAATCCAAAAATTTTGGTTCAGGGTAGTATACTAAGAAGTCCTTATTGAGTCTGATAGGCCTAATTTGAACTGGCTTTTTAGAGCTGGGTCATTCCACCCTGAGTCAGGTGCCCAGAGGCAGAATTTAGAGCAGTATGGGCATTTGAAGCCCACAAGCATTTATTTCCTGGATGCGGTGAATGCTGTGCTCCCAGCATTCACTGCTCGTTCCTGCACATGCTCAGTGGCATCCTGGGAAGCCTGAGACTAACTCCCAGGAGACTGTGCGGAGTCTGGGAGAGGCTAGAAACACGCCTACTCCCACGGGAGGAGAACCAGGAAGTGCAAAGAAGAATAGAAAAATAAAAGGTAATCACAGCGATTTAGAATTTTTTTAAAGGGCATGTCAGCATCTAGGCAAGGAAGAGAATACATACAGATATTGTTCAAAATTTGGGTGGAACCCCGCTTTAAGTTGTGTTAATATGTTAATCCTAAATTTGTCAAGCAGCTAAATAATGCAGCTTTTCTGCCTTCCTACACTTAGTACACTAAGCATGCACATGTCAACATTTTACCTTAAAAATTAAGTGAAAACAAATGCAACTAGCTTTAAGAAATTAAAGTGGTTGTAAACCCATACATACAATGAATGGACTATCCTAAGATGATACGCAGAGATGAAACAAATCCTCCTGCATAAATTGTATCTGTCTATCTGCAGTCTTCTCTTCACTACACCTGTTCAAATTGTTGAATTTATAAGCTCTTCTGACAGTTCAGAAAAAAGGAGGTGGAGAGCTGAAGTTACACTCTGCATAGCTCAGTGAGGAGTGCTCTGAGAGCTGATTGGAGGGAAGAGAAACACCCCTTTACACAGCTCACAGGAACAGAGCTGAGGCTTGCAATCTGCTGGAGGTCCCTCCCCTGTCACCATTTTTCTCTTGGTATCAGGAAAAATTGTTAGACGTGATTCATGCTGATAACAAAAAAGAACATAGCAACCAATAGAAATAACACTTAGTGCTTTTAATTGAGACATATACACACTATAGAAGCATATGCTTTGTTCATATTTCAGGTCTAAAGGTTTAGAATAGGGGTGTCCAAACTTTTTTCAAAGAGGGCCAGATTTGATGAAGTGAACATTAGTGAGGGCCAACCATTTTGCCTGACATTCTTTGAACCATTAAATTCGGTCTAAGTTTGTTCATCCGAGCACTTATACATACACTGCCCAACAAGAATTCTCTTGCCTTGTGGCTGTGTGCAGTGACGAGATGAGCTCGGGCGTGTTATTTGGATATATATATATCTTTGTGGCCCCAATGAATCCCAGAGCACTGCTAAGGACTAGGGATGAGCTTCGAGTTCGAGTCGAACTCATGTTCGACTCGAACATCGGCTGTTCGCAAGTTCGCCGAACAGCGAACAATTTGGAATTCGAATGCCGCGGAACACCCTTTAAAAGTCTATGGGAGAAATCAAAAGTGCTAATTTTAAAGGCTTATATGCAAGTTATTGTCATAAAAAGTGTTTGGGGACCTGGGTCCTGCCCCAGGGGACATGGATCAATGCAAAAAAAGTTTTAAAAACGGCCGTTTTATCGGGAGCAGTTATTTTAATAATGCTTAAAGTCAAACAATAAAAGTGTAATATCCCTTGAAATTTCATAGCTGGGGGTGTCTATAGTATGCCTGTAAAGGGGCGCATGTTTCCCGTGTTTAGAACAGTCTGACAGCAAAATGACATTTCAAAGGAAAAAAGTAATTTAAAACTACTTGCAGCTATTGCATTGCCGGTCCGACAATACACATAAAAGTTCATTGATAAAAACAGCATGGGAATTCCCCAAAGGGGAACCCCGAACCAAAATTTAAAAAAAAATGACGTGGGGGTCCCCCTAAATTCCATACCAGGCCCTTCAGGTCTGGTATGGATATTAAGGGGAACCCCGGCCAAAATAAAAAAAATGCCGTGGGGGTCCCCCTAAATTCCATACCAGACCCTTCAGGTCTGGTATGGATTTTAAGGGGAACCCCGCGCCAAAATTAAAAAAAAAAAACGGTGTGGGGTCCCCCCAAAAATCCATACCAGACCCTTATCCGAGCACGCAACCTGGCAGGCCTCAGGAAAAGAGGGGGGGACGAGAGAGCGGCCCCCCTCCTGAACCGTACCAGGCCACATGCCCTCAACATTGGGAGGGTGCTTTGGGGTAGCCCCCAAAACACCTTGTCCCCATGTTGATGAGGACAAGGGCCTCATCCCCACAACCCTGGCCGGTGGTTGTGGGGGTCTGCGGGTGGGGGGCTTATCAGAATCTGGAAGCCCCCTTTAACAAGGGGACCCCCAGATCCCGCCCCCCCCGTGTGAAATGGTAATGGGGTACAAAAGTACCCCTACCCTTTCACTAAAAAACTGTCAAAAATGTTAAAAATGACAAGAGACAGTTTTTGACAATTCCTTTATTTAAATGCTTCTTCTTACTTCTTTCTAATATCTTCCTTCATCTTCTTCTTCTGGTTCTTCTGATTCTTCTGGTTCTTCCTCCGGTGTTCTCGTCCAGTATCTCCTCCGTGGTGTCTTCTATCTTCTTCTCCTCGGGCCGCTCCGCACCCATTGCATGGGGGGAGGCTCCCGCTCTTCTCTTCATCTTCTCTTCTTCATCTTCTTCTCTTCTTCTCTTCTTCATTTTCTTCTCCGGGCCGCTCAGTATCCATGCTGGCATGGTGGGAGGCTCCCGCTGTGTGACGCTTTTCCTCTTCTGACGGTTCTTAAATAACGGGGGCGAGGCCACACGGTGACCCCGCCCCCCTCTGACACACAGGACATGATGGGACTTCCTGTGGCATTCCCCGTGATGTCACAGGGAAGTCCTGTCAAGTCACCGTGCATCAGAAGGGACGGGGTCACTGTGTGGCCCCGCCCCCCGTTATTTAAGAACCGTCAGAAGAGGAGACGCGTCAGACAGTGGGAGCCTCCCTCCATGCCAGCATGGGTGCGGAGCGGCCCGAAGAAGAAGATGAAGAAGAGAAGAAGAGAAGAAGATGAAGAAGAGAAGAAGATGAAGAGAAGAGCGGGAGCCTCCCCCATGCCATGGGTGCGGAGCGGCCCGAGGAGAAGAAGATAGAAGATGCCGCGGAGGAGATGCTGGACGAGAACACCGGAGGAAGAACCAGAAGAGCCAGAAGAACCAGAAGAAGAAGAAGATGGAGGAAGATGGAAGAAAGAAGAAGCATTTAAATAAAGGAATTGTCAAAAACTGCCTCTTTCATTTTTATCATTTTTGACAGTTTTTTAGTGAAATGGTAGGGGTACTTTTGTACCCCCTTACCATTTCACACGGGGGGGGCCGGGATCTGGAGGTCCCCTTGTTAAAGAGGGCTTCCAGATTCCAATAAGCCCCCCGCCCGCAGACCCCCACAACCACCGGCCAGGGTTGTGGGGATGAGGCCCTTGTCCTCATCAACATGGGGACAAGGTGTTTTGGGGGGCTACCCCAAAGCACCCTCCCAATGTTGAGGGCATATGGCCTGATACGGTTCAGGGGGGGCGCTCTCTCGTCCCCCCCTCTTTTCCTGCGGCCTGCCAGGTTGCATGCTCAGATAAGGGTCTGGTATGGATTTTTGGGGGGACCCCACACCTTTTTTTTTTTAATTTTGGTGCGGGGTTCCCCTTAAAATCCATACCAGACCTGAAGGGCCTGGTATGGAATTTAGGGGGACCCCCATGTCATTTTTTAAAAAATTTTGGTTCGGGGTTCCCCTGTGGAGAATTCCCATGCCGTTTTTATCAATGAACTTTTATGTGTATTGTCGGACCAGCAATGCAATAGCCGCGAGTAGTTTTAAATGACTTTTTTCCTTTGAAATGTAATTTTGCTGTCAGACTGTTCTAAACATGGGAAACATGCGCCCCTTTAAAGGCATACTATAGACACCCCCCAGCTACGAAATTTAAAGGGATATTACACTTTTATTGTTTGACTTTAAGAATTATTAAAATCACTGCTCCCGAAAAAACGGCCGTTTTTAAAACTTTTTTTTGCATTGATACATGTCCCCTGGGGCAGGACCCAGGTCCCCAAACACTTTTTATGACAATAACTTGCATATAAGCCTTTAAAATTAGCACTTTTGATTATTCCTGTTCGTGTCCCATAGACTTTAACGGTGTCTGCGTGTTCAAACGAACTTTTTTCCTGTTCGCATGTTCTCGTGTGAACCGAACAGGGGGGTGTTCGGCTCATCCCTACTCAGGACTAAGGATGAGCTTGGGTGTGTTATATGTGTTATATTGGTGTATAACACGCACAGGCATATAACACGTACCTTCACTTTAAGGGGAAAGTTCCAGGAAAGAAATTCAATTTTAAATAAAGAACTGTTAAGCAAAATAAGGGTCAGTGCCCATCAATCCAACCTAATCGGTGCCCATCTGCAGCCTCACCACTGCCATGAATGCAGCCTCACCATTTCCATGAATGCAGCCTCACCATTTCCATGAATGCAGCCTTACCATTGCAATCAATCCAGCCTTACCATTGCAATCAATGCAGCCTTACCATTGCCTTGAATGCAGCCTTACCATTGCAATCGATGCAGCCTTACCATTGCCATGAATGCAGCCTTACCATTGCAATCAATGCAGCCTCACATGTGCCATGAATGCAGCCTCACATGTGACATTAATGCAGCCTTACCATTGCCATCAGTGCAGCCTAATTGATGCCCATCTGCAGCCTCGGAGGGGACAGGGAGGGGGGTGGGATGAGTGCTGACAGATTACATACAGGAGAATCTCCTGTTTACTCGGTGGCCTTTTTAATATAAAGTCCCACCTCCTATGATAAACAGAACAGTCGTCCAATGGCAGCCCAGGAGACAGGACTTCCTATAACAGATGCCGCTGAGTAAACAGGAGATTCTCCTGTATGTAATCTGACAGCGCTCATCCCATCCCTTCCCTGTCCCCTCCGAGACAGCACCGATAAATATGGTATATATCTTTTGTGGCCGTGGGGGCCACAAATGATATATATATATCCAAATCACCAGGGGGGCCGCATTAAACCAGAATGTGGGCCGCAATTGGCCCATGGGCCAGAATTTGGACATGCCTGGTTTAGAACCAATGAGCATGCACCATGCAAGACAGCAGGTCAAAAAGCTGTGCACAATGTATATGCATTAACATTTATTTAATTGGAAATCTGTTCAGAGAGAGTAACATAAAAAATGGAGTACACAGTAGCCACATTGGGCGCATCTGTGCATGGGCACTGTGTGAGTTACAGGACAGTGTGCACTTTAGCTTACAATCTCCTTATATCAGAATTCACATAATGTGTTTTTGTTTCCACCTAAGATGTGCATGAAGGACCCTTAACAACAGTTATACATACTGAAATCTGACTGGATGCTTTGAGAAAATCCTCTCCATTTATTTTTTTCAGCTTTTATACTCATGATAAAGGTTAGTAATTGTTGCCAGTATTGGTAACCTTTATTCAAAGCCATAAACAAATTTTACTCCTATTTGCATAACAAAAAATGTATTTAAAGATTGGTACTTTCACTATTATAATGCACTGAAAAAATATTTATATATAAATAGTATTTTGCCACGTTGGCACAAGGCACAAATGAATGCTTAGAACATTGCTGAATTTTAAGGGTTCTTAACCACGTGAAGTCCGAATGACGGCTACAGCGCGGACCTCAATTTCCGGGAGGCCGTCATATGACGTCCTCCCCTTTTCTCGCTCCCCGTGCATGCTCGCGAGCGCGCATCTGGGAAATTCTGTGCTGCCATGTGCCTTGGACACAGCCAGTCACAGATCACTGTAAATGGCCAATCACAGCGGCCGTTTACAGTGCGATCAGCGTGGCCAATGAGAGATGATCTCAAATGTAAACAGAGACCGCGTGTGAGGAGAGAGAGAGAATCTGACAGAGATCTGTGCTCCAGTGAGTGTTAACACAAATTACAGTGCCAAAACAGTGCCAAACCAGTGCCCAGTGCCCAAACAGTTCCCCATCAGTACAGTGCCTATTTGGGATCTGTGCCCACCTGTGCCAATCGGTGCCCACCTATGCCAATCTGTGCCCACCTGTGACCACCTGTGCCAATCTGTGCCCACCTGTGCCAATCTGTGCCATTGGTGATCAGTGTCGTGCACATCTTTGCAATCAGTGCACAACTGTGCCACCTCTTCAGTGCCCACCTGTGCCACCTCATCAGTGCCCACTTGTGCCACCTCATCGGTGCCCACCTGTGCCAATCAGTGCCCATCTGTGCCACCTCATCAGTGCACATCTGTGCAATCAATCAGTGCACATCTGTGCCACCTCATCAGTGCCATCTGTGCCACCTCATCAGTGCCCATCTTTGCCACCTCATCAGGGCACATCTGTGTCACCTCATCAGTGCACATCTGTGCAATCAATCAGTGCCCATCTGTTCCAACTCATCAGTGCCCATCTGTGCCATAAATCAGTGCATATCTGTGCCATAAATCAGTGCCCATCTGTGCCGCCTCATTAATGCACATCTGTGTAATCAATCAGTGCCCGTCTGTGCAGCTTCATCAGTGCCCATCTGTGTCGCCTCATCAGTGCCCATCTGTGCCACCTCATCAGCGCACATCTGTGTAATCAGTACACATCTGTGCTGCCTCATCAGTGCACATCTGTTCCACCTCATCAGTGCACATCTGTTCCACCTCATCAGTGCACATCTGTTCCACCTCATCAGTTCCCCTCTGTGCCACCTCATCAGTGCCCATCTGTGCTCATCAGTGCCGCCTCATCAGTGCCCATCAGTGCAGGCTTATCACACACCTGTGTAGTCGCATCACCATCAGCAACCATGTCCAAAAGATGCTTTTCCACCAAGGAGGTGTACAAAATACTTTCCCAGGCCAACAAGAGCAATGGGGAGCTCTCTTTTTTGGATTCCCTTTCAAACTCAGATTCTGAGTCGGACATAAATTATGAGCCAGTCCTTAGTAGTGGAACACTGAGTGACTTCTGGTGAGGAGGCAGTGCCATCCACCAGCACCGCAGTGCCATCCACCAGCACGGCAGTGCCACCGACCAGCACCGCAGTGCCTTGGCAAGAAAGGCCAAGGACCCATGCCAGCCTTCTCTATGTCCTTCAGAACCACTTCCTCCTTAGAGGCTTCCTTCTAATACAGGAGAAATCAACATTCTCCCTTTCACTGCCCAGCCAGGAGTCCAGGCGGACACAGAGAATTTTTCCCCAATAAATTTTTTTGATTTAATTTTTACAGAGGACATGCTATCAACAATTGTGGCCCAGTGCAACCTCTATGCAAAGCAATTTATTTTAAATGCTCCAACGTCCTATTATGCCCATCCCTATGAGTGGAGAGACCTAACGGTGGAGGAGTTGAAGGTTTTTTTAGGCCTCACATTTTGTAATGGACTCACCAAAAAAAAAACACTTTGAATTCCTATAGGTCAATCCACCCCATGCCAATCTTCTCCAAGGTAATGCCCAGAACCAGATACCTCATGATAATGAGGTTCCTACATTTCAATGATAATACCCAGTGCCCTCCCCTAAATGACCCAAATTATGACAGGCTTTTCAAAATTTGGCCACTTCTACATTATTTTTCTGAAGTATTCCCCCAGCTGTTTACCCCGGACCAACACATATGTGTGGATGAGTCCCTTGTTATATTTAGTGACGGGCTTAAAATCAAACAATTTATTCCCAGCAAAAGGGCCCATTATGGGGTGAAGGTGATAATACAAATTATGTGACCGAGTCACAGGGTACATATATGCCTTCAAAGTGTATGAAGGGAAGGACACCCAGCTGCAACCCCCTAATTTCCCAGACTACTTGGGATCAAGCGGGAAAATTGTTTGGGACCTCATATACCCCCTTAGGAGAAAGGCTACCATGTATACGTAGACAACTTCTACACATCTCTGCCCCTGTTCCACAACCTTCACCGGAAAAAGACGCCAGCATGTGGCACCATAAAAAAGAACCGGAAGGGCTTTCCTCAAAGTCTTGTCAATAAGAAGTTGAGAAAAGGAAAAACGTCAAGTCTGCGAAACAAGGAGATTTTGGCAGTGAGGTGGAGGGACAGAAGGGATGTCTACATCTTGTCTTCGATCCACAATGATACCTTCGTGGAAATCCCCAGAAGGAATGGCCCCATCCAAAAACCAAAATGCATCTATGAATATAATTTGTTCATGGAGGAGTCAACTTCAATGACCAAATGCTCGAACCATACCTTGCCACAAGACAGGCATACCATTGGTATAAAAAAGTTGCAATTTATTTTTTTCAATTGGCCATATACAACTCAAACGTCATTTACCGCAACTCCATCCAAAACCCCAAATGCTTCCTTGGCTACCAGGAGGAAGTTTTCACTGCCCTTATATTTCTGACCGGCCCACCAGAAAACATTCAATCAGATGTTCTTAGTCGACTCTCCAAACACCACTTTCCAGATAAACTCCCTCCCAGACCAACTGGCCAACGACGTCAAAAAAATGTAAGATGTGTACCAGAGCAGGAGTCAGAAGAGACACATCTTATTATTGTGCCCAATGTCCTTCCCAACCAGGCCTCTGCATAGGTGCTGTTACCAAACTTCAATAAATTATTAGTGAAGTATGGTAAACATAATCCTCAGTTCCTGCGTTCACACACCTTCACACCCCTTATGCCACTGCCTGCTCTGTAACTGACCCTGGCTTGTTATTCGACCACGCTTCTGTCTGACGATTCTGTACATACCTCTGCCTGATCTGGAGCTGAACTTGGACTGTTTGACCATGTTTTTTACGTTGGGGTGTTAGCTTTACAAAATGGGGTCATTTTGTGGGTGTTTCCATTGTCCTGGTGCTCCAGGGCTTTCAAAAGTGTAATAGGTAGTTGAGAAATGAGATGTGCAATTTTTGCTCCTAGAACACCTGATGGTGCTCCCTGCATGTTGGGCCTCTGTATGTGGCCAGGCAGTGAAAAAGTCCCACACATGTGGTATCGTAATACTCAGGAGGAGTAGCAGAATGTATTTTGGGGTGCATTTTTGCTATCCAAATGCTATGTGTTGGAAATATCTTATAAACGGACAACTTTGTGTAAAAAAAAGCGTTTTCATTCTTTTCCACATTTTCCAAAAACTTCTGGAAAAAAATGAACGGTTCAAAAGACACATTATGCCTCATAGATTATAAATTGGGGTGCTCCCTGCATGTTGGGCCTCTGTATGTGGCCAGGCAGTAAAAAAGTCCCACACATGTGGTATCACTATGCTCAGGAGGAGTAGCAGAATGTATTTTGGGGTGTCATTTGTGGTATGCACATGCCATGTGAGAGAAATAAGCTATTACAATGACAATTTTGTGAAAAAATAAAAATAAAAAATAAAAATCTTAATTTTGCAAAGAATTGTGGGAAAAAAATTACAACTTCAAATAACTCACTATGCCTCTTACTAAATACCTTGAAATGTCTACATTCCAAAAAGGGGTTATTTGGAGGGCATTTGTACTTTCCTGGCTTGTTAGGGTCTCAAGAAATGAGATAGGCCGCCAGGACATCAGATTTGATACTTTTTTATGATTTGCACCATGGCTTGTAGACTCTAAAACTTTCACACAGACTAAATAATTTCCACTCATTTTAGGTTATTTTTACCAAAGATATGTAGCAGTATAAATTGTGGCCAAATGTATGAAGAAAAGTTACTAATTTGTAAAATTTTAACACAGAAATTAAGAAAAATTTGTTTTTTATCAAGATTTTCAGTCTTTTTTCATTTATAGTGCAAAAAATAAAAAACCCAGAGGTGATCAAATACCACCAAAAGAAAGCTCTATTTGTATGAAAACAGGACAAAAAATAATTTGGGTACAGTGTTGCATGACTGAGTAATTGTCATTCAAATTGTGAGAGCACTGAAAGCTGAAAAGTGGTCTGGACAGGAGGGTGGTTTAAGTGCCCAGTAGGGATGGGCCGAACACCCCCCTATTCAGTTCACAGTAGAACATGCGAACAGGCAAAAAATTTGTTCAAACACGCGAACACCGTTAAAGTCTATGGGACACGAACGTGAAAAATCAAAAATGATAATTTTAAGGGTTAATATGCAAGTTATTGTCATAAAAAGTATTTGAGGACCTGGGTCCTGCCCCAGGGGACATGTATCAATGCAAAAAAAGTTTTAAAAACGTCAGTTTTTTCGGGAGCAGTGATTTTAATAATGCTTAAAGTGAAACAATAAAAGTGAAATATTCCTTAAAATTTCTTACCTGGGGGGGTGTCTATTGTATGCCTGTAAGGTGGCGCATGTTTCCCTGTGTTTACAACAGTCCGAGAGCAAAATGACATTTCTAAAGGAAAAAAAAGTAATTTAAAAGTACTAGCATTAGCGATGGCAGCTATAATGAATTGTCGGGTCTCTGCAATACTCATAAAAGTCATTAAAAAAACGGCCTGGGGTTTCCCCACAGTGCATTACCAGGCCCTTTGGGTCTGGTATGAATATTAGGGGGAACCCCGAACCAAAATTTAAAAAAAAAATGCGTGGGGGTCCCCCAAATTGGGTCCCCCAAAACTGGCCCTTCAGGACTGGTATGGATATAAAGGGGAACCTGTCCCCAATTTTTTTAAAAAAATGGCGTGGGGGTCCCCCTCAAAGTCCATACCAGACCCTTATCTGAGCACGCAACCTGGCAGGCTGCAAGAAAAGAGGGGGGCAATAGAGCAACCCCCCTCCTGAACCATACCAGGACACATGCCCTCAACATGGGGAGGATGCCCCCATGTTGATGGGGACAAGGACCTCATCCCCGCAACCCTTGCCCGATGGTTGTGGGGGTCTGCGGGCAGGGGGCTTATCGGAATCTGGAAGCCCCCTTTAACAAGGGGACCCCCAGATCCTGGCCCCTCCCATGTGAATTGGTAATGGGGTACAAATGTACCCCTACCATTTCACAAAAAAGTGTCAAAAATGTTTAAAAAGACAAGAGTATGGATGAGCCTAACACCCCCCTGTTCGGTTCGCACCAGAACATGCGAACAGGCAAAAAATTTGTTCGAACATGCGAACACCGTTAAAGTCTATGGGACACGAACATGAATAATCAAAAGTGCTATATTAAAGGCTTATATGCAAGTTATTGACATAAAAAGTGTTTGGGGGACCTGGTTCCTGCCCCAGGGGACATGGATTAATGCAAAAAAAGTTTTAAAAACGGCCGTTTTTTCGGGAGCAGTGATTTTAATAATGCTTAAAGTGAAACAATAAAAGTGTAATATCCCTTTAAATTTCATACCAGGGGTGTGTATATAGTATGCCTGTAAAGGGGCGCATGTTTCCCATGTTTAGAACAGTCTGACAGCAAAATTACATTTCAAAGGAAAAAAGTCATTTAAAACTACTCGCGGCTATTAATGCATTGCTGGTCCGACAATACACATAGAAGTTCATTGATAAAAATGGCATGGGAATTCCCCACAGGGGAACCCTGAACCAAAATTTTTAAAAAAATGACGTGGGGGGTTCCCCTAAATTCCATACCAGACCCTTCAAGTCTGGTATGGATTTTAAGGGGAACCCCGTGCCAAAAAAAAAAAAAAATGGCATGGGGTCCCCCCGAAAATCCATACCAGACCCTTATCCAAGCACGCAACCTGGCATTCCGCAGGAAAAGAGGGGGGGATGAGAGAATGGCCCCCCCTCCTGAACCGTACCAGGCCACATGCCCTCAACATTGGGAGGGTGCTTTGGGGTAGCCCCCCAAAACACCTTGTCCCCATGTTGATGAGGACAAGGGCCTCATACCCACAACCCTGGCCGGTGGTTGTGGGGTCTCGGGTGGGGGGATTATCGGAATCTGAAAGCCCCCTTTAACAAGGGGACCCCCAGATCCTGGCCCTCTCCCCTGTGTGAAATGGTAAGGCCATTTCACTAAAAAACTGTCAAAAATGTTAAAAATGACAAGAGACAGTTTTTGACAATTCCTTTATTTAAATGCTTCTTCTTTCTTCTTTCTTCTTTCTTCTATCTTCTATCTTCCTTCGGTTTCTTCCTCTGTCTTCTTCTTCTTCTGGTTCTTCTGGCTCTTCTGGTTCTTCCTCCGGTGTTCTCGTCCAGCATCTCCTCTGCGGCGTCTTCTTCCCTTCTTCTCCTCGGGCCACTCCACATCCATGGCATGGAGGGAGGCTCCCGCTCTTCCCTTCATCTTCTTCTCTTCTTCATCTTCTTCTCCGGGCCGCTCCGCATCCATGGTGGCATGGAGGGAGGTTCCCGCTGTGTGACGCTTCTCCTCTTCTGACGGGTCTTAAATAACGGGGGGGGTGGGGCCACCCGGTGACCCCGACCCCCTCTGATGCACGGTGACTTGACGGGACTTCCCTGTGGCGTCACAGGGAATGCCACAGGGAAGTCCCGTCATGTCCCTGTGCGCCCCCCCATTATTTAAGAACCGTCAGAAGAGGAGATGCATCACGCAGCGGGAGCCTCCCTCCATGCCACCATGGATGCGGAGCGGCCCGGAGAAGAAGATGAAGAAGAGAAGAAGATGAAGAAGAGAAGAAGATGAATAGAAGAGCAGGAGCCTCCCTCCATGCCATGGATGCGGAGCGGCCCGAGGAGAAGAAGGGAAGAAGACGCCGCGGAGGAGGTGCTGGACGAGAACACCGGAGGAAGAACCAGAAGAGCCAGAAGAACCAGTAGAAGAAGAAGATGGAGGAAGAAACCGAAGGAAGATAGAAGAAAGAAGAAGCATTTAAATAAAGGAATTTTCAAAAACTGTCTCTTGTCATTTTTAACATTTTTGGCAGTTTTTTAGTGAAATGGTAGGGGTACCATTTCACACGGGGGGGAGGGCAGGGATCTGGGGGTCCCCTTGTTAAAGGGGGCTTCCAGATTCCGATAAGTCCTTCGCCCGCAGACCCCCACAACCACCGGCCAGGGTTGTGGGGATGAGGCCCTTGTTCTCATCAACAGACAGACCTTGGGGACAAGGTGTTTTGGGGGGCTACCTCAAAGCACCCTCCCAATGTTGAGGGCATGTGGCTTGGTATGGTTCAGGAGGGGGGCGCTCTCTCGTCCCCCCCTCTTTTCCTGCGGCCTGCCAGGTTGCATGCTCGGATAAGGGCCTGGTATGGATTTTTTGGGGGACCCCACGCCGTTTTTTTTTAAATTTTGGTGCGGGGTTCCCATTAATATCCATGCCAGACCTGAAGGGCCTGGTATGGAATTTAGGGGGACCCCCACATCATTTTTTTTTATTTTGGTTCGGGGTTCCCCTGTGGGGAATTCCCATGCGTTTTTATCAATGAACTTCTATGTGCATTGTCGGACTGGCAATGCATTAATAGCCGCGAGTAGATTTAAATGACTTTTTTTCTTTGAAATGTCATTTTGCTGTCGGACTGTTCTAAACACGGGAAGCATCCGCCCCTTTACAGGCATACTATAGACACCCGCAGCTATGAAATTTAAAGGGATATTACACTTTTATTGTTTCACTTTAAGCATTATTAAAATCACTGCTCCCGAAAAAGTGGCCATTTTTAAAACTTTTTTTTGCATTGATACATGTCCCCTGGGGCAGGACCCAGGTCCCCAAACACTTTTTATGACAATAACTTGCATATAAGCCTTTAAAATTAGCACTTTTGATTTCTCCCATAGACTTTTAAAGGGTGTTCCGCGGCATTCGAATTTGCCGCGAACACCCCAAATTGTTAGCTGTTTGGCAAACTTCTGAACAGCCGATGTTCGAGTCGAACATGAGTTTGACTCAAACTCGAAGCTCATCCCTAGACAAGATATGGTTTTTGACAATTCCTTTATTAATGTCTTCTTCTTTCCTGCTTCTTCTTCCATCTTCTTCTGGTCTTCATTCGGTTTTCTTCCTCCATCTTGTTCTTCCCCCGCTTCTTCCTCTTCTTCCTGCGATCCTCTACTTCTTCCTTAGGTCTTTTTGTCTGCATCTTCCTGCAGAGTCTTCTTCCCCGCTTCCTTCTCCAGACGATCCGTATCCATGGGAGGTTCCTGCTGTGTGATGCTTCTGTTCTTCTGACAGTTCTTATATGACTCAGGCCGGGGCCACGCGGTGACCCGTCCCCCTCTGACGCACAGGGACTTCAGGGGGACTTCCCTATGGCTTTCCCTGTGATATCAGAGGGGGCAGGGTCACCGTAACGGGTGACCCCACCCCCCTCTGACACCACGGGGAAAACCATAGGGAAGTCCTCATGAAGTCCCTGTGCGTCAGAGGGGGGCGGTGTCACCGGGTGACCCTGCCCTCAGTTATATAAGAACTGTCAGAAGAACAGAAGCATCACACAGTGGGAACCTCCCATGGATGTGGATCGTCCGAAGAACAAAGCGGGGAAGAAGAAGCGGGGAAAGAAGAAGACATTAATAAAGGAATTGTCAAAAAACGTCTCTTGTCTTTTTTAACATTTTTTACGCTTTTTTTGTGAAATGGTAGGGGTACATTTGTACCCCATTAACATTTCACACGGGGGGCGGGATCTGGGGTCCCCTTGTTAAAGGGGGCTTCCAGATTCCGATAAGCCCCCTGCCCGCAAACCCTCACAACCACCGGGCAAGGGGTGTGGAGATGAGGCCCTTGTCCCCATCAACATGGGGACATCCTCCCCATGTTAAGGGCATGTGGCCTGGTACGGTTCAGGAGGGTTCTCTCATCCCCCTCTCTTTTCCTGCAGCCTGCTAGGTTGCGTGCTCGGATAAGTGTCTGGTATGGATTTTTAGGGGGACCCCATGCCATTTTTTTTTAATTTGGTGTGGGGTTCCCCTTAAAATCCATCTGGTATAGATTTTGAGGGGGACCCCAGCCATTTTTTTAAAATTTTGGCGCAGGGTTCCCCCTAATATCCATACCAGACCTGAAGGGCCTGGTATGGAATTTGGGGGGACCCCCACGCATTTTTTTTTATTTTGGTTCGCCGTTTCCCTTAATATTTATACCAGACCCAAAGGGCCTGGTAATGCACTGTGGGGGAACCCCAGGCCTTTTTTTCAATGACTTTTATGAGTATTGCAGAGACCTGACAATTCATTATAGCTGCCGGCGCTACCGCTAGTACTTTTAAATTACTTTCATTTCCTTTGGAAATGTAATTTTGCTCTCGGACTGTTGTAAACATGGGAAACATGCGCTACTTTACAGGGATACTATAGACACCCCCCAGGTATGAAATGTAAAGGAACATTTCACTTTTATTTTTTCACTTTAAGCATTATTAAAATCACTGCTCCCGAAAACGGCCGTTTTTAAAACCTTTTTTTTGCATTGATACATGTCCCTTGGGGCAGGACCCAGGTCCCCAAACACTTTTTATGACAATAACTTGCATATTAACCTTTAAAATGAGCACTTTTGATTTCTCCCATAGACTTTTAAAGGGTGTTCCGCGGCTTTCGAATTTGCCGCGAACACCGCAAATTGTTCACTGTTCAGCGAACGGGGGAACAGTCAATGTTCAAGTCTAACTCATGTTCAACCTGAACAGACAGCCCATCCCTAGTGCCCAGTAAGCAAGTGGTTAAAGGATAAGTTCACCTTTCATATTATGTTACATGTTACACCCATATTCAGGTTATGAAAAATATACATGTTATGAATGCACCACCCCCATCCCTGTTATGACAGCAAACCAGGGATCTTCTCCCCTCTAGCTGCTGGCAGAGAAAAAAAAAGAAGATTTCCCTTTTTGTAAATCTGTGGTCACATGAAGTTGCTGTTCCATGTCTTCTCTCTTCTTCTGTGTTCAGCAGTAAGGTCCAGAAGAGGAGTCTTAGCGATGATGTCAACAAAAGAGGACTGTCTGCGACCTGCAAATGTGGGAACATCTACATCACCAGAGTACCAGTCAACCAGAAATAGCACCAGTGAGGGATTCAGATGGTGGACTCCAGTGGCGGCCCATCCATTTGGGGCGCACGGGCGCTGCTTAACCATTTATCTGGCCTCCTGATCTACATTCAGGCGCCGGATTCATGGATTATAATCGGGCATGTTTTTTTTTTTTTTAGCACGTGATTAGAGCCAGAGGCTCGAATAGGCTTTAAAAAAGGGTGAGTTTGGGGTGCAGAGCACTGCGTCCGTGACCTGACCGACCGGGGTGTGTGGCGGAAGGTGGATTGTTTGCCGACCCCCCCCACAAAAAAAAACCACCAGCCACCACTGGTGGACTCAGATGAATAAAATACCTGGAGATAGGATTTTCCTGGAGTTAGGATTTAATATTTACACATGCTTTCTACTCGTCCGGATTAGTATTAGCATCATTTCTTCATTTCATCATCTCCATATGCACGTCAGTGCTGATAACAGACACTCAAAAATTGTCATATTACAAGGGTGCAGTCAGGATTACATAAAAAAATGACAGTTTTAGCCTTATATTTTAGCCTGAACAGTGATCAACACAGAGCTTGGGCAAGATAAAGGTCAAACTCTGGAGTCTTACAGCCTGACACTGAACTGACATTTTTGCTCTGACAGTGAGAGAATACAAGCGATTTACATCACACACATATACATCTACTTGATTGCTAAGGTTGTACAATTATAGTAACTGGAGAGTAAAAATTCAGATCCATGTAAATATATATTCTTGGTAGCTCTCTTTAAACATTATGCAATGAAAATTGACCATTAAAAAAAAAAAATTCATAAAAAAATTATAAGAATGATGAGAATTGCAAAGTATACTTTGCAATTTTGTTTGATACAAGACTAATTATGTGGATTTTCTAATAGATCCATTAAATTAAATAATAGCCTTTAAATAATCTTCTGGATATTATGAAAGAGGAATTTACAGTGCAAAAAAATATAAGGTGGATTATTATATCTTTAATAATTTGAAAATGTATTTTACAATTAATTATAATTATTTAAAATTATGTTATCAATATCAACATATTACTTGATGAAATGGTAGTGTCATTAGCTTAAGCATTCTTTTTAAGAAGCACATAAAAATTAACTAGATAAGAACATTTTTATTCCTTTGTATGATTGCCAGCTAAATGTAAGCTTCTACCTCCCTCTGGTGGATATTAAGAAAAACTATATTTAGAAAAACTATGCTATAAGAACTCATATTCAGTACATACTGACTAATAACAATGTCAATGTTGCATACTGTAACACGGACAATCTACGTTACCCTTAACCAACTACAACATTGTGGTAAAAAATGAGAGTAGTTAGAAATAGTGATGACAAAAAGTGCTGCAACCTAAAGAAACTTGAATATCCAGTTTTGCCAAATAATAAATAAAATCAGGTGTACTCCTAATGCCAAACACACTGGTGAAAGGTTCACCTCCAAACTAGATATAAATATTCAGTATTATCTGAACATTAAAATGAATAAAAGCGATAGATAAATTAATTCAATATTGTGCAGTCAACCAAAAGAACAGATAATTAATAAAAAGTCCTTAAAATGATCCCAAACGGTGTACGCTTTTCTTATATAAGCAATCCTTTCTTCAAATGTGGAATACAATCTTCATTGTGTTAAACAAGCCAGATAATGATAGAAAAGGCCGCTTACCAGATGCGTGGGTGATGTGTGGTGACGTCACGGGTGGAGCTACGGGACCTGACGTCACCACACATCAGCTGGCTAACTTCACCGCGGCTGGGCTGTTAGTTTCGTTTTGTGTTTTCTGTTATATCTTTGGATGTCGGCTACCCATCGTTTTTTAATAAAAGAAGTTTTTATTTACTAAACTATGGGGTGCCTCCTGTTCTTGTAATTTCTCCCCACATATCACGAGTGATCCTGCAGAGGTACAGTTCACTACACCGTGACCACATCGCTCGAGAAGGGTCTAAGGCGGATTGAAGTCTCTGTGTGAAATCAAAACCAGCTGTCCCTGCCTACAAGATCTGACATATCTGAGCCCTGAAGACCCCCGTAATAGGGGTCCCACGCATCTGGTAAGCGGCCTTTTCTATCATTATCTGGCTTGTTTAACACAATGAAGATTGTATTCCACATTTGAAGAAAGGATTGCTTAAATAAGAAAAGTGTACACCGTTTTGGGATCATTTTAAAGACTTTTTATTAATGATCTGTTCTTTTGGTGGACTGCACATTATTGAATTAATTTATCTATCGCTTTTATTCACGTTTAATGTTCGGATAATGCTAAATATGTATATCTAGTTTGGAGGTGAACCTTTCACCAGTGTGTTTGGCATTAGGAGCGCACCTGATTTTATTTATTAATGTTGCATATTGTTCAAAGAACATACAATGCAAGGTGTACACACAATTATGCGCAACATGCTATTACATCAATACTGATTATTTTGGGGCTGAATTTACCCATCAATTCTTTACAATTCACCTCTAGTGAATAATAAATTATTGAGTAGTATACTTTATATAGCAAGCAATGTCACTAAATCATAAAAAACCTGTTATACACTGAACACTAGCTTTGATTTATGCAAACTGAACACAACAAGAATGCTTAGCTCATTTTGCTGATATAACTATACATAGAGGGTTACTTGGAAGTATGCTGTGCTTTATGCTAGTGTATACACATTAATAAAATAAAATTGTTAAAAAAATATGGATGATTTTATTGCCTAGGCAATCAAAGGATCATTTAAAGTGACAGTTAGAAACATGTAAGCTATGTAGAGAAGAAGTTACACTAGAGAAGATCACATCAATTTGTAAGAGTGAGAACTTGGAGTGAATCCAGACACCTCAATTTGTCATAGAGAAGTAGGGAAGAGGTGTTTAACTTTAATAACAAACTCAGTTTGCCTAGGACTAAATTTAGTTCATTCTCAACTTTTGGAGAGCACAGCTAGCTCCCCCTAACAAAAATTCAGGCTTTTTGTTCCCTGGGTGCCTTAAGGTCAGTGGGAGTTTAAAGTGGGTTAAAGGTTTAGAATTCTTCCCTTGTGATATGAATGGCTTAATAAGTAATTAGAGAAGTATAGTATGGCCCTATTAATGTAATAAAGTCAAAAAGAAGAAATCAAATTATCCCACGTTACCAATATCATTCATTTCCTCGACAGGTATGGCCCTTTCTATAGAAAGAATGTGACTACAAAAAGGAACTATTTTAAATTTACCTAAACATAAAGTGTAGGGAGATTTACTCTCTCTGTCTGTACCTAATGACCACTATCCCTGGGATGGAAAGTGTGGGAAACTCCAAAACTTAGAGCCATCATCAGAACGGAAATAGAGGGCAAATCTAATGAAGACATGCCTAACAACTGTCTAATAGAGGATTTCTATAAAGAAAAAATCAATAGCCCAGAAGGCTTAAAAATGAAAAAAAGCAGCTATTACTGCAAAACATATTTCCCCCTGGCACTGTCAGCACTATCACTCCACTTTGTTACCAAGTGCCAGTATCTTTGTGAGTTTAATAATGTCCAGAAGCATTCAACTAACTTCGTATGAGTCTAGACTGTCATGGACACTGGACTAGGCTCACAATACTGAGCTACTTAAAGAATATGTTACGAAAGATCCTCTACTCCCAGGCTCCTACCGTCCAATTTCATTAATAAATGTGGATGTAAAAATCCTATCTAAAATAGTAGCGTCACGCTTAGCTCTCCTGCTCCCGTCCCTACTACACCCAGCCCAATCTGGATTTGTCTCAGGACGATCAGCCACACTAAACATTCGTAAGGTCTTAATGGCTCTAGAATATGCTAAAACCCACCCAGACCAAGACATTGCAATTATGTCCCTAGACGCAGAAAAAGCCTTTGACAACATTGGTTTCTCATGGCTATTCACGGTAATGGAGAAATTCGGCTTTTCAGGACAAATCACAAAATTCTTATCAACAATGTATGCTTCCCCAACGGCGCGCCTTGTCACTCCAGACTTTATATCAGACACCATCCCTTTAGCGAAGGGAACGCGACAGGGATGCCCGCTATCCCCGTTATTATTCAACATCGCGATTGAACCCCTGTCTAGAATCCTCAACTCAACCGAGGGAGTTAGTGGCATCACTATGGGCAACCAAACGCTTCGCTCTGCGCTATTTGCGGACGATATTTTATTGTTTTCCACTGACCCCGTATCAGATTTTGACAGACTGAAACAACTCTTTGCGGCCTTCCGAGTCTGCTCTGGCTTTCGAATAAACTTTGATAAGAGTGAAATCTTAGCTTTGCACCCACGCCTCTCTACTAAATGGGCACACATGTCCCCGCTAGCCATTGCACCTCAATATATTACATACTTGGGCATAAACATAGGGCGTGACCCATCCTCATTATATGTACTCAACTACCCTCCCTTGGTTGCCAAAATAATCAGGGAATTGGAGGCTTGGGGTGCCCTTCACCTCTCGCTCTTTGGGAGATGCCACCTCTTTAAAATGATCTCATTTGCACGTCTGCTGTATCCCATGCAGACCATACCTTTATTACTCAGGCACTCAGATGTACAAAAACTTCAGAAGGCACTGACAGCTTTCCTATGGTCGGGCAAAAAACCGCGCATTGCGCTTCAAAAATTATGTCTCCCGAAGGGCGAGGGGGGGGCAGGGCTCCCTAACATTCGTTTCTATAACTTAGCTTGCTTACTCAGACAGGGCCTAGATTGGTTAACGGGAGGTTCCAAATACTCCAATCATGACCTGGAAGATTCTATGGCTCACCCTTACAGTCTTATAGGCATCCTCCACTCTAATCCTAACCACCTGCCTTGCCACCTCAAAACTAGCATACTTTTCAGAGACACTGTCATCGCATGGAGAGAGGTCAGAAAACTACTTGGACTCCCATCTAGCATTTCTAAATACCTGACAATACAAGGAAACCCCATGTTCATGCCTTCTACTCTACATAAAGCCTATACCCAATGGCAATCCAGAGGCCTCACAAAGATAACCTCAATGTACCAAGACAAGCCATGTTCATTCAAGCCATACCAAACCTTGATGCGAGAATTCTCCCTGCCGACAACTCACGGCTTCTACTATCACCAACTTACGGATTTTCTGAGAACATGTTGTGCTCCTGATTCGGACCCCTTCAAGCCATCCTTCATTGACAACATAATACAAACCAAAGAGTACTCTATCTCCACCATCTACTCCCATCTCATTCAACACCAATCGCAGAAGTATCGCCTTGCACCCTTCCAAAAATGGTCTCATCTCCTGGGGGATGAAGACCTACCCAACAAAATCCTTGATGGATATAGGCTCATGCGTAAGCTTACAATTTCTGAGACCTGGCGTGAGACCCAATTTAAGATCATCCACAGAGCATACTTCCCTTTCCGTTTTAACAAAGAAGACCCGTCTCAAGCCCTGTGCCCATGGTGCTCTCTGCCGCGACCCACACTGCTACACAGGCTCTGGGAGTGTCCTGTTGTTACCAACTATTGGAATGATGTGGTTGCCTACATCAACAAAATCAGTCATACCAACCTACACAGAGACTGCCTACTATGCCTATTCAGCATTACGCCTTCAGCTTCCTCCTCGTCTTCACTGGACCTCCCCAACATACCACACTGGGCTCATATCTGTCTTCTTGTAGCCCGCAGGACAATCATGTCTCACTGGATTACGACAGCACCGCCTAGCCTACCTGCGGTTATAAAAGCTCTGACATTATTATTTTACTTGGAAAGATTGGATCTCATCACGTCAAACCTCCGATTTACCCCACGATTTTTCAAATGCTGGAGAAGGTTTCTAGAAGCCACATTTCCTCAACGGACTATCCAAGACATAATGCATCCATTTCGTTACACAGAGTGGTACCTGACGAGAGATATTTCTAACTCACTTGGAAAACTTAAACTACCTCCAGTGTCTGACCCTTCTTCATTCAAACCACCTTAAACTGTTTAAGCCGTTTACATTCGCCTACAGCTCCTTAGCATCCACCAATTTCATATACTCAGCCATGGAACTTTCCTCACCTCAACAAATTGTTTTAACCAAACCATGTTGTAGGTTATTTAGTTAGACATGTTTAAAAGTCGCCTCCATTCCCTAAAGGTACAAAAATTTACGTTAGACTAGATTTGGCAATTTTTTGCCTAACGTTAGCGATGGGCCGGCAAAGCTGAATTGCATTCTCCCTTCCCCTTTCATTCCCCTTTCCCTCTCCCCCGTCTTCCCTATAACTGTCTTTAGGTAGAACATCCAATATGTATCAAGAACAACTGTATATCTTCGCCTTATAATTGCATTGTAAAATGTTTTTTTTTTTTTTTTTTTGTATGGAAATACTGTGAAAAAATCAATAAATATTTTTCAAAAAAAAAAAAGAATATGTTACTCCAACATTTCATATTTCTGATATGTGTCTGTTGTACCGTGTACTTGTGTTAAAACATATCCTGTGCTCTTTGTTTTGCTTCCTTTGTGTGAGATATCTATTGATCTAGCCAGTCTATCTGCTTTACTATTATAAACTGACCACACTAGGCATAGAAGCACATCCTTCCCAGCGTGGTCAGTTTTCTGGCTGTGCTGGGAGAACATTCTCTCTGTCCTCCAATGAACAGACTGTCAAGTCACCTGGGACCAGCTTACCTGTCTCTCTCTTTCACTTCTAATTTAAACTGAATGAATTGTTTTACAAGGCAATGGTTCACATACTGTATATGTTAATTTTAATGTGCATTTTTAGTATATGGGGCGAAGGAATTTCAGGAAGGGAAATTGGGGGGGCTTTAAAAAAGTTGTTTGGATCCTGTATACAGGAACAGAGAGAACCATACTGTATCTATTTACCTATGGCATTCTTCTTAGACTAAAGACTAAATGTTGCTATGTTATGTTGCTATATATATATATCCACTGTATCCAGTTTAGCTAGATCTCACTGCAGACCGTTTCTGCTGTACTGTTTCTAATATACTTCAGGCAGGCAGTTGATTCAGTTATGCAGTGTATATATATACACATCCTGGCTTTGTGTATATGGATATATATATATATATATATATATATATATATATATATATATATATATATATATATATATATACACACACACACACTGTATCCAGTTTAGCTAGATCTCACTGCAGACCATTCCTGGTGTATGTATTCAAATATTCTTTCAGGCAGGCAGGCAGGCAAGTGATTGAGTCTCCAACATATATATATATCCACTGCATTCCAGTCTAGCCAAGCCTATATCTGACTGCAGGCCATTGCTGGTGTACGTTTTCAAATACACTTACAGGCAGGCAGGTAGGCAGGCAAGTGATTGAGTGATCCGCAGTGCATTAAATATATATACAGTCTCCAACATATATATATCCACTGCATTCCAGTCTAGCCAAGCCTATATCTGACTGCAGGCAGTTCCTGGTGTATGTTTTTAAATACACTTTCTGACAGGCAGGCAAGTGATTCAGTGATCCGCAGTGCATAAAATATATATACTGTCTCCTACATATATATCCACTGCATTCTAGTCTAGCCAAGCCTATATCTGACTGCAGGGCATTGCTGGTGTGCGTTTTCAAATACACTTTCAGGCAGGCAGGCAAGTGATTCAGTGATCTGCAGTGCATAAAATATATATACTGTCTCCTACATATATATCTACTGCATTCTAGTCTAACCAAGCCTATACCTGACTGCAGGCCATTGCTGGTGTATGTTTTCAAATACACTTTCAGGCAGGCAGGCAGGCAGGCAGGCAAGTGATTCAGTGATCCACAGTGCATAAAATATATATACTGTCTCTTACATATATATCCACTGCATTCTAGTCTAGCCAAGCCTATATCTGACTGCAGGCCATTGCTGGTGTACGTTTTCAAATACACTTTCAGGCAGGCAGGCAAGTGATTCAGTGATCCACAGTGCATAAAGATATATATACAGTCTCCTACATATATATCCACTGCATTCTAGTCTAGCCAAGCCTATACCTGACTGCAGGCCATTCCTGGTGAAATTTGTCTAGTCGGTGTTTTGCTAATCCAATTTTACAGCATGTCTGGAAGGCCACCAAGGAAAGGCAAATGCTCACAGGCCACTAAAAGAGGGCAAGTAGGCTCTGTGTCTACAGCCAACAGTGCTGGTCATGGACACAGTGTATCCTCAGTACGTGGCCGTGGGGCACACTAGGCCTTTTTTTTCGACAGCTGGCCGTGTTGAGCCACAATATGCAGAAGAGTTGGTAGAGTGGATCACAAAGCCATCCTCATTCTCCTCATCTTCTGTCACCCAGGCTAAGACAACTTTGGCTGTCAATGCAGCTGCCAAAGTGGCCTATTCCATCGGCTCAATGGCATCAGTCACTCCTTACCTAGCCCCACCATCATGTCCTGAGGAGTCCCCCGAACTGTTCAACCACAGTGTCGGGTACATGCTGCAGGAGGATGCGCAGCATTTTGAAGGCTCCGATGAAGGTACCCAGGTTGAGGATGAAGGCAGTAACTGGCAGTCATGTTCCCCCAACCTGCAGCATACCGGCAGGTTTGCTCCAGTGGCGAGGAGGGAGGGGATGATGAGGTCACTGACTCTACATGGGTGCCTGATAGAAGAGAGGAGGAGGAGGAGACACATCTCCAATGAGGCAGGATGCCCTCCAGGGGCCAGCTTAAGGACAGCCAACTGACTGCATCACAGCACAGAGCTCCGCATGTGCAGGGCGCTGCTGACTCTGCGCCTTTTTTTTTAAAGTTCTTTGGTGTGGGCCTTTTTTGAGACATGTGCAGCAGATCTCACTGTTGCTGTTTGCAACATATGTCTGAAGCGTATCAAGCGTGGCCAAAACAGCAGCCGCTTGGGCACCACATGCTTGACCAGACATATGTCTCCCATGCAGTCTGTTGGCAACAGTACTTAAAAGACCCACACCAAAGAACAAGGCGGACCTCTCCTTGCTCCTCATTAGCTGGGATCTCCAACACCACTACACCTTTAGTCCTCTCAGAGACTTGCACTGAGAGGAATGAAGGTGTAGAATTAGGTGTCCCAAGCACTTGCGGGCAATCTGCTAGTGGTATACCTAAATCCAATTGTAGCAGGCAATTTTCCCTACCCCAGTTGCTAAACCGTCAAAAGAAATTTGGTCCCAGCCATCCACATGCTCAGCGGCTGAATGCTAGTTTGGCTAAATTGCTAGCACTTTAACTGCTGCCTTTTCAGCTGGTAGACTCTGCCCCCTTTCGAGAATTTGTAAAATGTGTGGTACCTCAGTGGCAGGTTCCCAAATGCCATTTTTTTTCTCAGAAGGCCATTCCGGCTCTCTACCGGCATGTGGAAGGCGATGTCTTGGCCTAGTTGGACAGGGCGGTCAGCGGTAAGGTGCATATTACCGCTGACTCATGGTCCAGAAGGCATGGACAGGGACATTACCTTTCTTTCACAGCGCACTGGTTAACCCTGCTGGCAGCTGGGAAGGATGCAGGACAGGGTGCTGTATTGTTGGAGCTTGTTCCACCACCACACCTCCAAAATGCTGGTAGTGGTGATTCTGGCACACCTCTCTCCTTCACCCCCTCCTCTTCTTCTTCCTCTATGGCCTCTTCCTGTGCAGATTTGACCTCAGAACCAGCGGTGCTCCGTAGGTGTTCTAGGGGCTATGCAAGCACTCAAGCAAAAAGATACCATGCGTTGCTTGATTTGGTCTGCTTAGGGAACAGGAGCCACACTGGGGCAGAGATTCTGGCAGCTCTGCAGGGGCAGGTTCAGAGGTGGTTGACTCCACGCCAGATTCAGGCAGGAATGGTGGTTTGTGACAATGACACCAACCTCCTCTCTGCCCTCCGACAGGGACAGTTGACCCATGTTCCCTGTTTGGCTCACGTCCTTAATTTGGTGGTGCAGCGGTTCTTGTGCAGGTACCCAGGCTTACAGGATTTCCTGAGGCAGGCCAGGAAAGTCTGTGGGCATTTCCGCTGGTCATATAATGCCAGTACCTGTGCGAGTATGGCACTAGGACAGGGTCAGGGGAGCTTGGCTTTTTTTCGCCAAGCCAGTGGCTAATGATCAAGGATGCATGCACTGTCCTTTCACCATTTGAGGAGGCCACAAGGATGGTGAGCAGTGACAGTGCATGCATCAGTGATACTGTCCCTCTTGTCTTCTTATTGGAGCACACGCTGCATGAAATAATGGACAGGGCATTTGAGGCAGGTCAGAGGAAGGAAGAGGAGGACTTCCTTAACTCTGAAGGCTCCCTTTATCCAGACAGTATTCCTGCAGGCCCACCTATCACACAGGAAGAGGAGGAGGATTGTGTCAGCATGGAGGTGGAGCCTGGCACTCAGCATCAGCAGCGGTCTTCAAGGGATCGTTTTCAGTCCCCAGAAACCCATGGACTTGTATGTGGCTAGGAGGAAGTAGCTGCGGATCATGTCGTCCTTAGTGACCCAGAGGACTCCAGACCGAATGCCTCAGCAAACCTATGCTGCATGGCCTCCCTGATCCTGCAAAGCCTGCAAAAGGACCCTCAGATTTGTGGTATCAAGGAGAGGGATCAGTACTGGCTGGCAACCCTTCTTGATCCACGTTACAAGGGTAAGGTTGCAGAACTTATCCAGCCTTTGCAGAGGGAGCAGAGGATGAAACATCTTCGGGAGGCCTTGCAGAAAGGTTTGTGCAATGCGTTACCAAAACCTGGGAGGTTTCAATTTCCGTGTCCTCCGGGACATCGTGTTGCTGAGGCTTCGGTCAGTCACAGAAGGAGCGGTGGAGAAGGTGGCCATCTGACCGATGCCTTCAGACAATTTTTTAGTCCGCAGCCCCAAGGTCTGATTGGTTCCAGCAGCCATCGCCAGCGTCTGATTTACATGGTGCAGGAATAACTTGGGGCAAGATCAGACTTGGAGACCTTTCCAACCAAAAATCCACTGGGTTACTGGGTCTTGAGGATAGATCACTGGCCAGAGCTTGCACAGTATGCAATTGAGCTACTGGCCTGTCCTGCATCCAGCGTTCTATCTGAACGCACATTCAGTGCTGCTGAAGGCTTTGTAACTGATCACAGAGTGCACCTGTCCACAGATTCGATTGATCGGCTCACCTTCATAAAAATGAATCAGTCTTGGATCACCAGCTACCAAGCACCTGATGCTGATGTAACCGATTCATTTTTTATGAATGTGAGATCCCTTGAAGACTGCCTATGCTGATGCTGAGTGACTATCCTGTCATGCTGAGTGACTATCCTATTCCTCCTTAATGTTCGTGTTGATAGCTTCTAAGAACATTTTTGGTTCTGGGCACCACCACCGGTGCCTAAAGCCCAATTTTTCTGCCCCTGTTTAACAGGGGCGTATAATTACAATTTTTGCTGTAATATTTTGCAGCAGGGCTCGTTCCTGTGCTCAACTAGAGTATCTGTGAGAGGTTGCAGTGTTGTGGCACCAGCACCAGTGCCTAAAGCCCAATTTTTCTGCCCCTGTTTAACAGGGGCGTGTAATTACAATTTTTGCTGTAATATTTTGCAGCAGGGCTCATTCCTGCTCTCAACTAGAGTATCTGTGAGGGGTTGCAGTGTTGTGGCACCAGCATCAGTGCCTAAAACCCAATTATTCTGCCCCTATTTAACAGGGGCATGTAATCACAATTTTTGCTGTAATATTTTACAGCAGGGCCCGTTCCTGCACTCAGCAAGAGTATCTGTGAGGCTTTACAGTATTGTGTCACCACCACCGCCGCCTAACCCCCAATTTTTCTGCCCCTGTTTAACAGGGGTGCGTAGTTACAATTTTTGATCTAATATTTCATAGCAGGGCTCATTCCTGCGCTCAACAACAGAATCTGTGAGGGGTTACAGTGTTGAGGCACCACCACCACTGCCTAAGACCCAATTTTTCTGAAGAATATTTTTTTTCTTGTTTTCCTCCTCTAAAACCTAGGTGTGTCTTATGGAGCGAAAAATACGGTAATCAGTAAAAAATATAGTTTTTTTTTCAAAATTGTCGCTATTTTTTTTTTATTGTGCAAAGAATAAAAAACGCAGCGGTGATGAAATACCACCAAAAGAAAGCTCTATTTGTGGGAAAAAAAGGATATCAATTCTGTTTGGGTACACCGTCGCATGACTGCGCAATTGTCAGTTAAATTGACGCAGTGCCGCATTGCAAAAAATGGCCTGGTCTTTAAGGGGGCAAATCCTTCCTGTCATTAAGTGGTTAATTGAGGTGGCTGATGAATGGTGATGCCTTCTGAAAGCCACATGCTGCTTAATTTTAACACAATACTACCAAACCTGTGTCTACTTCACTCTGTGGTGCCCATTGTAATATCCATGGCAGGCACTGAAGGGCAGTTATGAGCCTTTAAGGGCTTGTTTACACTTGCGATTGGAGAACAGTAAAACTCCCCAGTTGAGCGGTGTTTTTACTGTCCCTCAGTTGCTTCCTATTTGCTGCTGAGGCAGTGGCTAAGGGAATACACATGCCGTGGCTGTGATGCTTTGCTTTGTGGCTGTGGTATGAATTATATCACCTGTTGCCCTCAGCGGGTGCTACTGCCCACCGAGCACGATCCAATCAATTGAATGGGGTCATGCTGCAACTGCCACGCAACCGCACACAACATGCGCAGTTGCAGCACGGTTGTTTGGTATTTAGCAAAGCGGGTGTAAACAAAGTCTACAAACACTGTTACACACGGTATTAAAGCGAATGTGAACAAACCTTTACAGTAGGTATTATGCAGTTGCTCATTTTGCCCAGGCCCACTTTTTTATCCACTGCACAGTGTCTCTGTCGGGCAGCCATTTCATGTTCTGGGTTCAGCCTCCTGATGATGCCTTCAATGTAATGCATTAATGTGAAGCCAGAGTGGACAGGATATAATTAATAAACTCCTCATAGGATGCTGTGAAGCTAGAAGAAATTTTTGTGCTAAGTGTGAGAGGACAAGACTCTACACTACAAAATTGGTCAGTTAAAGGACACAGGTTGTGCACATTGAATCTGTGTAGGACTACAAAGCATAGATGTGGAGAGGAGAAAACTACTTTTGGAGCTTTCTCCAGGTTTTGGAATACCTGGATGGGACTCTAGTTTGGAGATTCCAAAGTGTCTTGAGTGGGACGGAATCTCCAACCCTGTTTCTGGATTTTGTGAAGGACCAGCATGGTGTCTGCTCAGGTACACACATCCCTTTTAATGGAGGTTTAGAAATACCTCAGGGCTCCCAGTTGGAGACTGCTCCACCCAAGGTAGACAGGAGGTCTCCAAGGCTGCATGTGACAGCCAAAGCCTGTGTGTCTGCAAGAGACAGTAAATGGCCTGAGGACAGAGGCCAGAGTAGTTGTGCACATTAGCGTGAAGCCGTCCATACTACTAGAGGAGCTGTGTGCATTACTGGGAAGCCATCCACACTGAAAAACCTGTGGTCTGTGTGATCAGTGAGAAGAGCAGACGTACTGCTAAAGAGAAAGCTGATTGTTTTTTATACAGAGCTGCACCAAATTTTGCACTCTCCAGTTTTAGTAAATCAAGCATATCAAAATTTGTCCAGCCAGTGGCAGGGCATCTCTTCAAGAGTGCACAGAAGGTTTATGGTAAACCACTGTAGTGCTAGCCCCATGAGAGCCACTCAAAGATTCTGCACCCCACTGGTTGCCTTGATCTTGCAAGTCCTCCTACACCTCTGACACTCTGGGTTCTGATATTTGTGCTATAGGCAAAATAATTCAAAGGTACACACACATGCAGAGTAAACTAGTTTGATTTTTTTACTGGCAGATAAATGGCAATGTGTTCAGCAACAAGAGTTTGTAACATACAATAGATAAGACATAATTAAAAAACTGGTGCCAAACCCAACTAAGAAATCAAAAACAAAACAATTTGAATACTTTAAGACCATATAAAGAGCAGAGATTAGCCCAAAATGGAGTCTATGGCTACAGGCCAAAAAAAAAGGGTAAATGAGTGATTAGGCTTCCGTCAAACCTCTTGTTTTAATCCCCTGACACCACCCACAGTCCCAGAAATGTGTAAACCTTAAATTCACACTAGCAGACACTTTACAGTTCTTATTCCTTGTCAAAAGAAGTTTATTGAGTATACAATATTATAAAGATACATAAAGTAAGTTTACAAGGATCTATAAAGTAAGCTCATTGTTTTACAGTAGGGTTTATATAGGTAAATATCATGAAATTTCAAATATTAAACATTGGGTTCACGTAAACCTAAATTAAAGATATATATCATTTCCTTAGTTACTTTTGTAGGTATTTAAATGATTTATACCTACTATACATATTGTTTACAGGTAGAGTGTATATAGGTCAAATAAATTCTGATAATGAGCTTTAATCGTAAGGTGGAGAAAAGGAAAGAGAAAGAAGAAAAAGGGTAGAAAGGCAGAGGTATGGTCCACAAGGTTGTCCCGCTCGTCAGTTTATTATTCTTTTTAGTTCTCTTTGAAGCCTTAGAATGGGTGTCTCTGTAAGTCATTTAATCTGCTACCATGGCAACAGGACAGAGTCACTGAAGTTTGACAGGAACTGTTGTTTTATCCAAGGATGCCAAAGTTTTTAAAATTTTGGAATTTGATTTTGATCGATGGCTACCATCTTAGCATGGGACATTGTATTATTCATTCTGTGAATTGTTTCTGCTAGTACCAATGTAGGAGATTTCCATGCCTTGGCCACTGTTTGTTTTGCAGCCGTTGTTAGTTGGATCATAAGTTTGAATTGAGAGAGTGTTAACCATTCCGGTTTTAGATTAAGTAAAGTTATATAAGGATCTGGTTGTATTATTTTTTTAAATATTTTAGATGCAATCACGAAGACTTCCTTCCAGAAGGTTTGGATTACTGGGCACGTCCACCATATGTGTAAATGTGTGCCTATTTCTGGGCATCCTCGAAAACAAAGAGCTGAGGTATTAGGTGAATATTTTGCCACTTTAGCGGGTACAAGGTACCAGCGAGTTAGGACTTTATAATTTGTCTCCAGTGCTAAGATGTTGGGTGAAGATGACTTAGATGTGAGCCATATGTTAGACCAGTCCGTGTCTTCTAAAGTTCGTCCCAGGTCCTCCTCTGAACGTAAGAGGGTCTATTAAGATTTGGTACTCCATATAATTGATTATAAAGTGATGAAATTGTACCTTTAGCAAATGGATCTTTTGTACAGATTGATTCAAAAATGGATAATTGGGATAATGGTGTATCCCCCTTTAGGAATGGTGTATAGAAATTTTTGATTTGGAGATATCTAAATATCTCAGAGTTTGGTAGATCATATTTTTCTCTAAGCGATGGGAATGAAAGGAATGATTTAGATGCTATGAAGTCATTTAGTGTCTGAATGCCTGATGTTGTCCAAGCTTTAAAAGAATTTGGGTAGATCCATGCCGGATAAAAGGCCGGATTTCTGATAAAAGAAAGGAGAGGATTGTGTGGAGATTGTAACTGATATTTGGTTTTTAGTTTATCCCAGAGAGATAAGAAGTGTTTAGTTATGGGATTATGAATTTTAAAGCGGTCTTTAGGATCAAGCCATAATAAGTTTGATATTAATAGAGGGTCATTTTCTGAAGCCTCTATAAATACCCATAATGGGATTTCCTGTTTTGCATGGTATTTGGACAGACTGGCCAAATGTGCTGCTCTGTAGTAGTTAGTAAAATTAGGGTATCCCAGGCCTCCTTTATTTTTGGGAAGATGTAGTGTGTGTATAGGTATACGTGGTTTAGAAGAGCCCCATATAAACGAAGTTGCTCTTTTTTGTACTATTCTCAAAAAATAGGAAGGAATTGGAATAGGGAGGACTCTGAATAGATAAAGCAATTTGGGTAGAATAGTCATTTTGATTGCATTAATCTTCCCTATCCAGGATAAAGGAAGTTGCGACCATTGTTTTATTAGATTTGTGATCTGTCTTAATACAGGAGGATAATTGGTTGAGAATAAGTCAGAATGAGATGCTGTTAAATGAATTCCAAGATATGGGATTGATTTTTCTGCCCATGTGAATGGGAGTGCAGCCCTAGCCGGGATCAACTCCATGTTTGTGAGTGAAATATTAAGCACTAGGCATTTCTTGGGATTAATCATAAGGCCGGATAGGGCTGCAAATCCATCAAGAGCTGGTATTAAGTTAGGACCAGAGACCTGTGGTGATGATAGAAAAAGTAATATATCGTCTGCAAATATACATAATTTGTGTGTGATACCTCCTACTTCAATGCCAGTTATAGTTTGGTTTGTTCTGATGTATTGGGCCATGGGTTCGAGTATAAGGGCAAATAATAAGGGAGATAATGGGCAACCCTGTCGGGTACCTCTTTCGATATTAAAGGCATCAGATTTGTATCCAGCATATTTTATATAGGCTTTGGGTTTATTATATAATGCTTTGATCCATGTTAAAAAGTGGGGTCCAAAACCCCATTTTTGTAATGAATATTGCATATATTGCCAGGATACTGTGTCAAATGCCCTCTTAATATCGAGAGATAGAAAATATAAAGGGATTTTCCGTTTTTTAGCAATATGTGCCAATAACACTGCCCTGCGTATATTATCGCCTGCCTGTCTATTTGGCATGAAGCCTACTTGATCTCTATGTATTAATTTTCCTATAATGCTATTGAGGCGTTTTGCTATTATTTTTGCTAATAATTTAATATCAAGGTTTAACAGAGAGATAGGCCGATAATTCACACAGGAAGTATCATCAGAAAGGGGTTTTGGGATCATACAAACAATTGCCATTAGTGTTTCTTGCCGAAAAGAATGTCCATCTAGAAGTTTGTTAAAAGTTTCAGTGAGAATGGGAGAGAGTATTTCTGAGAATGTTTTATAGTATAAAGCCGAGTAGCCGTCTGGGCCTGGTCTTTTGTTAAGTTTTAGGTCTTTTATGGCGTTAGCAACTTCATCTATAGTTATAGGCTCATCCAAACTGCCTTTTTGATTCTGAGATAACTCAGGTAAGGTTATTTTTGAGAAGAAGGATTCAGCCTCTGTAGGATTAAATTCATTGTTTGTCTTGTATAAAGTTGCGAGATGTGAGTGAAATTTATGGACTATTTTAACTGGATTACAAGTATAAACATTTTTTGATAATTTCAAACGTATTGGTTTGAAAGATTTGTTAGTTGAATTTAATGCCCGAGCCAAATATGTACCTGGTTTGTTTGTATTCATGTAGAAATTGTGTTTGGAGCGTTTGAGGGATTTATCAACTGACTCAGTGAGAAATAGATCGTATTCCAATCTAGATTTTTCCAGATGAGATTTTGTACTCTGAGATGGATTATCTTGGAATGATATGTAGGCTGCATTAAAATTGAGTTCTAGTTTTTTTGCTAGATTTTTGCGTTCCCGTTTAAATAGTGCCATTTGTCTTTGTATTGTACCACGCAAGACAGGCTTATGAGCTTCCCACAGTGTTATTGGGGAGATGTCTGTTGTATTATTAATTGATATGTATTCCTTTAAAGCTTGTTCAATGGCCATCTGATGTAGTGGGTGTTTGAGCATTATGTCCGGTAAGTACCACGTTGGGTCATGCGCTTTTGGTATGGCTGAGGCTATAGTAGTGTATACTGCATTGTGGTCAGACCACGGAATCGGAATTATATCTGATGCAATAATTTCTGGTATCATTCCTATTGTTAGAAAAATATGATCTATTCTGGTGAAGGTTTGATGAGGGTGCGAGAAATAAGTGAATTTCTTTTTCATTGGGTTACTTTCTCTCCATGAATCTACCAGATTGTATTTGGAAAGAAGTTGAGAAAAAGGTAATCTAGAGGTTATTTTGGATGGTGTAAAAGGTGATTTATCTAGAAATGGGAGGAGGACCTGGTTCGAATCCCCACACATTATCACTGTTCCTATTTTGTGTGTATTAATCACTTGTAATATATGTGAGAGGAATGGTGTAGGTTGTTTGTTAGGAGCATAGTAGGAAATCACCGTGATTGCTGTATCCATTATATAACCCATGAGTATCAGGTATCTACCTTCTGGGTCTTTAATTTCTGATGATAAGGTGAATGGTGTGGATCGGTGAAATGCAATTAGAGTTCCCCTTTGCTTGGTACAGGCAGAAGCCGTGTAAATTTGTTGATAAAAAGGAGAAATATATTTTGGAGTAGAATCTTTGGTGAAGTGTGTTTCTTGGAGGCATACTATGTGAGCCTTCTTGTTATGGAAAGTACGGAAGGCTTTGGTCCTTTTTTGAGGGACATTTATTCCCTGAACATTCAGGGAGAGTATATTCAGTGGTGCCATGGCATCAGATCAAATAGTTTTGACTTACTTTTTGTTATGCAGAGCTGACTGCGCAGATCAACCTGTGTGGACTGAAGAGATGAAAAGATAGAAAAGAAACCAGTGAATTCTGGAGTAAAGAGTAAACAAAAAACATATAAGATTAGATGATACATTGTATAAATTATTTTTTGCAAGTAATCACAATTTACCCGTGAAAGAGAATAAATATCTCTCTCAGGGGAATAAGTGCCTTCGTCACACTCCCACATAATATGGTTGGGAGAATGAGGAGGGCTAATGGGGGTACACGGATCTTCCTCTTACAGGAGAGAAGTGCTATGTCAAAAGACATCAAAATGATGTTTCATTAATTGGAGTGCAGAATATAGTTTTTGTTGAAATTATTTATTCCAGGGTGGTTGTATATGGTTAGTCTTGCCCTAGGCTAAATAATTCAGTTAGAAAGGTACTGGTAATAACATTGGTATTGATGAAGATAGTTTGAATTATTTTGGGATTTTAACCCTTTTAGAGTAAACAATTACATATTTTATTCATATGCAACTGTTTAGAAATGTTAACTCATAAAATTGAGGTTGTATTGCTTCAGATTAGAATAAACAAAAACATAATTCTAGGAACTAGTTAGGTAATAATATATTTGTTTTAAGAAAAGAAAGAAAAAGCTTCCATTACTTCTGGATTATTGAACATATTTGTCCTAAAAAGTAATAAATCTATTGTTATTACCTGATAATATATAACTGAACAAGAATTTCCTTATTTCACTTATATATTCTAAGGCTATATGAATCAGAAGTAATAAGAAATATAACTGGAATGTAACATGATCCCACACAGTGTGTGACTATCAGAATGCAGTTACATTCAGTTATAAATATAGGTTTTTTATAGAGAACCATCTCTTAGTATAATAAATGAAGAGATATCAGGAATTAGGATGTCAGTCCATTGAATCTTCTTGGTCCATGGATGATGTGGCATAACGGCCTCTTTTGTGAGAATGATGATTCCCATTTTGTTTTGGAATTTTCTGGGTGCTGCCTGAAGGTGAAGATGATGCCATTCTTCTGCATGTGGGAGAGTTGCTGCTTGTGGGTTCTGTCAGATTTAATTTTAAAAGGGTTTGTTGTAGTTCATCTGCTGATCTGCTTCTGTAAATTGTACCTTGGTAGTTAAATCTGACTGAAAAGGGGAAGCCCCATTGATACATAATGTTGTGGCGTTGCAGTTCCATTAGTTGGGGTTTCATGGATCATCTTTTAGTAATAGTAAGTTGGGATAGGTCAGCAAAAATGTGATAATTGTGTCCTTGAAAATTAAGTTCCTTTTTTTCTCTTGCAGCAATTAGTATTTGTTCTTTCGTTCTGTAATAATGAAATTTTGTGATTATATCACGTGGGGGTCCATCTTTCTTTTTGGCTGTGAGGGCTCTGTGTACTCTGTCCAGTTCTAAACGTTCAATAGGGATATCTGGCTTTAGTTCTTGTAATAGAGCAGTAATAGTAGATTGCAGGTCTGTCACAGTTTCAGGTATTCCCCTTATGCGCAAGTTTGAACGTCTGGCTCTATTTTCGTAATCTTCAAGCTTAGTTTGAAGTATTAAATTCTCTTTTTTTAATTGTTCCAATTCTGTTATATTTTCTTGGGTTGTAATTTCAATTTCATCCATTTTTATTTCTAAGGCTGCGGTGCGGTTTCCCAGCTCTCTTATTTCTTTTGTTAGGCTTTTTGTTATTTGGTCTGAGGTTTGTTTTAAAGCCTTATGAAGCATCTTTTCAAATTGTAATAATATTACTGGGGATACTGAGGAGGCTTGTGGAGAAGTTTGTGGGAGGATTTGTTCTGTATCTGACTCAAATGGAGAGTCTTGCTGTGACATTTTCTGTCTGTGAGAGCGCCCTGATGCTGTATCTTGTGAGGTGACTGGAGTTGCTTCAGCTGCAGTGAGTGCCTGTGAGCTCTTTGTGAGGTGATTTTTATTTCTGCCACGGTTTCCTCCCAGTACCATATTTCCTGCCCAAACTTTCACAGTTTGTTCCCTGGGGCAAAAAGGTTCAAATGGATACCTTTTGAGCCTGCAGGCTCCGCTTTGTCCTTCTCTTCTCTCCTCAGCGGTGTGGAGCTCTAACAATGCATGTCTGCTCTGCTAGGCTCCGCCTCCTTCCCCCCGTACAGTTCTTATTCCTATGCTCTAACAAATAGAGTCCTTGGTTTCTGTAGGGGCCTGGATAGGCACCAAATGTCCTTGTCGTGTGTGTGTGTGTATGTGTGTGTGTGGGGGGGGGATACAGTGTAGCCCTTTGAAGAGGAAAGCTTGGAGGAGTCTAGTCTTCAGCTAGCTCTTTTGAGGTGTGCACAGTGTGTCCTAGCAAACAAGATGTACACTAGATTCTCTCAGTATGGATTGAAGTATCATAAGGGTCCCTTCTGCAAGCTTGGTAAAGTGAATAAGACAGTGTCTGCATGCAGTGTCCTTTTGTATAGAATGAATGGGCAAGTTCCACTCACCAATCCCAGCAACTTTCTATGTTGAAGAATGGCATAAGAGCTCTGCAGCAGGCCTCTGCAGAGTCTGGTTCAAGGGACAGCGCTTGACCCCACGTTGCTCCGTGCTTCCCTCCAGCTGGATCTGGCATGGACGTGTCGAGAGCGGCCTCCGGCTGCGCCCCAGATAACCAGATGTGGCTGGCAATGGATGCTTCTGCATCAGCTCACTATGACTCTCCCTGTCGCACAGGCCGTGGCACACTTCCTATAGGTTTTACATATCCTCTCCCAGCATTCTGTTCTCTCTTTTGCAGCCGGCTGGTTCTTGTAGTCCAATACATTCCAACTTAAATACAAAGCCTGGCTCTTCAGACTACTTATCTGAAGACTACTTGTCCCAAGATGCTTTGCTGCACACTCAAAGCGGTGTTCCGCTTAAAAAAAAAAATAAAAGTCAGCAGCTACAAATACTGCAGCTGCTGACTTTTAATAATCAGACACTTACCTGTCCCAGGGTCCAGCGATGCCAGGGATCGAAGCCCCGCTCGTCTCCCCCTGCATTTGGCAGTTCCAGCATTGTAACCGTGGGCGCCTGGCTGTGGCTTCAAGCCGGTCACCCACTGCGCTTGAGCGAGCGGTGCCGCGGGCCGTGATTGGCCGCGCAATCATCTGGGACCTGTAATGTGTCCTCCAGATGATTGACAAGAGGGAGGGGCAGGGCTGATCTCCCTTCCTGCACCGAGGGAAGTGATGTCAAGAGCCCAGGCACTGAAGTAGGCAGACTACGCGGGACCCCCTAGCAATAGGCATTTAGAGGTGAGTAAAAAAAAATTTTATCCAAATTTTTTTTGTTTTTTTTAAGCACATTATTTTATTTTTTTTGGGGTGGAACTCCACTTTAAGTATTGTTCACTCTGCCTTCAGGTTGTGATGACATAGAGTCCTGGGTGAACATTAGGAGGGAACAATCTCACCATAGCAAGTACTATAAAGTGTCTTCTGATAATGCAGGCAATATTAGCCAGCTCATGGCTACACTTCTGTATATGAAGCCCTAGCAAGCCACTGGAGACCACCAGTTAGCGTTATCCCTGAGCTACAGGTGGTGGGGCACACAGCCATGTGTTTTGGGCTGGAGTTACTCCTTGTCAAGCCTTAACAAGCATCCCGTGTGACATCACCAGAAGTGTAGCTCAGGAATAACTCCAACTACTGTGCACTCTTTAAGAGCTGCCCTGCCACCTGCTTGACAAAGAATGATATGCCATTGCTTCATTTACTTACGTGAGTGCATTTGTTTTTATGCTTACTATTAAATCAAAACACTACACTGAGATAGAGGTACTTCTCTCTTCTGTCACTTTGTTTTACATTTAGCTATGATTTATGTATGCACAGGGCTTTTTTTCTAAGAGAATAGGTGCTTGAATTCACCCTTCCTGCCCACAACCCTGCCCCAACCCCACCCACAACCCCACTCCCAGACACGTCTTCCTTAGAGTGGAAAATTACATGTCGCTAAATAGTGTGTGTTATTGAGGTTTAGAACTGTGTATCACAAAAGGCGCAAGATTCAGAAAGGTGACGCACACAGAGTACAGTGTAATGTGCAGTCCAACATACAAAGTGCAGGGCTCAGGAGTAACGTAAAAGCCATTGTACAGAGTGCAGAATTTTGGAGTATTGTTCAGGGGCCATTAATATGTAACATGTGCCTGTAAGACACCCCCACACAAAAAGCTCTCCCACCTGTTCACAAATCCCCCTCCCCAGCTCTCTCACCTGTTCACAAATCCTCCCCTCCCCAGCTCTCTCACTTGTTCACAAATCCCCCCTCCCCAGCTCTCTCACTTGTTCACAAACCCCCTCCCAGCTCTCTCACCTGTTCACAACCCCCCCAGCTCTCTCACCTGCTCACAAATCCCCCCCCAGCTCTCTCACCTGTTCACAAATCCCCCCAGCTCTCTCACCTGTTCACAACCTCCCCAGCTCTCCCACCTGTTCACAAACCCCCCTCCCCAGCTCTCTCACCTGTTCACAAATCCCCCCAGCTCTCTCACCTGTTCACAAACTCCCCAGCTCTCCCACCTGTTCACAAATCCCCCTCCCCAGCTCTCTCACCTGTTCACATAGCCCACCTCCCTCCGCAGCTCTCCCACCTGTTCACAAATCCCCCCTCCCCAGCTCTCTCACCTGTTCACACATCCTCCACCCACCCCCCAGCTCTCTCACCTGTTCACAAATTTCCCCCTCCCCCAGCTCTCACCTGTTCACAAATCCTTCCCTCTCCCCACACAAAAAGCTTTCTTACCTGTTCACAAATTCTCCTCCTCCCCCACAGCTCTTTCACCTCTTGTAGAATGCAGCCAGCACCACTCTGTTAGCTCTCCCCAGGCTTTTTTCAAAGCCAGTGATGTTTGCTGCAGCTCTACGTATAGGGAAGGTAGCACGGAGCCGAGGAGGAGTTTCACAGCACTGCAGTTCACTCAGCACCATGCTACACAGTGGTGACAGGTGGGGGCTGAGAAAGAAGCCACCTCCCCAAGCCCCAGCCATATCTCAAAAAAAATGTGGGCTCTTGCAGCACCGGGACATCCATTCAGCACCATGTGCCCTGGATGCAGTGCCAAAACACTATTACACAGAAGCTGGTGGAGAAAGTGAGTCTTCTACCAGCTTCTGGTGTTACATGACAGGCGAGAGAAGACAGGGCTGCCAAAGGTGGCAGGAACTCCGATCCGGCAGAAAAAAAGCCCTGGGTATGCACACACTATCCTGTGGCTTTTAGATTTGTTGCAGAAGTTACTTGTGCTGGTTAAAGAAGGCTTTGTAGCAGTATAAATGTTGCACCTCTGTCCACCCTCTCTTTGCAGAAGTATATTGCTGCCATAGTGATCCATTGCCAGCTGATTTCAGCCAACAAAAGATCATTAATAGTGGGAAAAAAACATGTTCAGTATGTAAGTTTTCCAAGCATTTTTGAGGCTTAACGTGTTACGTACCTATTTGCTCAACATTACCATGACTAATGTTGCATGCATTAACCGGTTCCCGGTGAGCTCACACACATATACTGTGGCAGAATAGCTCCCCTGGGCAAAATCCTGTACGGGTACGTCCTTCCCTTTTTCGGCCACCAGAGGGCTCTCGCCCACTGCACGGCGAGCACGATTGCCACCAGCCAAGTGCGATTATGTGTACGAGCACCAGCACTGGGATTTGTGTGTGTAAACACACAAATACCTCTGCTGTCAGGGAAGAGGAGCCATATCATTTGTTCCTAAGTCGGAAAAACAATATGTCTCCTCTCCTAGTCAATCCTATCCCTATACAGTTAGAACTCACTAAAGGAACACACAATTAACTCCTTGATTGCCCCCTAGTGTTAACCCCTTCCCTGCCAGTGGCATTTACACAGTAATCAGTGCATTTTTTTTTAAACAGTAAGTTTATTAAAGTTTTCACAAGGTATCAGTACAGAAGGTTGAGATAACTAGTATACTACATTGCTTAGTAAGTAACATAGCATACGTTGTCAAGCTGTATCAGTTGTAACAACGAATACATAACCACTTTGTGTTAAATTTCAATGAGTTACAGTGCTATCTCCATTCTCCGGCACCCCAAACTGGGCACTCACTGTGCCATGGGACTAGAGGCAGCCCTATCAATCATCAACTGTCAAGATCCAGATAACTTGTATAACCTGTAACATCCTAGATCTGCAGAACTTAAAACTGAGGAGCAAAGGAAACCTGTAAACCTACTTGGTATAAGCACGTTATGCAGTAATGAGTCCCGACCTGAGGAGCTCTCTGTAGAGGTACATCCATGTGGAGCAGTGGTTTAGTAGGGGGGTCCATACTTATGCGTGTGTTAGCTATGAGGGGGTGTAGCAACCTGTGGAGTTAAAGATTGGTAGTACCAGAAAGTTCCTATCTTATGTAGAGGAAATAATTAATGTAGTGCCGTACTCCTTGGGTCAGTGATCCAAGGTTCCCAGTTGAGGCGAAACGTTGCGGTAGACAGGTTGGCCTTGGCGAAGGAGGCCTCCATTTGGAAGTGATTGTTCAGCAGAGTGATAAGATCTGATCCGGAAGGAGGTTGCGGCGCTTTCCATTCTCTTGCTAAAGCTAAACGAGCTGCGATTAGGATGTGTGTTGCCAATACTCTGACATTTTTCGGCCAATTGGGGATGTTGAGACCCAAAAGAAGGTCCAGCGGGGATATCGGTAAAGGGATTTTGCATAGCTTTGAGATGAGGGCAGAGACTTCTTTCCAGTAATTGTGGATGTTAGGACAGTCCCACCCTGTGCTGCAGGGTACCTTTTTCTGTACAGTTTCTCCAGCATTGGGATGAGGTAGATGGGTAGATATTTGCCAATCTGGCTGGGGTGAAATACCATTTATGGAACAGTTTTTGCGTTGATTCCCAATGGGAGATACATCGTGAAGCTCGAAGAGGAAGGGTCAAGGCTTTGTGCCATAGTAGGGACTGTGGTGGAGAGTCCGTGAAGGTTGACCAGAAGTTGATGGACGAAGAGGTGTGGTCTGCGGAGAACGTTGTCAATAATTTATATACCCATGCAATACCTTTAACTGCTGGATTAGGGGTGTTGTAGAATTTCAAAATGCCATCTAGTAGGGAATCGGATTCTATGATATTCAGTGTGGAGAGGATAGATCGGAGCCACATATATAAAAAAAGTATTGGCAGGCAGGTCAAACGTTTGTTGTAGTTGAGAGAATGGGTTGGGTCCTGAAATGGACATGAGTTGTTCCAGGTTGGTGAGTCCTTTTTGTATCCATGTTTTGAGGGGTAAGTTAGGAGAGATCAGTTCCAGTGCTTGGATGTGGAGTTTGGAAAGGATAGATTTGCGTATGCCATTGGATTTCTGTGTAGTGGCCAACCATACTCGTAACGCTGCAGTTACAGATTGTAGGAAGTGACGACGTGGTTTCAAGGTGAGTAGCACAGCCATCAGAGTGTGTTTCGGAGTTGCAGTAAGAGCCACGGTTTCAATTTGTGTCCATGTCTTGGTTGAGGTGGACGACCACCATTCTCGTAATTGATCCAGTACAACTGCTTTGTAGTATGCTTGGACGTTGGGGGCTCCCATCCCTCCATTCTGTACAGGAGATAAAAGAATGTTCTTTTTGAGTCTGGGTTGTTTATGTTGCCAGATATGTGCATTGATTATTCCTTGTAATTGCACCAAGTTTGGGTAGCAAAGGTAAAGGGAGTGTAGGAAACATACAAAATATGTGGCATTAGATACATTTTGGCTTGAGCTATTCTACCAGCCCAAGAGACAGTATAGTTACTCATATCTTTGGAGATGCGCAGAAGCTTCTCTTGTAGTGCGGCATAGTTTAGTGTAATTAGTGACTTACTCGGGAAGGTTAGTTGAATTCCTAAGTACGGGAGTGATAAGCTCTTGGACCATGCAAAAGGTGTGTTTGTCGAGAAGTGGCGTGTAGTTTGAGGGTCTATCCCTAGGTTCATCATGGTGGATTTGCTGTGGTTTATTTTGTAAAGAGAGACTGAACTGAACTGTTCTAGTGTTTTTTGGACACTGGGAAGGGAGGATTGGTGATTTGTGAGGGTGATGATAATATCATCCGCGTAGAGACCTATTTTATGTTCAACATCTCCTACTGTGATGCCCGAAATTGCTGGTGTGGATCTGATGATTTGCACAAGTGGTTCCATTACCATGGCAAAAGTCAAGGGGGAGAGTGGGCACCCTTGCCTTGTGCCATTAGTGATAAGAAAGGGGTCTGATGTTATTCCTGGTGTCCAGACTCGGGCACTGGGGGAGAAGTAAAGGTTGAGTATAGCCTTGAGGATGTTCTCTGTCAGTCCAAATTTGTACATGACTTTTTCCATGTATTTCCAATGCACCCTGTCAAACACCTTCTCTGCATCCAGTGAAAGGAAGAAATAAGACGTTTGACTGTGCTCTACCCATTGTATCAAATCGATGAGATGTCTAGTGCCATCGGATGCCTGTCTGCCGGGTTCAAATCCGACTTGGTCAGGATGTATTATGAGGGGGATAATTTTGGATAGGCGTTTAGCCAGTAGTTTCGCATAAAGTTTGGTGTCAGTGTTTAAGAGTGAGATCTGGCGATAATTGGCTGGGTTATCAAAGGGTTTGCCTGGTTTGGGTATGGTGACAATTAGGGCTTCTAGTGCTTCCGTGGGGATTTTGCCTGTAAGGGTATATTGGTTAAAGGTGTTGCATAGGTGTGGGCTGATCAAGTCAGAGAAGTGTTTGTAGTATTCGTTTGGGAATCCATCGGGGCCTGGGGCCTTGTTGAGGGGTAATTGTTTAATGGCTGTATGAACTTCCTCTGGAAAGAAGGGCGTAGAAATGGATTCTAGTTGCTCGGTGGATATTGAGGGAAGGTGAATAGAGGAGAGAAACACATCGATATCTTCTATTTTTGGCTTGATTTCTTGGTCCGAGTCATTAAGATTGTAAAGTTTGGCATAAAATGCACTGAACTCATTTGCTATATCTAGGGGATTATTAACCTTTTTACCTTGGGAGTTGGATAGAAACTGTATCTTATTATTAGCTCGATGTTTTTGTAGTTGTTTGGCCAGGAACGGGCCTGACTTGTTAGCCGAGGAGTAATATTGTAGCCTAAGGCATTTTATATAATAATCAAATTTCTTGTGTAGGTGTTCACTGAGTTTGTATCTTAGATTTTTGAGGTCTAGGGAGAGCATGGTGGACGGTGTTCGTTTATTATGGTTTGTAGCAAGAGATATACAAATAAGCCACCCCTGAATCCCTCTTACTCCACTGCGCCAAAGAAAAGTGCAAAACTATATAAAAGATGTGTAAATGAATACAAAATGTGTGTACATACATAGTGTACAGTGAAAAAAGCTGCCACTTAAAAAGGTAAATTGATCAGAATCCCAAAACTATACCTCTCACATGTGTACAGATAGAGATAGTGACGCTAATATAAATTGTGTAAAATAATGAGTCAGAGCAGCATGTGCCTATGACCCTCTAATTATACATAAAAATAATAGTATCATGAAAAAAATTATTTTTATCATGAAAGGGAAAAAAAAACAAAAAACATTTTTTAACACCCAGTGAAAAGTGTCACTATAGATAATAACTTACTATCACTATCACTATCACGGTGGTGTGGTGGAAGAGTAGAAGATTTATCACACAAGAAGATTGAAAAACAACTGTTGAGTTTGATCATTCAATTCTTGTAATTTATTATCTATAGTGACACTTTTCACTGGGTGCTAAAAATTTTTTTTTTTTTTTTCCTTTCATGATAAAAATAATTTTTTTCCTGATACTATTATTTTTATGTATAATTAGAGGGTCATCATGCTGCTCTGACTTATTATTTTACACAATTTATATTAGCGCCACTATCTCTATCTGTACACATGTGAGAGGTATAGTTTTGGTGTTCGTTTATTGGCATGTTCTAATGCTCTGATCTGTTGTAGTAATTTTTCTGTGGTGGCCGCATGTTGCTTTTTAGCTTGTGCTCCGTATTTTATAGGAGGCCCTGTGAGAAAGCTTTATGCGCATGCCAAACAATAGATTGGTCTTTAGGAGAATGTACATTGTTATCAAAGTAGGTCACAATCTCGGATCGAAGCTCACTTTCAAATGATGGGTTGGTAAAGAGGGATGTGTTTAGTCTCCAAATGTTATGACGTGTAGTCTTTTTGCAATTGAATAGCATGATGGATATTGGCGCGTGGTCAGACCAAGTGATTGTACCTATGCGTGCTTCAGTGATCGAGTGAAGGAGAAATGTATCTGTTAGGAACATATCGATCCAAGAGTAAGACTGCTGGGGGCTGGAGAAGAAGGTCTAATCTCGCTCCATATCATGGGTACATCTCCATGGGTCATAGAGGTCTTCATTGTGTAGAAGAGAGGACAAGGCGGAGGGCCTACGTTTAGTTGGATTAGACGTGTCTAGGGTGTTGTCAACTATTTTGTTGAAGTCCCCACACAGTATCACTGGGTTGGATCTATATAGGGCCAATTTGGAGATCAGGGTGCTGTAAAATTTCTTTTGGCCAGTGTTAGGGGTGTAGAGATTGACTAGGGTGAGGCGTTGCTTCTCAATCGTTGCAGAGAGAATCAGGTCTTCCTCAACCTCACAATGATGTAACTGAAAGGAGACAGATGAGCTTATTGTTATCATTACTCCCCTATTTTTGGCGGGGGCACTGGCTAAAAAGCAGTGTGGGTAACGTTTGTGTGAGCATTTTGAGGAGCTGTCTTTGGCGAAATGCGTATCTTGTACGCAAAATATGTCAGCGCGATGGGACAGTGCCTCTTTCCACAGGAGGTTGCGCTTAAAGAGGGAGTTTAGGCCTTTTACATTTAAGGAGGTGATTTTGACAGCCATGATAGTAGAGAGTGCCCTGGGATGGCGATGAAAGGAGCGAGATTCCACACACACTATATCCGACCCAACTATGTATGAGGTAAATAACAGAGTATGTAGGTGCACAAAGTATGTCTTCTATATGCAAAATTACACTGGATATACCTGTTGGAGCTACGTGGGACTGTCAGAGGTATTACAATGTGGCAGTAGGCAGTTCAGTCGATAAGAACAGAGATTCGGTGAAAAAAAAGTAAATAATGGGAAAAAAAAGTTAAGAACAGAAAATCAACAACTATAACAACAATATCAGTGTGCGTGGCACACTATAACCTGAGGAAGTGGATTCGACTCTATGACTGCACCCACATGGGATCCTATTAATACGGAGGACTGAAGGCCTTCTTGTTGTTGAAGGTATCGCCTTGATCATGTATCCGATTCTGGGATGGCGGAGGACACGAGTGGGAGCCCCTGTGTTCGGGTTCGTTGGCAGATATGGGAAGAAATCCCCAATTGGTCAATTTTTTGTATCCATCTTTGGGAGTAAGGGTGGGAATTACTTGTTGCTGATACGTTACCAGTAGTTTGGTAGGAAAACCCCACTTATACGCGATTTTCTTTTCCTGTAACAGGGAGGTTATGGGGGTGAATGCTCGTCTCATCTCCACTGTGGCTTTAGAGAGGTCACTAAATATGAGGACATTTGTGTACGGTGCTGGTAACGGTTTAGTGGTTTTGGCCACTTGTAGTATCTGTTCCTTAACATGAAAGTACACCCTGTTCCAAATTATTATGCAAATTCTATTTCAGTGTCACAAAGATTAAATATTTTGTTTTTCAGTTTAACTCATGGATGGCATTGTGTCCCAGGGCTCTTTTGATCACTGAAAACAATCTCCGACACCTGTGATAATTAGATTGCCAGGTGAGCCCAATTAAAGGAAAAACTATTAAAGGATGGTGTTCCACATTATTAAGCAGAGCACCATTTTCAAGCAATATGGGGAAGAAAAAGGATCTCTCTTGCCAAAAAGAGTGAAATAGTTCAATGCCTTGGACGAGGTATGAAAACATTAGATATTTCACGAAAACGTAAGCATTTGTGGCTGATTCAGAGCACAGATGGGTTTTGTGCAGATAAAGGCACATTAAGGAAGATTTCTGCCAGATCCATGCATCGGATCAAGAGAGCAGCTGCTAAAACACCATTACATAGCAGCAAACAGGTATTTGAAGCTGCTGGTACCTCTGGAGTCCCACGAACGTCAAGGTGTAGAGTCCTCCAGAGTCTTGCAACTGTGCATAAACCTTCCATTCGGCTACCACTAACCAATGCTCACAAGCAGAAACGGCTGCATTGGGCAGAAAAACACATGAAGACTAATTTTCAAACAGTCCTGTTCACTGATGAGTGCCGTGCAACCCTGGATGGTCCAGATGGATGGAATAGTGGATGGTTGGTGGATGGCCACCCTGTTCCAACAAGGCTGCCACATCAGCAAGGCAGTGGTGGAGTCATGTTTTGGGCCGGAATCATGGGAAGAGAGCTGGTCGGCCCCTTTAGGGTCCCAGAGGGTGTAAAGATGACCTCTGCAAAGTATGTGGAGTTCCTGACTGACCACTTCCTTCCCTGGTACAGAAGGAAGAACTATGCTTTCCGTAATAAAATCATCTACATGCATGACAATGCACCATCTCATGCTGCAAAGAATACATCTGCATCAATGGCTGCTATGGGGATAAAAGGAGAGAAAGTCATGGTGTGGCCTCCATCCTCAATCCTATTGAGAACCTTTGGAGCATCCTCAAGCAAAAGATCTATGAGGGTGGAAGGCAGTTTACATCCAAACAGCAGCTCTGGGAGGCTATTCTGACATGTTGCAAAGAAATTCAAGCAGAAACTGTCCAAAAACTCACAAGTTCAATGGATGCAAGACTTGTGAAGCTGCTATCAAATAAGGGGTCCTATGTTAAAATGTAACGTGACCTGTTAAAATGTTTAAAAAGTTAAAATGTTGTCCAAAGTTTGATTGAAAAAGCTTTTGATTTCAGTAAATATGCCGCAAACACAGCAAATGACAATTTTCAGTTCTACAACCTATAAAGTGTTTTGAAACTTATGCCCTGTACACACGATAGGATTTTCCGATGGGAAATGTGTGATAGGACCTTGTTGTCGGAAATTCCGACCGTGTGTAGGCTCCATCACACATTTTCCATAGGAATTTCCGACACACAAAGTTTTAGAGCTTGCTATAAAATTTTCCGACAACAAAATCCGTTGTCACAAATTCCGATCGTGTGTACACAAATCCGACGCACAAAGTGCCACGCATGCGCAGAATAAATTAAGAGACGAAAGCTATTGGCTACTGCCCCGTTTATAGTCCCGACGTACGTGTTTTAGGTCACCGCGTTCAGAACGATCGGATTTTCCAAGAACTTTGTGTGACCGTGTGTATGCAAGACAAGTTTGAGCCAACATCGGTTGGAAAAAATCCATGGATTTCGTTGTCGGAATTTCCGATCAATGTCCAACCGTGTGTACACTGCATGACTGTGCGTAATGATTTGGAACAGTGCATTGTAAGTTTTTGTTTTTTTTTTTTGAAAAAAAAAACTGTTATCATTGGGAGGTTTGTTCAATAAAATTTGAATTGTACTCCAAAGACATGCTGGTAGGTTAACTGGATCCTGTCTAAATTGTCCCTAGTATGTATGAATGTGAGTTAGGGACCTTAGATTGTAAGCTCCTTGAGGGTAGAGACTGATGTGAATGTACAATGTATATGTAAAGCGCTACGTAAATTGACGGCGCTATATAAGTACCTGAAATAAATAAATAAATAAATAAATAAATAAATAAATAATACTCTTAATAGCTGATAACATGAGAATTATGCTGACTGTTGTTTACATCAATTATTTAGGTAAATGAGAAAAATATAATTGGCATAATAATTTGCAACAGGGTGTAGTGCACCCTCGCTAGTATGTCTCTTGGAATGTCAGGGGGGAGGTGTGCTGGCTTAGCGATTCTGTGTGCTCTATCAATTGTGATATCCCGTGCATTTAAACGAGGTAGCAGACTTGAAAACAGCTGTTGTAGGTAGGGAGTGATTTTATTCGGCTTAACAGATTTGGGAACACCTCTGAATTTTATATTGTTCCTCCTGGAACGGTCTTCCAAATCTGCTAATTTCAGCTTAATGTGGTGTATTTCAGACGCATGATGGTCATGTGCATCTAGCAATTCATTGTGTGCTCTAACGTGGTCATGCATGTTTTCCTTTAGTACATTCATTCTCCCCTCGAGGTTGTCTACCCTGTCATGTATCCGAGAGACAAAAAGTTGCAGTTCCCTGTGCAGGTCTCTTTGCAAAGTCAGGAGCATGGCTTTGAGCATGGATTCTGTCACAGGGTTGTCTGATGCAGGGATGGCCGCTAGAGCTGGGGTGTGTGCTGTGTTAAGGTCCCTGTCAGCCCACTGATGCTTTTATTTTGTGGCTCCTTGCTGGGGGAGATGGCTGGGGAAGATGGGTGACACCCATCAACAAAAGTATGCAGACATATGACACACCCCTTGCCACGCCCCCTTGAATTGTACAAAAAACAAGATTGGTTAAACCCACAAGTGCTTTTTTACCACTATTATTCCTTTATATTGGCTTTTGGAATTTACAAATGCAGCAATTTAGAAATCAGATGAAAGGTTTAGCGCTGGAAAACCCCTTTTGATAGATAAAAAGTGCATTTTATATACATCTATATAGATCAGACCAAAATGAGGGACAAATGAGGAAGAATGAGGGACAGAGGGATTGTTCCAAATCAGGGACAGTCCATGAAATCAGGGACAGTTGGGTACTATGTGTTAGTGTATTTAATTCTGCTAATATATATTAATACCCTTCTTCCCTTGATGCATATTTTCACTGGCAAACAGTTTTCCAATTTGTAGTGACAAGTCTCTAGAAAGAGCAAAGTTACATTGGTGAGTCTACAGCAAGAACTCTGCAAGTCTACAGCATGAAAATTCAGCCACAGTGACCCCTGTGGTGGGATGACTATTGCACAACATAACTGAACCAGAACTTGCAGCAGACTTGCAGATTGTTTGCAAAGAAAGTTGATCTGGAGTTATGCAACGCGGATTTGCTGCAATTGGGCAACAAACTTGTAAAGCCTGACAGGTCTCGCAATAGCGTAGCAAGTCATTTTAAAACTTGCAACTCAATTGCTTATGGTAAATAAATATATATAAGTGGCTCTTACTAAGGATATAAAAATAAATGTAATGAGACAAAATCTTTGGAGATTCCAGAAGGATAGATCCAAACGGATAATGCGTCCTAAATTTAATCTCTCATTGGATTGTATAGCCAGAGATACGCAGAACCAATTCTATAACAATAAATGAATAAAGAAATAACACACTCCAGAAAAATAAATAATTAACTAGGTGGGCCCTTGACTAGAATCCTAAAGGATGAACAAAATCCTCAAACACGAATTCCAAACAAATACTCACAAATGAATAAAAAACATAATTCCTAAAAAATATTAATAAAAAAATATAGATAATAAAAACCAAAGTGAATAAATTATCTACACAAATCACAAGGCAATGTGCACAAATCACAATAAAAAATGAAGGTGCTTGCAAAGACTGCAAAGTACGCAATCTGTGCAAATGATGCAAAAAATACAAAATCAATAATGTAAATAGCAGACTGTGCAAAAAATTTGCAAAATGGCAAAAAAGTGCAAAAAATCTTAGATAAACAATTAATAAATACTAATATAATGTAATGACAGTTCAAAATAGTCCAAAATAAAGTGCTGAATGTGAAATGGTGAAACACATCACATGATGAAATAAACACAGAAAAAAGTGAAAAAAAGTTCCCATACACGGTGCAATCTGATTATGACAATCTCAATTCAATGTGAGTAAGGAGTTCATCAAAGAAATTCCAGTGCCACCGTTCAGCCAATCTCCAGTGTGTGTAAACAGTGGTTCCCCAGCCTCACACCTCATAACAAATCAAAATAAGCCCTGCTGACAGGTTCACACTATCCGGTCCTCTCCACAGCCCCCTCAGTGGCACCTCTCCTAAGGATCTCCAGTAACTGCACCAGATCCGCTCCTAGGGCGCCCCAGAGTTTCAGCCAGATATCAATCGACCATATAAGAGAAGGGAAGGGGGGACTCCATAGTGCAGTATTTAACAACTTGCCGACTGCCTAACGCAGATATACTGCAGTAGAATGGCATGGGCAGGCAAAATCACGTACCTGGTAAGTGATCTGCTTCCCGCGGGCGGGGGTGCCCGAGGCAGTCGGCTTCATTAGGGGAGCGATCCAGGCTGAGGGGGAGACCACTCATTCGAGGCCACCCCCTCGCTATCGCTCCCCATGAATGAGATTCTTCCTCTGCTGCTGTATAGTAAACAGCGGCAGAGGAAGTGATGTCATCGCTCCTCGGCTCGGTATTTCCGTTCTGGCGCTGAGGAGAGAAGAATCGATGTGAGTGCACAACACATACACACACAGTAAAAGACACCAGGCACACTTTTCACCCCCCATCAACCCCCAATCACCCCCTCCCCCTGTCACAGTGACACCAAGCTGTTTTTTTTTTCTGATTACTGCATTGGTGTTAGTTTGTGAAAGTTTTAACCTCTTGATCACCCCCCGTCGCCAGTGTCACTAAGAGATTGTTTTTTTTATCGCTGTATTAGTGTCACTGGTGATGCTAGTTAGGGACACAAATATATAGGTTCGCCGTCAGCGTTTTATGTCGTCAGGGATATACTGCCTAATAAAGGTTTTAACCCCTTGATTGCCCCCTAGTTAACCCTTTCACCAGTGATCACCGTATAACTGTTACGGGTGACGCTGGTTAGTTAGTTTATTTTCTATAGTGTCAGGGCACCCGCCGTTTATTACCTAATAAAGGTTTAGCCCCCTGATCGCCCGACGGTGATATAAGTTAGGTTTTAGGGTCAGATAGGGTCTGCGTCACCCCAGGCAGCATCAGGTTAGCGCCAGTACTGCTAACACCCACGCACGCACCATACACCTCCCTTAGTGGTATAGTATCTGAATGGATCAATATCTGATCCGATCAGATCTATACTAGCATCCCCAGCAGTTTATGGTTCCCAAAAACGCAGTGTTAAGGGGATCAGCCCAGATACCTGCTAGCACCTGCGTTTTGCTCCTCCGCCCGGCCCAGCCCAGCCCACCCAAGTGCAGTATCGATCGATCACTGTCACTTACAAAACACTAAATGCATAACTGCAGCGAGTCAGAGTCAGGCCTGATCCCTGTGATCGCTAACAGTTTTTTTGGTATAGTTTTGGTGAACTGGCAAGCACCAGCCCCAGGCAGCGTCAGGTTAGTGCCAGTAGCGATAACACCCACGCACGCACCATACACCTCCCTTTGTGGTATAGTATCTGAACGGATCAATATCTGATCCAATCAGATTTATACTAGCGTCCCCAGCAGTTTAGGGTTCCCAAAAACGCAGTGTTAGTGGGATCAGCCCAGATACCTGCTAGCACCTGTGTTTTGCCCCTCCACCCAGCCCAGCCCAGCCCACTCGAGTGCAGTATCGATCGATCACTTTCACTTACAAAACACTAAACGCATAACTGCAGCATTCGCAGAGTCAGGCCTGATCCCTGCGATCTCTAACAGTTTTTTTGGTAGCGTTTTGGTGAACTGGCAAGCACCAGCGGCCTAGTACACCCCGGTCGTAGTCAAACCAGCACTTCAGTAACATTTATTGATGTGGCGAGTCCCATAAGTGCAGTTCAAGCTGGTGAGGTGGCAAGCACAAGTAGTGTCCTGCTGCCACCAAGAAGAAGACGAACACAGGCCCATCGTGCACCTAATGCCCTTCTTGCTGCATTCGCCAATCCTAATTGGGAACCCACCACTTCTGCAGCACCCGTACTTCCCCCATTCACATCCCCAACCAAATGCAGTCGGCTGCATAAGAGGCATTTTCTTCATGTCCTCCCGAGTACCCCTTCCCAACGAACCCCCCCAAAAAAGATGTCGTGTCTGCAGCAAGCGCGGATATAGGCGTGACACCCACTATTATTGTCCCTCCTGTCCTGACAATCCTGGTCTTTGCATTGGTGAATGTTTTGAACGCTACCATACACTAGTTGAGTATTAGCGTAGGGTACAGCATTGCACAGACTAGGACACACTTTCACAGGGTCTCCCAAGATGCCATCGCATTTTGGGAGACCCGAACCTGGAACCGGTTACAGTTATAAAAGTTACAGTTACAAAAAAAGTGTAAAAAAAAACACAAAAAAAAATAAAATAAAAAAAAAAATAGTTGTTGTTTTATTGATCTCTCTCTCTCTCTCTCTCTCTATTCTCTCTCTATTTTTCTGCTCTTTCTTACTGTATTCTATTCTGCAATGTTTTATTGTTATTATGTTTTATCATGTTTGCTTTTCAGGTATGCAATTTTTTATACTTTACTGTTTACTGTGTTTTATTGTTAACCATTTTTTTTTTTCAGGTACGCCATTCAGCTGCAGCGCGGATTTATTTATCTTGACAGCAACAGCATTTGCTCCCACGATATATAAAGCCGTGACTCCAGCGGAGGTGATATATGCCGAAGCATGGGGGCAGCAGGGGCGGAGGAGCGATTTGCTCCTAACTTTTGGGGCGGATGCCCCCATGCTTCGGCATATATAAATGGTGCATGTATGCCCATCATTAGAAGTGGGTGGATGAAGGGAGGTATTCTAATGGTGGGCATACCCACCAATCAATCTCTTTTTTTCATGCAGCCCACAGGCTGCATGAAAAAAAAAATATTACAATATATGCCCAACAAGGACCAGCAACGTACTGGTATGTTGCTGGACTTTGAGTGGTTATACCAGAATGATGCCTGCAGGTTTAGGTATCATCTTGGTATCATTCTTTTCAGCCAGCGGTTGGCTTTCATGTAAAAGCAATCCTAGCGGCTAATTAGCCTCTAGACTGCTTTTACAAGCAGTGGGAGGGAATGTCCCCCCCCACCGTCTTCCATGTTTTTCTCTGGCTCTCCTGTCCCAACAGGGAACCTGATAATGCAGCCGGTGATTCCGCCAGCTGACCATGGAGCTGATCAGAGACCAGAATGGCTCCAATCATCTCTATGGCCTAAGAAACCAGAAGCAATGAGCATTTCATGACTTAGATTTCGCCGGATGCAAACAGCGCCATTGGGAAATTGGGAAAGCATTTTATCACACTGATCTTGGTGTGGTCAGATGCTTTGAGGACAGAGGAGAGATCCAGGGTCTAATAGACCCCATTTTTTTCAAAAAAGAGTACCTGTCACTACCTATTGCTACCATAGGGGATATTTACATTCCCTGACATAACAATAAAAATGATTAAAAAAAATGAAAGGAACTGTTTAAAAATAAGATAAAAAAGCAAAAAAAAAAAAAAAAAGAAAGCAAAAAAAAGCACCCCTGCCCCCCCCTGCTCTCGCGCAAAGGCGAACGCAAGCTTTGGTCTGGCATCAAATGTAAACAGAAATTGCACCATGCATGTGAGGTATCACTGTGATGGTCAGATCGAGGGCAGTAATTTTAGCAGTAGACCTCCTCTGTAAATCTAAAGTGTTAACTTGTAAAGGCTTTTAAAGGCTTTGAAAAATGTATTTAGTTTGTCGCCACTGCACGTTTGTGCGCAATTTTAAAGTATGTCATGTTTGGTATCCATGTGCTCGGCCTAAGATCATCTTTTTTATTTCATCAAACATTTGGGCAATATAGTGTGTTTTAGTGCATTAAAATTTAAAAAAGTGTGTTTTTTCCCCCAAAAAATGCGTTTGAAACATCACTGCGCAAATACTGTGTGAAAAAAAAAATGTGAAAAACCCACCATTTTAATCTGTAGGGACTTTGCTTTAAAAAATATATAATGTTTGGGGGTTCAAAGTAATTTTCTTGCTAAAAAAAAATATTTTTTCATGTAAACAAATAATGTCAGAAAGGGCTTTGTCTTCAAGTGGTTAGAAGAGTGGATGATGTGTGACATAAGCTTCTAAATGTTGTGCATAAAATGCCAGGACAGTTCAAAACCCCTCAAATGACCCCATTTTGGAAAGTAGACACCCCAAGCTATTTGCTGAGAGGCATGTCGAGTCCATGGAATATTTTATATTGTGACACTAGTTGCAGGAAAAAGACAATTTTTTTTTTTTTTTTTTGCACAAAGTTGTCACTAAATGATATATTGCTCAAACATGCCATGGGAATATATGAAATTACACCCCAAAATACATTCTGTTGCTACTCTTGAGTACGGGGATACCACATGTGTGAGACTTTTTGTGAGCCTAACCACATACGGGACCCCAAAAACCAAGCACCGCCTTCAGAGTTTCTAAGGGTGTAAATTTTTGATTTCACTCCTCACTGCCTATCACAGTTTCAGAGGCCATGGAATGCCCAGATGGCACAACCCCCCCCCCCAAATGACTCCATTTTGGAAAGTAGACACCCCAAGCTATTTGCTGAGAGGTATGGTGAGTATTTTGCAGACCTCGCTTTTTGTCACAAAGTTTTGAAAATTGAAAAAAGAAAAAAAATACATTTTTCTTTTCTTTCTTTATTTTCAAAAACAAATGAAAGCTGCAAAAAAAAAAGTTTGTCATATTCCCGCAACTTGTGGCAAAATATAAAATATTCCATGGACTCGACATGCCTCTCAGAAAATAGCTTGGGGTGTCTACATTCCAAAATGGGGTCATTTGGTAGGGGTTTGAACTGTCCTGGCATTTTATGGCCTTCAAAACTGTGATAGGTAGTGAGGAGTGAAATCAAAAATTTACGCCCTTAGAAATCCTGAAGGTGGTGAATGGTTTTCGGGGCCCCATACGCGGCTAGGCTCCCAAAAAGTCCCACACATGTGGTATCTCCATACTCAGGAGATGCAGTTAAATGTATTTTGGGGTGCAATTCCACATATGCCCATGGTCTGTGTGAGCAATATATCATTTAGTGACAACTTCTGTAATTTTTTTTTTTTTTTGTCATTATTCAATCACTCGGGACAAAAAAATTAATATTCAATGGGCTCAACATGCCTCTCAGCAATTTTCTTGGGGTGTCTACTTTCCAAAATGGAGTCATTTGGGGGAGTTTGTACTGCCCTGCCATTTTAGCACCTCAAGAAATGAGGTAGGCAGCCATAAACTAAAAGCTGTGTAAATTCCAGAAAATGTACCCTAGTTTGTAGATGCTATAACTTTTGCGCAAACCAATAAATATACGCTTATTGACATTTTTTTACCAAAGACATGTGACTGAATAAATTTTGGACTAAATGTATGACTAAAATTGAGTTTATTGTATTTTTTTTATAACAAAAATTAGAAAATATCCTTTTTTTTCAAAATGTTTGGTCTTTTTCCATTTATAGTGCAAAAAATAAAAACCGTGACTTTCTCAAAGTGTATAGAGTCGGGTGCACGGCGGTGACTCATATAGCAGGACAGTTATCATAGTAACCCTGCTCTTCATATTAAGATCTTACTGATGCAATAACAACATTTCACTTGCTTGTTAAAAACAGATATGCCATACATTACAATAAATATATAAATAAAATGCAATTTAAAACACATAAAAAAATCTAAAACGAGATATTAGATATACAGCACCATCTAGTGGACAATTAAAAATATTTCTTCTGAGCTAAAACCAACTGAATAAATCAATTATATAAAAAAACTGCTCATGACGCTGACCTGCCATCTAGTGGATATCTCGAAGAGAGCAGCCTAATACCTAATAATAGCAAGAAGTGGGCCCTCTTACAAAACAGCAATAGGACACTCTAACTAATTAAAAGAAAAGATAACAAATAACAAATCATCATAATAGTGGAACTAAATAATAGTTCTTCTGGACTGGGAGCAAATATATAATATTTCTGAACTGAAAGCAAAATAAATAAATCAATTATATAAAAGACTGCTCATGACGCAGACCTGCCATCTAATGGAAAACTAAAAAAAAATGTTTCTATAATTAACAGAAATAGGAAAGGCCGCACTAATGAAAAAACAAAGAATCATAGGATGAAGGTATGGAATAGCAAAACATGAGGGGGGGGGGGGGTGAAGTGAAAATAAATGGTTTCAAAGAAAATAATCAATAAACCTCCCCCCCAAAAAATAATAATCAATAATTGGAGATAAAGCAATTAAGGTCGAATTCCAGATTATGTCCTAATGGCGCTAATGTACGGAGCTCATGTATCCAGCGAGATTCTGACTGACTCAGTTTTATCACTTTATTATCACCCCTCCAATGGGGTTTGCATTTATCTATCCCTCATACCATTAAAGAGGAGGGGTCCCTATTGTGGAAATGGTCATAGTGTCTAGACAAATTATGTTTTGGGAAGCCATTCTTTATATTTTGAGTATGTTCCCTTAATCTCTTTCAGAGTTCCCTTTTAGTTCGTCCAATGTACTGAATCTGACACAGACATTCCAGAAGATAAACCACCCCTTCTGTTTGGCATGATATAAAATATTTTATCTGATACTCCCTATCAGTAACAGTTGATGTAAAGCTATTTTTTTTTCTTTTTTGTTTCATTTGTATGCCTACATGTGTAGCATGTCTTACAAGGGTAGAACCCCTTACCATCAAAGAAGGAAAACTTTTTTGAGCAGGAGGATCCAGCACATTCTTTGCAATAAGGTCCCTCAGGGTCGGTGCTCTCTGATATGTGAATTTTGGCTTTTCTGGTATTGTTCCTAGATCCCAATCAGCTTTAACAATATTCCAGTATTTTTTGCAAATTTTTTCTATTTGTTTATGCTGGATACTGTAATCCATAACAAAGGGTACAGTACTGGTATATTCTTGATTTCTAGTTGAATCCTCAATAAGTTTTTTTCTATCAAGAGCCCCTACTTCTTTTATTTTTTCTTTAATAAAGCTGTGTTGGTATCCCTTTTGAATAAATCTCTCACCAATGAATTCTGCTTGTTTCATAAACACTTCCTATTTCATACAATTTCTTCTCAGCCTAATTAATTGGCCTTTAGGTATGTTCTCCAACCAAGGAGCATGGTGACAGCTGTCCAATGGGAGGTAACTACGGTATTCCTATCGACCTGTTTAAAGTGTGTTTGTGTTATCATTTTTCTGTCTTCTTTAGAAATTTCCAGATCTAAAAATTGCATCTTCTCGGGACAGCTGATCCATACACCAGAAGGGATCAATGGCTGCTTTGCGCAATTCTACGATTCTCTCTACAGGTCCAGGGTAGACTACAGAAGGAAGGATCTTGTAGCGTACTTAGATGACATTGATATTCCAACCCTTACAGCAACGTATCGTGACAAGCTCAGCACCCCAATTACGTCCTTGGAGATACTCCGGGCACTTAAATCGATGCAGACAGGGAAAACACCGGGACCCGATGGCATCCCTGTGGAGTTTTATAAACATTATGCTACAGAACTAGTTGATAAACTTCAGGGCCTTTTCTCTGCATCGTCGCGTCTCGAAAAACTCCCGGACACAATGAGCGAAGCGATTATAGTGGTGATCCCTAAGCCAGGGAAAGATCCCACGTTATGCTCCTCGTATAGTCCTATATCCCTTCTGAACGTGGATGCAAAGGTACTGGCAAAGGTGTTGGCCAATAGGCTTAACCTGGTCGTTACTGCCCTCATCCACAGGGATCAAACGGGCTTCATGCCCAGGAAGGGAACTGACATTAATATCAGACGCCTTCACATTCACATAGACAGGGAAGACGAGGTGACTAAAGGAACGGTGGCCTCGCTCGACGCGGAGAAGGCTTTTGACTCCGTCGAGTGGGGCTACCTATGGGAAGTGCTGTCGCAATTCGGGTTTGGCCCGGGTTTCACGAAATGGCTCCGCTTGTTATACCATTGCCCCTCAGCTAGAATATGTACCAATGGATGCCTATCGGGGAGGTTCCGACTGTTTCGTGGCACGCGACAGGGATGCCCCCTCTCCCCGGGCTTACTTGCTTTGGCGATGGAGCCCCTGGCTGTTTTGCTGAGGGCTGACCCTGAGGTTAGGGGACTTCAAGTGGGTCCAATTGAGGAGAAGATATCGCTGTATGCGGATGATGCTCTGCTCTATTTTCGGACCGCACTGGATCTGATTAACCGATTCGGTGTCTATTCGGGGATTCGCATTAATTGGGACAAGTCGGTTCTCTTCCCGCTCCATCCCTCGACCCCTAGGGTACCACACCCGCAGCTCAAATGGGTAGATGAATTCAAATACTTAGGGATTAAGATTAGCACTAAAGTCCAGGACTACATGGACAACAATTTGCGACCACTCATGACACAGCTTACGGCTAGGTGTGCTGCTTGGCGTTCCCTTCCACTGACCCCTGTTGGCAGAGTCAATTTACTAAAAATGATTTACCTTCCCAAGTATCTTTACTTCTTCCGTACCATACACATCCCTAGGACTTTCTTCCGAAGGCTGGAGAGTCTGCTGATACAGTTTGTCTGGGCTGGGAGGCCACCCAGGGTGGCCAAGCAGATCTTGTATCTCCCGCTTTCGGGGGGGGGATCTGGCACTGCCCAATTTTCAAATTTACTATTGGGCAGCTGTTCTGGTCACGATTCGGTGGTGGTTATCCCAGCCCACACAGAATCCGGCGGTCACTCTTGAGGCGGCCATTCTGGGCTCCTTTGCCGCCCTTAGCAATCTCCCATTTGGTGGACTCAGGGCCAACTCGTCCATGACAACTCTGATGCGAACCACCGTGAGGGTCTGGCAGGAGGCTAGGAAAATATATCGGAAGCCCAATCATATTTCACCTCACATGCCCCTATGGGGTAACCCTATGCTCCCCCACTTTTACAGTATACTGGACCCCTCTCTCTGGGCGAAAAAGGGAATCCTTACATTAAAACATGTGGTTAAAGATGGTAGGCTTATGACTTTCCAAGCCCTGAGGCAATCCTTCGGTATTCCATCCTCCTTCCAATTTAGGTACTGGCAGCTGAAAAACGCCTTTGAAGCGCAGTTCCCAGCCCCCCTCATTCTGGAACCAGATTCCATTGAACGGCTCTTGACTTCCAGTGTGATGGGGAAGCCTCTCTCAACATTATATCTGTATCTTACAGTGGAGTATGATGCCAAATTAACTAAAACCTGGGAAAAGTGGAGGGTTGATATTCCCTCTTTAGACGAGGAGGAATGGAAGGAGTGTTTAATCTCCTACATTCCCTCCATGATCGCTGCAAAAGACAGGTTCGTACAATTTAAGTTCCTACAAAGAGCGTATTTCACCCCACAGAGACTGGCGCGCATTTACCATCAAAGAGATCCTAACTGTCAGAGATGCAGGCAGGAGGTGGGCACGTTTTGGCACATGGTCTGGTCTTGTCCCAAAATCCGACCCTTTTGGTCAGCAGTTGCCTCCACACTGAGCAAAATCATAGGCTCAAACTTACAGATGGATCCCCAAATACTATTGCTCAGTCATCTGGAGGATGTTGAGGGAGATAGGTATAGTAAACTGTGTCTAACCTTCACATTATACTACGCTAGGCGTGAAATTTTACTGGGATGGAAACTGGTAGAGCCTCCTACCCTAGCCTCGTGGAAAAGATCGGTGAATATGGTACTCCCCCTATATAGATTGACGTATGAAAGTTGGCAATGCCCGGGGAAGTTTGGAAAAAATCTGGTCCTCCTGGGTGGACGCCTCCAGGGACCCTGAACCCCTTACCCCATAATTAGGACGTGAAGCACAGTGGAGGACATCCTACTTTTCAGGTCTATTCTTTTTATCCCAGTTCCCCTTCCTTCCCGCCCCTCCCCCCCCCCTTTCTCCCCCCCCTTCCCCCCCCCCTCCCCGCTGTCCCCACCAGGCTTGATTGAATATTGGGTATTTATTTTATATTATCTAAGAGTTTATAAGGATGTAATGCCATAGGAGTATTGTTAAGTGAAACTTCTGACACTTACACCACTGGAATAACTGATAAATAGTGGCTATCGGCTGAAGATAGATCTTACTATCATTATTATTACCACAATGACTGTACTAATTTTTTTGTATTGTAATGCTGATTTGTTTAATAAAAATTTTCTGTTAAAAGAAAAAAAAAATGTATCTTCTCATCACTTATCTCCCATGTCAATCTGATGTTCTTATTATTTAAATTCAAATTAAAACCAAAAACCATCAAGCTTTCTCTATCGCCAGCCCAGTTAACAATAATGTCATCAATAAATCTCTTGAATAGGAGGAGTTGCTGCAGCCTCTTGTTATAAAGAGCACCCTCCTCCCATTTGGCCATGTAGAGATTAGTTACCGCTATTTCGCAAATCTTTTTATAATAACCACTTTCATACCAGAAGTAGTTGTGGTCCAGGCTATATCTTAAACAATCTAACAGGAACTTCCTCTGCACGGCCTTCAGTCCGCTAAATTCCTTCAAGGCCCATTTGGTCGCTTGTATTGCTTCTCCATGATTAATTATAGTATATAGCGACGCCACCTCTGCTGTTGCAAGGTACACTGGTCTATCTTCAAATGTGATTGTATCAAGTAGTTGTATCAAGTGTTTTGTATCTCTTAAATATGACTTTATTTTTCTCACTAATGGCTGTAAGAACCAGTCTATATACTCTTCTATTCTTGCTCCAACCGAATTTATTTCATTCACTATCGGCCTTCCAAATGGTTTTTCCTTGTTTTTTATTGATCTTCGGGAGAGTATATATTACTGGAATTCGACATCCAAGCGGCTGCAAATATTTGGCTTCTTTTTTATTTAGTAAACCTTTCGACTTCCCTCTTTCTATTAGATAAGCTAGGTCATCTTTATATTCTACTATTGGATTGCCGGACAATTTCTGATAAGTATCTCTATCACTTAGTTTCTTTCTTCGATTGAATCACTATGGCTCCTCCTTTATCAGCTTGTCTTACTACAACATCTTTCCTCTCTTTAAGTTTTTTAATGCCATTCTTTATATCACCAGGGTCATTTATTTTTGTGATCTTCAAATCTTGAAGATCCTTTAAGACCATTCTCCTGAATACTTCGATGTATCCTTCTGTTCCAATTGGGGGATTAAACAAAGATTTATTCTTCAAATCACTAAACTTGATCTTATTCTCGACAACAGTATTTCTTAATATATTTTCTCCTGGTTTATCTAACATGTATTTCTTGATATGTAGAATCCTAGCAAATTTGTTAATGTCTACATAGGCGTTAAATGTATTCAAATTTTTTTTTGGTGCAAATTTGAGGCCTTTATCCAATACTTTGATTTCATCTTTCGTTAGTTCCACTCTACTAATGTTTATTATTCCTTCTCCTATTACTCTCTTCTTCTTCTGTTTTTTTGTTTCTTCTCTACATCCACGCCTTGTTTTGCGTTTCTTCCAGATGATTTTCTGACCTTCTTCTCGGAGATCTCCTTGATCTCTCTTCCCAATCTTTGTCTCTCTGATGATCCTGATTTCTTTCTTCCCTTCTTGTCTCTTTGCTCATTGTGTGATCTGGGCTCCGCCTGACTGATCTCCGAGGTCCATTCTCCATCTGATGACTCCTAGGAGAATCCCGGCATCTCATCTCTAAAAAACGCCCCGGAGTTCTTTCACGTCCTTCATACTGATGTTTAGGTGTTCTTCCTCTTTCATATTGGTCTCTAGGGGTTCATCCTCCCTCATCAATCCTTCTCAAATATTCATAACGATTATATGTTGGAATACTATAATAATTATCGTAAGGTACTTGTTCCCATCTTCCATCATAATAGTGGGACCTAATGTCTCTAGTATCATTTTCATATCTACGATTTTCATAATTTCTCCATGGAGGCGTTGGTGGCTCTCTTCTATCAAATGGCTGTTGGAAGGGTCTCGGAGAATTATAGGAATTATTATTCTGCCAATTATTTTTATTATTTATTATTACAGTTATTATTCCCATTCCATCCTTGTCTCTGATTTGGAGTATTGTAGTTATTACGATTCCCCCCTGGGCCATTATTAGATTGGTTCTTCACTTTTTCTGCGATAGCCATAGTCTTTTCATCTTTCTCTGGGGAGCTTTTGGTAGATTCTATTGTGGATTTTTCTAGTTTATTTTGCCATTTAAAAACCAAATCATCCTCATAATCTTTCATGTCTCTTTGATACTTACTTCTCTTCCTAGCTGCTGTCTCATTATCCTTTTGTTCCATGTCTCTCTGCAACTGTCTTGATAGAGCAGTGAATTCAGGGAGTTCCTTTGAGATTTCTACAATTGCTTTAAATTCTGCAATATTCTTATCCAGTGCCCTCATTTTCTGTTGTTTTCTTTTTTTTTAAAGATCAAGTAGTTCCAGGCCCTTATCATTAAAAAATTGGAACCACTCATCAGTGGATTCCTTATCCAACAGTCCATCATTAATAGGAACATCCCATCTCAATCTTCTTGGTATTAATCTACCTTTTATATATTTTTCACAAGTGGCTATATCCCACCATGAATTTATCTTCTTTTCCATTAGATGCCCCATTTTTCTAAAACAATTCTCAATATCACCTACCACATTGGTTTCTTGTCTCTCAAAAATGGTATCTAAATCTACTGCTCTATTTTCTAAAAACCCAAATACTTCCATGGTTGCAGCACAAGTAAAGGTAGATAGGTAACAAGATATGAAAAACAATGGGAAACTAATGCGCAAACCACAGGGGACAAAACAAATAACCAAACACTCAAAAACCTAACACAGTAGCTGCCAGCATATGAATGTTCTCACACCAATAAAAGCAAATGGTAAATAAATATATATATATAACTGGCGCTTACTAAGGATATAGAAATAAATGTAATGATAATGGTTCCCAATCCCGGCTGTGATTGGAAACAGAATGTCATCCCGCTCTCTTCCCTGACGCGTTGCGTCACTGATCATGTGACTTTCTCAAAAGGTATAGAGTCGGGTGCACGGCGGTGACTCATATAGCAGGATGGTTACCATAGTAACCCTCTTCGAGTTATCTTCGAGTTATCTTCGAGTTATCCACTAGATGGCAGGTCAGCGTCATGAGCAGTTTTTTATATAATTGATTTATTCAGTTGATTTTATCTCAGAAGAAATATTTTTAATTGTCCACTAGATGGTGCTGTATATCTAATATCTCGTTTGAAGATTTTTTATGTGTTTTAAATTGCATTTTATTTATATATTTATTGTAATGTATGGCATATCTGTTTTTAACAAGCAAGTGAAATGTTGTTATTGCATCAGTAAGATTTTAACATGAAAAGCAGGGTTTCTATGGTAACCGTCCTGCTATATGAGTCACCGCCGTGCACCCGACTCTATACCCTTTGAGAAAGTCACGGGATCAGTGACGCAACGCGTCAGGGAAGAGAGTGGGGTGACGTTCTGTTTCCGATCACGGCCGGGATCGGGAACCATTATCATTGATGCGTTCGCTTTTTTACTTTTAACTGTAAGTGTACTACCATCAATAAATGTTTTTGCTTTAAATACTGCACTATGGAGTCCCCCCTTCCCTTCTCTTATATGGTTGATTGATATCTGGCTGGAACTCTGGGGCACCCTAGGAGCGGATCTGGTGCAGTTACTGGAGATCCTTAGGAGAGGTGCCACTGAGGGGGCTGTGGAGTGGACCAGATAGTGTGAACCTGTCAGCAGGGCTTATTTTGCTCTGTTATGAGGTGAGAGGCTGGGGGAACTATTGTTTACACACACTGGAGATTGGCTGAACGGTGGCACTGGAATTTCTTTGATGAACTGCTTACTCACATTGAATTGAGATTGTCACAATCAGATTGCACTGTGTATGGGAACCTTTTTTCACTTTTTTCTGTGTTTATTTCATCATGTGATGTGTTTCACCATTTCGCATTAAGCACTTATTATTATATTATATTAGTATTTATTAATTGTTTATCTAAGATTTTTTGCACTTTTTTGCCATTTTGCAAATTTTTTGCACAGTCTGCTGTTTCCTTTATTGATTTTGTGTTTCTTGCATCATTTGCACAGATTGCGTACTTTGCACAGTCTTTGCATGCACCTTCATTTTTTATTGTGATTTGTGCACATTGCCTTGTGATTTGTTTAGATAATTTATTCACTTTGGATTTTATTATCTATATTTTTTTATTCATATTTTTTAGGAATTATGTTTTGTATTCATTTGTGAGTATTTGTTTGGAATTCGTGTTTGAGGATTTTGTTCATCCTTTAGGATTCTAGTCAAGGGCCCACCTAGTTAATTATTTATGTTTCTGGAGTGTGTTATTTCTTTATTCATTTATTGTTATAGAATTGGTTCTGCGTATCTCTGGCTATATAATCCAATGAGAGATTAAATTTAGGACGCATTATCCGTTTGGATTTATGCTTCTGGAATCTCCAAAGATTTTGTCTCATTACATTTATTTTTATATCCTTAGAAAACGCCACTTATATATATTTATTTACCATTTGCTTTTATTGGTGAGAGAACATCCATATGCTGGCAGCTACTGTGTTAGGTTTTTGAGTGTTTGGTTATTTGTTTTGTCCCCTGTGGTTTGCGCATTAGTTTCCCATTGTTTTTCAACTCAATTGCTTGCTATCTGGCCTGACAATGCTGCCACCGCTGTGCCTCCTGTGCCCATTCCTCCAGAGTGCGTCACACTAATTCAGGAAGTATAGGAAACACCATAGTATTAGTAGTAGTAGTAGTAGTTGAACCCCTAAGTGATTTTTTGAAAACTACTATTCCTTTATACTTTTTTACTGGCGTTTCAAATTTACAAATGCAGCAAGAAATTAGAAATTTGATGAAAGGTTTAGCACTGGGAAACACTTTTTGAAAGATAAAAAGTGCATTTGATATACAACTGTATAGATCATACCAAAATAAGAGACAAATGAGGAGGAAAGAGGGACAGAGAGACTTTGTTCCAAATCAGGGACAGTCCCTCAAAATAAGGGACAGTTGGGAGCTCTGTATGTGTGTTTGTGGAGGAGGGGGAGGTGGTAAGCATCTGGCTATGGTATTTCAAATGTTGTCGCAGAATTAAACCATTTTAGGCCTTATGCACATGGACTTATGAAAATAAGGAGCATTTTTTTCTGACAGAATCTGGCAGAAAAAAAAACACCTGTATTTTTACAGTATGTGTATGCATTTATGCATGCATTTACTATTGTTTGTGCTCATATAGTGTTTAAGCGTAAATGCATTCTACTGGCCAGAATAATAATTTATTCTGCCCATTGGAATACATTTGAGGCATACTCATGCATTTATGCACATTTGGACTTTTATTAGATGCCTTTATGCACGTTTTCTGCTCAAGGCCTCATGCACATAGGGTGTCTGTTTAAGCCCCTCGGAAGGCCAGAACTCCTTGCAGGAAAAAGCTGCTTAAAACATTGTAAACAACATATATTGCACACGCGTTTAGGAATGTGTAACATTTGATAGCATATTCTATTGGCCAGGATATTCATTTATTCTAGCCTCACCCACCTAAGTGCCTAGAGGGAATTAATGTGGAGAGTTTATTCCGCATGCCTGTCATGACCTGATTCACACCTCTGCATTTTTTGGTGCTATTTGCTTTTTGCAGAAGTGCATTACAGTCCATTTAACACGGTTTCCTAAGGGACACATTCACATTTATGTCTTTTTTCAGCTGTTGCATTTTTGGGAAGGACCAGTGACTGTTTTACATGCAAAACAGTGCTTTTTTGGTTTCATAGACTTCAAAAAAGAAGTTGCAGAAAAGTATGTTGTGCGGTTTTACCGTAATTTTGCATCAGTTTGCATTTTGTATTTTTTCTTTCAATAAGTTTTTAGTGAAAATCAAAAACAAGTCATAGTTTTTCCACATAGAAATATTTGAACATAGAGTACATGGCAAGGAAGATATATGTAGCAGGATAAACGCAGAGGCTTCATGGTTTGCTTTGAGGCCATCAAGGAAAAAAAAAAAAATACAAATAGAAATACAAATAAAAGATAGGTTTTAAGGCACTATTGCTACATCTACTCTCAATTGCATGTGTATAGTGCGAACTCAAATATAGATTAAATGTAACAGTAAACTTGATCAACCAGTTTGAAATTAAAGTGTCATTGAGCCTTGCTTATGTGTAATGTGTTCTATATAGGAGAGACCTCTGTAAGATTGGTCCTTGCTCTTAAGGTCAAAAGAAGAGTCTAAAATGCACTATTAGGGAGTGCATCAGAGAATTTTATACGGTAAGAAAGGACAGAAAGAAGTAAGCTATGAAGAAAGTATTCAGGATTGCCAGCCTTCCGGGAGCCCTTTCCATTTTTACATGATGCTGATTTTTATCCGGGAATTCCTATATATGTTGCCCAGGGTTTCTAGGTCAGCTCAAACCTAGCAACAGTATCTTTCAGGGAACTAACTATTTTCTCTTGGGCCATTATCCAGGATATTTTCCTTTTAGCTGCCGAAAAGAAAACCTTTGGTTGTTTCAATGCTTTTGCTATGGATAATTTTGCCCCCAAAAATATGAAAAATCTCAGGTAGCTCTATTGGTGTTGGGTACGTGGGCATTGAGGGGTCTTTTGGGATTTGGCAGCTTGTTACCTTGTGGATCATGTGAAAAATTCTATTCCAGAACCTTCTGATTTTTGGGCATTCCCACCAGATGTGGAGCATGGAACCTGGAGAATCACATACTCTAAAGCAAAGGGGGGGGGGGGTAAGAAGGGAACATTTTCGCCAGCCTCGTCAGGACTAGATACCACCTGGTGACTACCTTCAGATTAGCTTCAATTAGTGCTGTATTGTGTATGTCTTTGTAGGCCCAAAAGAAATCTGTATGCCAGGTTTCTGCGTTCCATCTGACCTGGAGTTTGCTTCCCCAGCATGCATGTAAGGTAATATAGTGTTGTCTGATGCAAGTGACAGGCTGAAATACCCTACCTCTGCTCGGGGTCTGGCCGCACCATTGTTCGTAGGCTGTCAATCTCAGGGGTTCAGGTTTATTCTTCCATATGGAATGAAAGAAGCGGGAGATTTGCAGGAATTTATACTGCTCCTTTTCTGGCATTTCCAATTTATTTTTACAGTAGCTGAGCGAGATTGGGCCCAGGGGAGTTAGGTAGTGTCCAATGTGGTATAACCCTTTATCTAACCACCATTTGAAGGCTTTATAGTTTATTCCTGGTGTAAATCTGGGGTTATGAAAAATATGTGCTAATGGTTGCATATCCGAAGTCAGGGAGGAGCAGCCTTTCAGGCCATCTTAAAGGGATATAGAGTGTGAGAGCACTGGTGACATAATGTGTGAGCGATCTCTTGGAGGGCACCAGAGAAGGAAGTCCTACGTGTGTGTCGGGACCACTTGCCGCTCTATATGCACCCAGACGGGTTTCTTCAGGCGCGAGTAGATGACCGACAATTGTCCTAAGCGTGTCGCTTGGTAATACCACATTAAGTTAGGGACCCCTAGTACTCCTTGTGTTTTAAGTCTAAACAAAGTTTGTTATGAGAGGCGATATCCTGAGGTTCCCCAGATAAATTTTAAAATTTTGCTTTGAAATGTCCTTAGGTGATCGTACTTTAGTACTTTAGGATTGGGAGGGATCTGAATAGATAGAGCAATTTGGGAAGTAACGTAATTTTGACCGCGTTTATCCCCCCCAATCAAGACAGTTCATGTAGTGCCCAGCCTTTAAGATCCACTTCCAGCTTATTATACATAGGGGGAAAGTTAGCCTGATAAAGTAGTTCAATTTTTGGGGAGAGTTCTGTTCCCAGATATCAAATGGTGGAGTCACTCCATTCAAATTGGAAGGAGTTTTTTAGGTTTTGTGCAATCGTGTGTGGGACCGTTAAGTTTAGAATTTGGGACTTAGAGAGATTAACCCGTAAACCTGAAGCCTTAGTACAGGGGTCTCAAAGTACCGGCCTGCAGGCCATTTAAGGCCCGGGGACCAGTTACAAATGGCCCGCAGGCAAGGCCGATCCTAGGCAGGTGGCAGCGACTGGGAGTTTTCTCTCTCCGTCTCCTCTCCCCCACATGCTGCTGCAGCCCAGTGCACACAACACAGGAGAGCAGAGTGGAGGGAGGATCCACCCATTTCCCGCCCATCTAGTTATATCTAGAAGTGCCTGCTATCGAATAGTGCCCGGAATGAGTGCATGCACCGTACATAATACCATAACAGCTGATTTTATGATCAGCTCTTGTGTCAGTGAGATGGGGCCTGCACACAATAGCTGACTGAAGACATTTTTCAGTCAGATTGTGCCGAGGCATGTTCATTTAACATGAAGGGGGCAGATGTTTTCATTGATGGCCAGTGATGATCTAATATAAAGGGGGCGTATGTTTTCAAGGATGGCCTCTGCTGCAAAGATGGGGGCAGAATTTAAAATATTTAGCTAGCTAAATATGCCCTCCAGGAAGAATAGCAGGTAAAGATTTGTTTTGCAGATTTGTTTGGGCATCGTTAAAAATTCCGCCCCCATCTTTGCAGCACTGACCATTATTAAAAACGTCCACGCCCTTCATGTTAAATTCCACACCTCACCTACATGAACAATCCTCGGCAGCGCAAGGCACAATCTGACTGAAAAATATCTTCAGTCGGATTTTGTGCACAGGCCCCGTCTCGACAACACAACAGCTGATCGTAAAATCAGCTGTTGTGCTATTACGTATGGCGCATGCGCAGTTCGTCCCAGGCACTATTCGATAGTGGGCACTTCTTGACAGAGCACCGGCCTCAGATCCAGGGTCCTACTGCTACCTCAGGGCGGAAGATTGTGGCATTATCAGGGTGCCCTGCCACAAGGCCTGTGATGAAGATCAGGCCACCAGCTGACTGCCAGGAGGAGAGGTAAGGGAGCCATCACACAGGGGCTGAGCAAAGTCCTTAGCTGCGTGACTGGGGTTGAAATTTGTGTAGAGGGGGTATTTGTGGAGTGTGTGTGTGTGTGTGGGGTGGTATTTGTGGAATGTAAGGGGGGATATCTGTGAAGTGTAGTGTGGGGGGGGGTATTTGTGTGGAGTGTGTGTGGGGGGGTGTTTGTGGAGTGTAGGGGGTAATGCTGGGTGTTAATAGTGCATCTGCTGACACCAATGCTGGGGGTTGATAGTGCATCCGCTGACACCAGTGCTGGGAGTTAATAGTGCATCCGTTGACACCAATGATGGTGGTTAATATTGCGTCCGCTGACACCAGTGCTGGGGTTTAATATTGCGTCTGCTGACACCAGTGCTGGGGATTAATAGTGCGTCCGCTGACACCAATGCTGGGGTTAATATTGCGTCCGCTGACACCAGTGCTGGGGGTTAATAGTGCATCTGCTGACACCAATGCTGGTGGCTAATATTGCATCTGATGACACCAGTGCTGGGGGTTAATATTGTGTTCGCTGACACCAGTGCTGGGGGTTAATAGTATGCCCGCTGACACCAATGCTGGGAGTTAATATTGCGCCCACTGACACCAGTGCTGGGGGTTAATAGTGAGTCCGCTGATGCACTATTGCTGGGGGTTAATAGTGCGTCCACTGACACCAATGCTGGGTAAAAGGACAGTTTGCATGCGGCCCCCATTGGATGTGAAAATTTGTCCTGTGGCCCTCAGGTAATTTGAGTTTGAGACCCCTGCCTTAATAACATTCTCCAGTAATTTGCAGATCTTTGGGAGTGAAGTTGTTGGCAATGTGACAAACAGTAGTAAGTTGTCTGCAAATAAGGCGCATTTATGTGTCTGCTGTCCACAGTTGACCCCCTGAGAATAACCATGGAATGGTCTGACCATACTGTATCCCTTATGTATGATTTGAATATGGCTGGGATGTTAGCTGTGGAAACAAATATGTGATAAATTATTTTGTGGGATTGGTCAGCCCCTCCCACTATGGAGCCTAAGGTCTTAAGCATCGCTTGGAAAAATGTGGCTTGGCCCTGATTGGGTGCATAGTATGAAATAAAGGTATACAGTTGGTCATCTATAGTGCCCTTCAGGTCTGGTATGGATATTAAGGGGAACCATGTGCATTTTTTTTTTAAATGGCGTTACGGGTCCCACTAAAATCCATACCAGACCCTTCAGGTCTGGTATGGATTTTAAGGGGAACCCTGAGCCAAAATAAAAAAAATGGCGTAGGGTTCCCCCCAAAATCCATACCAGACCCTTATCCGAGCACGCAACCTGGCAGGCCGCAGGAAAAGAGGGGGGATGAGTGAGCGTCCCCCCTCCTGAACCATACCAGGTCACATGCCCTCAACATGGGGAGGGTGCTTGTCCCCAGGTTGATGGTGACAATGGCCTCATCCCCACAAACCTTGCACGGTGGTTGTGGGGGTCTGTGGGTGGGGGGGGCTTATCAGAATCTGGAAGTCCCCTTTAAGAGAACCCCCAGATCCTGGCCCACCCACTATGTGAATTGATAATGGGTACATGTACCCCTGCCAACTCACAAAAAAGTCTCAAAAATAGTAAAAAAGACAGGAGACACTTTTGGTCAAGCTCTTTATAAAAAAAAAAAAAAAACCCGCAATGTAAATCCATCTCACGCCGCCCGACAAACCGAAAAAAGAAAAAAAAAACGCAACAGCTCCGCCTCCATGGGAGGCCCCCACCGAGTGGTGCTTCTTCTCGATGGGAAGCTCCCGCCGAGTGACACTTCTTCTGGTGGAGTCACCAGTTTTCGTCACTATGTGGCCTCGCCCTCAGCTATATAACAGCTGTCATCGAGAAGAAGCGTCACTCGACAGGAGCCTCCCATGGCATTTTTTTTCTTTTTTTGATTCGTCGGGCAGCGTGAGATGGATTTACATTGTGCTTTCTTGTCCCCCCTCTTTTCCTGCGGCCTTCCAGGTTGCGTGCTCGGATAAGGGTTTAATATGGATTTTGGGGGACCCCTACGCCATTTTTAAAAAAAATTTGGCACGGGGTTCCCCATAAAATCCACACCAGACCTGAAGGGTCTGGTATGGATTTTGGGGGGACCCCTATGCCATTTTGTTTTTAAATTTGGTGCAGGGTTCCCTTTAATATCCATACCAGACCTGAAGGGCCTGGTATGGATTTTGGGGGGACCCCCACACAATTTAAAAAAAAATTGGGTTTGAGGTTCCCCTTAATATTCATACCTGACCCAAAGGGCCTGGTAATAGACTGGGGGCAGGACCCGAGCCGTTATTTTTCAATGAGTTTTATCTATATTGCCAGGACCCGACAATTCAATACAGCCACGATCAGCTTTAAATTACTGTTTTTCCTTCAGAAATGTAATTTTGCTGTGGTACTGTTCTAAAACTGCGCCAATTTACAGGCATACTATAGACACCCCTCAGGCACGATATTTAAAGGAATATTTCATGTTTATTGTTTCACTTTAAGCATTATTAAAATCACTGCTTTTTAAAACTTCTTTTTGCATTGATACATGTCCCCTGGGGCAGGACCCAGGTCCCAAACACTTTTTATGACAATAACTTGCATATAACCCTTTAAAATTAGCACTTTTGATTTCTCATGCTCATGTCCCATAGACTTTAATGGTGTTCATGTGTTCATCCAAATTTTTTGCCTGTTGGCAAGATCTGGTGCGAACCGAACTGGGGGGGGGTGTTTGGCTCATCCTTAGTGGAGGGTGTAGGCTCTGGAGCTCAGGGATTTCCTCCTCTATGTCAGCACAGGCCTGTGCTGTGGCTGCCATCTTGGAAACAAACAGGTCTGTTAAGAGACTAAATAGCGGCCATAGGTCCCTCCTGGCTGTGCCCCCGAACATGTACGGACTCTCTGGGATGTCCCCTAGGTGCTGGGATGGTCGTGCTGTGTCCTGCTAGCTGTAGGCAGTTGCTCGGTGTGCCGTTTGGACAGGTTGAAGTGGAGATCCAGGCTAAAGGGGCCATCTTGGAGTCCGCTGTGCATGCACCTCGCGTTTTACATTTTTTTATGCTTTTTTTGGGCAATTTGATTAAAAAATGCAACCCATGTTAAAAAAAATGTCCTGCAATTCTGCAAAATGCTAAATGCATGAAAAAACGCGTTGGTATGAATGGAGCCTGAGTCCTACACTTACAGTATATTGTATATCAGAATATAGGCGAGCTGCTCTGTCTCCTAATGGTGTGTTTTTTTTGCTATGAGCTTGGTCTTTTTGCTTTTTTAAACACCTATGTATGCATGGACACTTAGGCTAACATAAAGGTGTTTTTACAGGCAGAAAAAAAAATCTGAGTGCCTGTATAAGCAGCATTTTTTAAACTGTGTGTGCATGAGTCCTTAGACAGGTAAGAAAGGTCACATATGTGTTTTGCAAATGAAAATTTTCTTCATCTTCAGAGTAAGTTGGTGTAGGGTTGTGAAATAGAATTTTGTTCATACCTCCCAAATTTTAGAGATGGGAATGAGGGACACCTATCAGCAAAAGTATGCAGGCATAGGACACACCCCTTGCCATGCCCCCTTAAAGGAGAATTGTACAAAAAATATAAGATTGGTTCAACCCAAAAGTGCTTTTTTACCACTACTCTTCCTTTATATTGGCTTTTGGAATTTACAAATGCAGCAATTTAGAAATCAGATGAAAGGTTTATCACTGTAAAACACTTTTTCATAGATAAAAAGTGCATATTTTTTATACAACTATAAAGATCAGACCAAAATGAGGGACAAATGAGGAAGAATGAGGGACAGAGGGACATTGCTCCAAATCCAGGACAGTCCCTCAAAATCAGGGACAGTTGGGAGCTATGATTTTGTTTTGTTGTTGCTGAATCATAAACTTGTATTTTACAATCTTATGAATAGCATGTATATACAGTACATATCTGATTCCCATTGATTCTAAAAGCCAGCTCTTTGACACTATGTCTGATATGATTGAGGAGGACCTTTATTCCATAGATAGGTTGCAAAGGTCTTTCCTAAACCCTCCCTGCTCAGGCTTGTGACCAGCATGCAGAATGTGATAACTCATGTGCATAGATAATTTGTACACACATATTTAAGCCAATTTTATTAACCTTACAGTATGTATTTGGAATAATGTGGGCAGAAATCAGTGTAAACCTATGCAAACACAGGGAGAACATGCAAACTCCATGCAGATAGTTCCCTGACCAAGGACCCCCAGTGCTGCAAGGTAAAAATGCTAACTACTGTAAGCCACTGTGTAGGTGGTAACACATCAATTGTCATACTTGCATTTTAGAGTTAAATTATTATTTGTTTATTCATGTATCTATTTATAGGGTTTTAATTTATATTTAATGCTCTATTTTTACATAAAATCATGGGCATTGTAAATTAGCATCAATATTATGAGTGATTTTTCTGTCTAATGATTGCCTGCTCCTGTAAACATATATGCAGTATTTAGTATCTAAGTGGAAATGAAAATGCACTTTAACAAGATAATTATATTGGTCTAAACCACTAATTTTGTATGCCCCCTGATGATTGGTATTAACAAACACTAAATGTACAGTAAGAAGAAATCCATTGAAGTTCTTTAAATTTCCACTGGTAGGCAGTGTTTCCAAACATAAACTCTTCCAGGTAATATTTTGTTCTGTGTAGTTTGATGAATGTTGTGCGTGTTGTTCATGCACATAAGTGCACTATACATTATTGAAGCAGAATATGTGTGTCTAAGGAATATAAATGTGTGTGTGTGCGTGTGCGGATAGATAGATAGATAGATAGATAGATAGATAGATAGATAGATAGATAGATAGATAGATAGATAGATAGATAGATAGATAGATAGATAGATAGATAGATAGATAGATAAATAGATACATAAATAGATAGATAAATGAATAGATAGATAAATAGATAGATAAATAAATAGATAGCTAACAGATATATCACAGGACCTGAATTCCAGAAGAATAATAGGCAACATTGTGAATATCCTATTTATTAAACACACTTACTCATCTTATAGTTGTTTTTTACACAGGATAGAATAAAACAAAGGCACCAATCACTTGCACATGCACTTTGAAGAATTAAAGTGATTGTAAAGTCTGTTTTTTTTTTTTAAATAACAAACATGTTATACTCACCTGCTCTGTTGCAGTGGATTTGCACAGAGCAGCCCGGAGCCGCCTCTTCTCTGGTCTCTCTTTGCTGCTCCTGGCCCCTCCCTCTTGTCGAGTGCATCCACAGCAAGCACCTTGCTATGGGGACATCTGAGCTGAGCTGCAGCTCTAAGTGTCAATTCAGACATGGAGCTGTGGTTCTGTCCTGTCCCCTCTCTCTCCTGATTGGCTAACTGACTTTGGTTGACAGCAGCCAATGGTGTGCACTGTAGGCGCACGAATGCCGCCCCCCCCATTCATGCACCCGGCCCCTTTCAGGATGCCGGACGCATGAATTTCTATGGCGAGGTGGGGGGGGTGCTACATTTTGAAGCACCTGAGTGTGAGGCTCTATTAGGCTTCAAAATAGGGTGGGCTCGGAGCGCAGAGAGTGCGCCCTGATCTCACCCAATTGTGTGACGATAGCGAATTAATTTTCGCTATTTTCACACCAATCTTCCCCCCCCCCGCCAATCAGGAGGCAGGACGCCAGACCTGCTTCCTGATTGGCCAAAGCGCCAGGCCACCCTATTGGATGCCTGGCGCTTAGGAAGAGGAGCAAGGAGACTCGTGCTGGAGCAGAGGTCGCCGCCACTCTGAGAGGTAAGTCCCCTCGGCTGCATACCCCCACTGGATTGTGGCTCTGGCACCCCCCTCGGGTGGCAGTGCCGCAATCCACGCACAAGGGGGTGCCAGAGCTGTGATCCACATGCACAGGGCGAGGTGGGGGGATGCAGCCAGAGCCGCAAACCACAGGAGTGGGGGGGTCAGTGGGCACAATGGCTGAATTTGATGGGTGCAAGTGGCTGCATTTGATGAGCACAGGTGGCTGCATTTGATGGACACAGGTGGCTGCATTTTATGGGCACAGGTGGCTGAATTTGATGGACAAGTGGCTGCATTTGATGGGCATAAGTGGTGGCATTTTATGGGCACAGGTGGCTGCATTTGATGGGCACAAGTGGCTGCATATGATGGGCACAACTGGCTGAATTTGAAGGGCACAGTGGCTGTGTTTGATGGGCACAACTGGCTACATTTGATGGGCACAGTGGCTGCATTTGATGGGCACAAGTGGCTGCATTTGATGGACACAGGTGGCTGCATTTGATGGGCACAGGTGGCTGCATTTGATGGGTACAGTTGGCTGCATATGATTGGCACAACTGGCTGAATTTGATGGGCACAGTGACTTCATTTGATGGGCACAGTGGCTGCATTTGATGGGCACAAGTGCCTGCATTTGATGGGCACAGGTGGCTGCATTTGATGGGCACAGGTGGCTGCATATGATGGGCACAAGTGGCTGCATTTGATGGGCACAAGTGGCTGTGTTTGATGGGCACAAGTGGCTGCGTTTGATGGGCACAAGTGGCTGTGTTCGATGGGCACAATGGATGCCTTTGATTGGCACAACGGCTGTGTTTGGGCACAAGTGGCTGCATTTGATGGGCAGAAGTGGCTGCGTTTGATGGGCACAATGGCTGCATATGATGGGCACAATGGCTGGATTTGATGGGCACAGTGGGGCTGCAATTGATGGGGGTTTCAGCATTTTTCAGTATGTTTGGGCCCCCAAAAAATTTTGAGCCGCTGCTGTTGGCAGCATATCTAAACCTTTTTTTAGTGGATTGCGCTAAAAATGGCTGCCTGGAACAGACTGGGTGGAGAAGATGGTCCCTTTTCCCAAGCAGGCAAAATATGACTTGGCCCCAGAATCAGCATGTGCCTACTAGGTGTTGCAAAAGGCCAGGCTGGGATTGACTTTTACCATGAGGGCAAGCCTGACATATTGAAAGAGCTAAGCCTGACCTTGCGTAGCTGTGTAGCTGGATGTACCTGCTCCAAGACTGGCTGCAACCTAAGGTGCTGACGCCATTGAAATTGTGGAGTGGATCACGCTAGATTATTTTGTCTTATAGTTTTACCAAGAGACTATACTCCTAGGTGACCCGGGCCGAACTCCAGTTCTGGATGAGGTGGCTGCCACACCAGAACAATACAATTGGGCAGATGTGGGTTTAGATGAATCAACAAGAAATTCCCTGCACTCCATCCCCAAAGTATTACACGGGTGATCACAGATGTAAAATTTCCACAAAACCACCTCATTACCTAACCTTCCCAGGAAATGATGGGTTAATAGAGAACATTGTGGTACCTTCCACAAACTGGATCATCTGCTAGCCCAGTGCCCAAAGGGACAAAAGCTGATGGAATGTGACTTGGGCTTATGACAATCCACGTATGCATATAAAAACATGTACTGTTAATAATGTAAATATGGATGAGTAAGTGGTAAGTAGGTCATTACACTCCTTGCTTCTGGGTTTGTTGGTACCCTATCTGCAAACTGACAAGTTATGAAGAGAGCTGGAGAATGAGTAGGTACTATTTATATGCACAGTGGTGAGATTGCTCCATATTCTGGTACTTATATGGATAAAAGTTGAAAATCCCAGAAGCCACCAACCTTAAGGAGGAAACCTGTCATGGATAGCAAGCATAACCAGAAATGTATGGACTTTCACAGAGAATACCAGGCACAAATGTGATTTCAAATAATGTAAATTGCTAAGAATAAGTTAAAATCAATATAAATGCACCTCCAATATACCAGAACCACATGAACCCAAACCACATAATCTAGTGAGTGAACAAAGAAACAATAAGCAACTACCTAAACCAAATATATACAGACAGTAGGATATGGATGAGAAGCGTAGTCAGTGTCAGATCCAGGGTCATGAACAAGACATCAGGCAGAGGGAGCAAGGAGCAAGCCAGGACAGGGAGAGGGTATACAGAAACAGGATCAAGGAGGCAGGTGGATGATCAGAAAGCAGGATCAGGATCAGAGTACAGGTTCACAGTTTTTGGGTCAGGGGCACAGGGATGTAGCACAGGAAAGACTAAATACTCTTTTCAGCAATGAGCATCAGGTGATGACTGATTAGTATGAGCTTCTGGCTGCTGAAAGACACCAGAACTGCAGCCTATTGGTCTGGGAGCCACAGTGCCACGAGTAGGTGAACCAGTTCCTGATAGTTCCCCCCCCTTCTAATGAGCAGTCCCATGATACTCCAAACAGCCATCATTGTATGAGTCTATAAAAGATATCCATCTGATGAACAAGTCAAAAGTTCCTCATAGGCCGAAGTAGTGCAGGGTTCACAATGATATGCCCAGCTGCTAAGAATAATTAATAGGCATGGTGTCCCACCGCCTGGGTCTGATGACTGACTGGGTACCCCACTGCTTGGGTTAAACAACTGGCTGGGTTTCCTGTTGGCCAGATTCTCAGAGAGGAACAACATTTGATAATCCAAGTGCCTCAAAACAGCAGATACCCCAATGCTGGGGTCTCACGGGTTATCTACAAATTTAGCCTTGGGGTCCTTCATGGCTCCAAAACGTGGCACTACTCTGTTTGTAAATGTGAACTTTCTTCAATAAAAAAAAATGCTTGGACTTAATTGAAGATCTGTGGTGTGCTGGTGAGGGATTTACATTGTGAATACTGGAACTCTGAGACTTGAGTGTCTTGTTATAACCCTGTAGCTTCCTTGGGTTACAGAACTTGTTTCACACATCAACGGCCACCTGTGTCTCTCTAAGGCACTGGTTACCCAACCCGGGTCGCCTAGTGCATCTGTAATTGTGGTAATTGCATCTGGATCATGGCGTTACATAAATGGTCCTCTGCCACTCCCCAGGAGCTCACCACTACCAGGCTTGAGAGGGCAAATGCAGCTACTGCGGGAATGTCCAGACCACCAGGCTTTGGTGCTATAGGAGCAACATACTGCCAGAGGGACTCAACCGTGGCAACTTTAAAAAGGATCTCTGGCCAAGCTGGTAACCCATTTAAGGCACAAGAAGACACAAAGGTTTCAGACCTGTTAGCAAGTGGACACCCAACCTTTGCATTAGAATCCAGCTGAACATCAGGGATAGATTTGAAGGAATCTAGCTGGACAATAGAAACACAGTCAGTGAAATCTAGCTGGGTGGCAGGCAGAGGATTAATAATATTAGGCTGGTCATCGGATAGAGGATCATCAGAGGCAGGCTGGACATCGAGCACGAGACCATCAGGCTAGACATCTGGCACCTGATCAATAGAGGTAGGGACAGACTGGTCGTTGGGCAGAAGACCATCAAAGTCAGGTAGATAACGGGGCACAGGACCATCAGAGGCAGGGGGGTCATCAGGCACAGAACCCTCTAGCTGGACATCAGTCACAGAACCCTCTGGCTGGGCATTAGGCACAGGTCCATCAGGCTGATCAGTGGTCAAAGGGTCAGCGAGGTCAGGCAGAGCATCAGTGGTATCAGACTGGATATGGGTAACAGGTCAGACAGGTCAAATCCCAGTAAAGTCTGACTGGGAAGCTGGAACATGGGCTTAATGCAATTGCAGTAGATTTGGGCCTGGCCTCTGAGAGTCCCGAAAAATTCACCTGTATAATTTACATAAAAAATTATCAGTGAAAATCTAAAAATGCTATATAAAGAAGTTAATGTTAAAAAAAAACAGGGTCTTTTTATATAAATATTTTCACACAAGAAGCACACCACTTTCACCAGACTGAAATCCTTACATCTTTGTTTACATTCTCATCTTGGACAGTTTCTGGGACACTGCAACCATTGGATCCTTGTTTTCAGTATCAGAGGAGTGAGAGTCTCCCTGTTTCAAAAGTTGTGCATGTGGAGTGCGGGCTCTCGTCTCAAAGTTCCTGTTTAACATGTTTTCAAATAAATTGTCTTACTTTCAGTTATAACATTTTGAAAATATATAATCTTTCTTCATATTTTAGGCCATAATATATTCTGCTACATTTCTTTGGTAAGAATACCCAGATCATTGTAGATTATTTAGTCTGTGTGAAGGTGATAGAGTCTAAAAACTATGGTATGTGTATTTGAAAATTGATCAGTCCTGATAGCTGCCACTAACTAGCAATTGTACTAACGCCAAAAATAGCCTGCATGTATAAGTCCACAGTCATTTAGATGATATAATTCTGAAAGGGTGGGTAACTGAATCCTAAAGGGCCCTTGCTACTCTCAATACACCAGGTGGTACTGCAAACTACAAAAAACAAAAAGGAAAGAGAGAGCATGCAGGCTCACAGTGCAGTTACCTTTATTAAACTATTGATTAAAACAAAAAAAAGGATTTAAACTCACTCACAAACAGAGGCTTGTATCCAGCATTACATCCATAATGATTACATTGTAGCCACTGTGTCCCAGTGTCCCTGAATTAAGGGACACTGGCTGGTGGCAATGGTTTGGTGACACTTACTGGTAATGAGGTACACTATTCTGGAAGCACTGGTGGCACTGGGGCAGGTTTGACGGGAGACAGGTGACTGCCTGCACTGTTTATTCAAACTACCCACTGGGGGGCTAGTGATCAGGGAATATGTGAACAAATGAGAAAGTGGTAAAGTGAAGCATTAAAAGTGAAGGTGAAAGTGAGATTCCCCTGATGGGATCAAACTAATAACAAACCATTACTGATGTGCATAAATCATGATAAAATACATACAATATTACTCTAATATACAAACAACAATAATGATGATGTTTACATACACCAACAGTGCATATATATATTAAAATGAAAATCCCTAAAGTGACTCCAATATATAAAGTGATTTGTGAGATAAATCTGTGAACTAGTTGTATGTTGATAATCCACCACCAAAAGGAAAGAGGCTTACCAGACAAGTTGAACCCAACTAGGCATACTCCTGATGAGTTAACAGAGCTTGTGGTGTAACACACCCAGGGAAGAAAATCAGCATACACGGTTTCCGATGTAGATCAGGTAGGGGTCTGTCACAATGTATAACATCAATGGGTATCCAGCAAGGGAACAGTGACCAAAGATCAAGAATGGATCCTCCCAGTATTATATATGGTAAAAGGAAAAAAATTGTTACACATAGTGTGATTCCATTTACATAAAAGGCATTTTATTGAAATAAGTAAAATGGTCACTCACATTTGAGAAGGCATTAAAAGGCATGTAGGTAAAATCAAATATCGCAGTGGCATCAGCAGAGCCCGTCCCAACCGGTTTCGTCTCAATAAGACATCATCTTTTCTTTTTTCCACATAGTGATCAGGGATAGGGATGAGCTTCGAGTTCGAGTTGAACTCATGTTCGACTCGAACATCGGCTGTTCGCAAGTTCGCAGAACAGCGAACAATTTGGGGTGTTTGCGGCAAATTTGCCGCGGAACACCCTTTAAAAGTCTATGGGAGAAATCAAAAGTGCTAATTTTAAAGGCTTATATGCATGGTATTGTCATAAAAAGTGTTTAGGGACCTGGGTCCTGCCCCAGGGGACATGTATCAATGCAAAAAAAAGTTTTAAAAACAGCCGTTTTTCCGGGAGCAGTGATTTTAATAATGCTTAAAGTCAAACAATAAAAGTGTAATATCCCTTTAAATTTTGTAGCTGGGGGGTGTCTATAGTATGCCTGTAAAGGGGCACATGTTTCCCGTGTTTAGAACAGTCTGACAGCAAAATGACATTTTAAAGGGAAAAAAAGTCATTTAAAACTATTCGCGGCTATTAATGCATTGCCGGTCCAGCAATACACATAGAAGTTCATTGATAAAAACGGCATGGGAATTCCCCACAGGGGAACCCCGAACCAAAATTAAAAAAAAAAAATTACGTGGGGGGACCCCCTAAATTCCATACCAGGCCCTTCAGGTCTGGTGTGGATATTAAGGGGAACCCCGGCCAAAATTTAAAAAAAAAATGACGTGAGGTCCCCCTCAAAATCTATACCAGACCCTTCAGGTCTGGTATGGATTTTAAGGGGAACCCCATGTCAAAATTTAAAAAAAAAATAGCGTGGGGTCCCCCCAAAAATCCATACCAGACCCTTATCCGAGCACGCAACCTGGCAGGCGGCAGGAAAAGAGGGGGGACGAGAGAGCGGCCCCCCTCCTGAACCGTACCAGGCCGCATGCCCTCAACATTGGGAGGGTGCTTTGGGGTAGCCCCCCAAAACACCTTGTCCCCATGTTGATGAGGACAAGGGCCTCATCCCCACAACCCTGGCTGGTGGTTGTGGGGGTCTGCGGGCGGGGGGGCTTATCGGAATCTGGAAGCCCCCTTTAACAAGGGGACCCCCAGATCCCGGCCCTCCCCCCTGTGTGAAATGGTAAGGGGGTACAAAAGTACCCCTACCATTTCACTAAAAAACTGTCAAAAATGTTAAAAATGACAAGAGACAGTTTTTGACAATTCCTTCTTCTTGCTTCTATCTTCTATCTTCCTTCGGTTTCTTTCTCCATCTTCTTCTTCTGGTTCTTCTGGTTCTTCTGGCTCTTCTGGTTCTTCCTCCGGTGTTCTCGTCCAGCATCTCCTCCGTGGCGTCTTCTTCCCTTCTTCTCTTTGGGCTGCTCCGCATCCATGATGGCATGGAGGGAGGCTCCCGCTCTTTTCTTCATCTTCTTCCCTTCTTCATCTTCTTCTCTTCTTCATCTTCTTCTCCGGGCCTCTCCACATCCATGGTGGCATGGAGGGAGGCTCCCACTGTGTGATGTTTCTCCTCTTCTGACGGTTCTTAAATAACGGGGGGGCGGGGCCACTCAGTGACCTCGCCCCCCCCTGATGCACGGGGACATGATGGGACTTCCCTGTGGCATTCCCCGTGATCAAGTCACCGTGCATCAGAGAGGGCGGGGTCACCGAGTGGCCCCGCCCCCCGTTATTTAAGAACTGTCAGAAGAGGAGAAGCGTCACACAGCGGGAGCCTCCCTCCATGCCATCATGGATGCGGAGCGGCCCGGAGAAGAAGATGAAGAAGAGAAGAAGATGAAGAAGAGAAGAAGATGAAGAAGAGAAGAAGATGAAGAGAAGAGCGGGAGCCTCCCTCCATGTCATCATGGATGTGGAGCGGCCCGAGGAGAAGAAGGGAAGGAGATGCTGGATGAGAACACCGGAGGAAGAACCAGAAGAGCCAGAAGAACCAGAAGAACCAGAAGAACCAGAAGAAGAAGAAGATGGAGGAAGAAACCGAAGGAAGATAGAAGATAGAAGAAAGAAGAAAGAAGAAGCATTTAAATAAAGGAATTGTCAAAAACTGTCTCTTGTCATTTTTAAAATTTTTGACAGTTTTTTAGTGAAATGGTAGGTACCCCCTTACCATTTCACTACCCCGGCCAGGGTTGTGGGGATGAGGCCCTTGTGGGGATGAGGCCCTTGTCCTCATCAACATGGGGACAAGGTGTTTTGGGGGGCTACCCCAAAGCACCCTCCCAATGTTGAGGGCATGTGGTCTGGTATGGTTCAGGAGGGGGGGCGCTCTCTCGTCCCCCCCCTGTTTTCCTGCGGCCTGCCAGGTTGCATGCTCGGATTAGGGTCTGGTATGGATTTTTGGGGGGCCCCACGCCGTTTTTTTTTTAAATTTTGGCTGGGGTTCCCCTTAATATCCATACCAGACCTGAAGGGCCTGGTATGGAATTTAGGGGGACCCCCCCACGTCATTTTTTTTTTTTTTAATTTTGGTTCGGGGTTCCCCTGTGGGGAATTCCCATGCCGTTTTTATCAATGAACTTCTATGTGTATTGTCGGACCAGCAATGCATTAATAGCCGCGAGTAGTTTTAAATTACTTTTTTTCCTTTGAAATGTCATTTTGCTGTCAGACTGCTCTAAACACGGGAAACAAGCGCCCCTTTACAGGCATACTATAGACACCCCCCAGGTACGGAATTTAAAGGGATATTACACTTTTATTGTTTCACTTTAAGCATTATTAAAATCACTGCTCCCGAAAAAACATCCGTTTTTAAAACTTTTTTTGCATTGATCCATGTCCCCTGGGGCAGGACCCAGGTCCCCAAACACTTTTTATGACAATAACTTGCATATAAGCCTTTAAAATTAGCACTTTTGATTATTCATTTTCATGTCCCATAGACTTTAACGGTGTTCGCGTGTTTGAAAGAATTTTTTTCCTGTTCGCATGTTCTGGTGCGAACCGAACAGGGGGGTGTTCAGCTCATCACTAATCAGGGACACTATGGGCTGGCTGACACTGGTTTGTTTGTGCATACATATAGTATCGATAACACTCACAGGCTGCTAAAATGGTTCTCTTTCCTCTCACAGATAATCTCTGTGGGAGGAGAGAGAACCGATCTTTACTTTCAATGTCTACAAATGTGATTGCCATGATTAGATAAAGCAATCACAGCAATCGCATTGTACTGTGCCAATTTCATCGGTGCTATGCCTAGTCGTGTGATCAGCTATATCCGGAAGACACAGCAATCACTGGGCTTGTGGGTGTGTGTTCTGTGATCCGTGAACAAGCCGATGATTGTGGAGAAAGTATAGGTACCTCCTCTCATCCGGCCTTTGTATAAAAACAGAAGATGGGAGGTGGTTAATTAAATGCCATTTTTTAATTAGTAAATCTCTACTATGGATTTTGACATAATCATCAGTAAAATGTCTTTGTTTCTTTTGTTTTTATACACTGTTAGTGATTAAGAAAAATTATTGCCATACTATAAAGAATTTACAACTTCCACATTATAAATTACAGCGATGGCACTGTAATTTAGATCTTTTATCATTTTCATTGCAACTGACTCCAAGAAGAATATATTTTTAGCTGCAAAGTCACATTATAGCTTTTTTAATGCCAGACAAAAGCTTGTACCACACCTTTAGGAAAACATATACATTCAAAAATAAAAATTTCACTATAACAAAAAAAACAAAAAAAAAATGTAATCGAATAAACAAACAAAATATGTAAGTTATCAAGATCAGAGGAGACATTAATTGCAGCAAGAAGGACTATGACGATGGGGGCAAGAGGGGCAGCTGCTTCCTATTCATCAAATGCATATACTGTTCATATGTTCTAGTATCTACAGCATGCTATTGAGGAAATACAGGACTCCTGATGCATGGGCAGCAATGGAGTGGAGTGGAGATAGAGGCAATGACTAGTACTTGATTCTAGGACCCCTCCATAACTCAGCTGTCACCCTACAATAAATCAAATGAAAAATGTGAAGTGCCAAAAATAAATGTGATTAAGCTATCAAATATAATGTACAAATATCATGCATAAATAATAAACAAATATCCATAAACAATTATAAGGATATTGTTAATCTACCACCATTGTGCAATTGTTGAAGGTAACCTCCCTATATGAGTCCACAGAAATGTTTACTGTAAATGATGCAGACCAACCAGCTCAATATGGTGATCCCAGCTTGCTCCTTACTTCTCTGTATTCACTGCCCCAAAACACAACACCTTACAATGGCCTTTCAATGGCCTACAGATTGTAGCAGGGGAAAGCAACAAGCCAGCACAGAACTGTAACAACAAAGCTCACCATGCAAGAAAACCGAATATAACCATAGTGCCAGGAGCAGACTGACCATTGGGGCACCATCAGGGTTGCCAGTCTCAGTAAAAGCAGGGACAGTTTGTAAAAATCAGTGTATGTTTACATCTGTCCCTGAAATGACCACTACCGACATACTTTTGCTGTACAAACCTCTCCACTGCCTCCTCAGCCAATGGAAGCACAGTGTACATACCACCTTCTCCAGCACGGCTTAACAGCAGGAGGACAGGAGAGGGAGGAGGGGACAGAGCACAGTGGCCTCCATAATACTTAAATGGAAGATGATTGGGATGACCAGAACCCCTCCTAGAGCTGGCCGTCCGGCCAAACTGAGCTATTGGGGGAGAAGAGCCTTGGTGAGAGAGGTAAAGAAGAACCCAAAGATCACTGTGGCTGAGCTCCAGAGATGCAGTTGGGAGATGGGAGAAAGTTGTAGAAAATCAACCATCACTGCAGCCCTCCACCAGTTGGGGCTTTACGGCAGAGTGGCCTGACGCAAGCCTCTCCTCAGTGCAAGACACACGAAAGCCCACATGGAGTTTGCTAAAAAAACACCTGAAGGACTCCAAGATGGTGAGAAATAAGATTCTCTGGTCTGATGAGATCAAGATAGAACTTTTTGGCCTTAATTCTAAGCAGTATGTGTGGACAAAAACCAGGCACTGCTCATCACCTGTCCAATACAGTCCCAACAGTAAAGCATGGTGGTGGCAGCATCATGCTGTGGGGGTGTTTTTCAGCTGTAGGGACCGGTACGACTGGTTGCAATCGAGGGAAAGATGAATGCGGCCAAGTACAGGGATATCCTGGACCAAAACCTTCTCCAGAGTGCTCAAGACCTCAGACTGGGCCGAAGGTTTACCTTCCAACAAGACAATGACCCTAAGCACACAGATAAAATAATGAAGGAGTGGCTTCACAACAACTCTGTGACTGTTCTTGAATGGCCCAGCCAAAGCCCTGACTTAAAACCAATTGAGCATCTCTGGAGAGACCTTAAAATGGCTGTCCACCAACGTTTACCATCCAACCTGACAGAACTGGAGAGGATCTGCAAGGAGGAATGGCAGAGGATCCCACAATCCAGGTGTGAAAAACTTGTTGCATCTTTCCCAAAAAGACTCATGGCTGTATTAGATCAAAAGGGTGCTTCTACTAAATACTGAGCAAAGGTTCTGAATACTTAGGACCATGTGATAGTTTAGTTTTTCTTTTTTAATAAATCTGCAAACATGTCAACAATTCGTGTGCTTTTCTGTCAATATGGGGATTAAAACTTAAATGATTTTAGAAAATGGCTGCAATATAACAAAAAGTGAAAAATTTAACGGGGTCTGAATACTTTCTGTCCCCACTGTATATGTATACTGTGTGTGTGTATACCAGTGGCGGCTAGTCCATTAAGGGTGCACAGGTGCCACCCCTCTCTTTCGGGCCACCCCCTATATGAATAATGGATGGATTCATGCATAGCATGAATCTATCCATGGCCACCGTGGCCACCCCTTTTTCAGGCATCCGGTCCCTTTTAGGATACCAGGAGCCTGAATTACAGCGGTAGGAGTGTTTTTTTTGAAGCAACTGATGTCAGGGCTGGGCTCAGCCCTTCCTTCTCTGAGCTGGCCGCTCAGCTGTCAGCTAATTGCCAGCTCCTATCTCTCCACAGTTACTCAGCTGTTGATGATATCCTGCTTGTTAGTCCTGCCTACTTAAGCCGTACAGTCCAGAGGAGCTCTGCCTTTGCCTTGGTCACATCACAGAAACTATCTCCTGCGATCCTGTTCAAGACTTGCTTTGCTGACATCCCTTCTGGCTCCAGATCCTGCTTGCTGTTCCACTACATTGATCCCTGACTTCTGGCTTGGCTGACTATCCTTTCCGGTTACTGAACTTTGGCTATGTTTTCACTATGTTTGTTCTTTTTACTTTTATTATTAAACAAGTGTGATTTAACTGTACTTCTGTCTCGGCCTGATTTCATGGTTTCTGACAACTGATTAGAGCCAGAGGCTCTAATAAGCTTCAAAAAAGGGTGGACTCGGAGCGCAGAGCATTGTGTCTGGAGCACACCCATGAATATTTGCTTTTCTAACACTGAACTGCCTCTCCACCCATCGGGAAGCACGGGTCTAATACCCATTACCTGATTGGCCTACAGGACAGGTGATCCTATTGGACACCTGGCAGGAGGAAAGAAGAGAAGCAAGGTGGAAGCATGGAGGACACAGGAGCCTCTGCCTGACCGGCTGCCTATCCCACAGCTCACTGCCATCACCCGCTGCCTGAACCACCACCAAGATGGGGTAAGTGCCGTTCAGACAATGAGCGGGCGGGCGGGGGTGCTGGTTTAAATACTACCAGGGGGGTCACAGTGGCTGAATTTGATGGGCACAGTGGCTGAATTTGATGGCACAGTGGCTGCAATTGATGGGCACAGTGGCTGCATTTGATGACACAGTGGCTGCATTTGATGGCACAGTGGCTGCAATTGATGGGCACAGTGGCTGCAATTGATGGGCACAGTGGCTGCATTTGATGGGCACAGTGGCTGCATTTGATGGCACAGTGGCTGAATTTGATGGCACAGTGGCTGCAATTGATGGGCACAGTGGCTGCATTTGATGGGGACAGAGGCTCCATTTAATGTTCACAGTAGCTGCATTTGATGGGCACAGTGGCTGCATTTTATGAGCACAGTGGCTGCATTTGATGGCACAGTGGTTGCAATAGATGGCACAGTGGCTCCATTTGATGGGCACAGTGGCTACATTTTATGGGCACAGCGGCTGCATTTGATGGGGACAGTGGCTGTAATTGATGGGCACAGTGGCTGCATTTGATGGGGACAATGGCTGAATTTGATGGAGACAGTGGCTGCATTTGATGGGTACAGTGGCTGCAGTTGATGAGCACAGTGGTTGCATTTAATGGGGACAGTGGCTGCATTTGATGGGGACAGTGGTTGCATTTGATGGGCACAGTGGCTGCATTTGATGGCACAGTGGTTGCATTTGATGGCACAATGGCTGCATTTGATGGCACAGTGGTGCAATTGATGGGCACGGAAGCTGCATTTGATGGGGGCAGTGGCTGCATTTGATGGGCACAGTGGCTGCATTTGATGGGCACAGTGGCTGCATATGATGGGCACAGTGGCTGCAATTGATAGGCACAGTGGCTGCATTTGATGGGCACAGTGGCTGAATTTGATGGCACAGTGGCTGCAATAGATGGCACAGTGGCCGCATTTGATGGCACAGTGGCTGCAATTGATGGCCACAGTGGCTGCATTTGATGGCACAGTGGCTGCATTTGATGAGCACAGTGGCTGCAATTGATAGTCACAGTGGCTGCAATTGATAGGCACAGTGGCTGCATTTTATGGGCACAGTGGCTGCATTTGATGGCACAGTGGCTGCATTTGATGGCACAGTGGCTGCAATAGATGGCACAGTGGCTCCATTTTATGGGCACAGGCACAGTGGCTGCATATGATGGCCACAGTGGCTGCAATTGATGGCCACAGTGGCTGCATTTGATGGCACAGTAGCTGCATTTGATGAGCACAGTGGCTGCAATTGATAGGCACAGTGGCTGCATGTGATGGGCACAGTGGCTGCATTTGATAGCACAGTGGCTGCAATAGATGGCACAGTGGCTCCATTTGATGCCAAATCTTCTGCCATAAGGTGGGACTCTGGGGGCTCTGCCATAAGGTGGGACTTTGGGTGCTCTGCCTTAGGGTCGGACACTGGTTGCTGTATCGTAGGGTGGGACTCTGAGGGCTCTGCCATAGGGTGGCACTCTGGGGGCTCTGCCATAGGGTGGCACACTGGGGGGCTCTGCCATAGGGTGGCACACTGGGGGGCTCTGCCATAGGGTGGCGCACTGGGTTCTCTGCCGCATGGTGGCACACTGGGGCCTCTGCTGTAAGGTGGCACACTGGGGGCTCTGCCATAAGGTGTTACTCTGGGGGGCTCTGCCATAGGATGGAACACTTGGGGCTCTGATGTAGTGTGGCCACACTGGGGGCTCTGCCGTTAGGGTGGCACACTGGGGGCTTTGCTGTAGGGTGGCACCCCTGGGGGCTCTGCCATAGGGTGGCCACTCTGCGGACTGTGATGTGAGCGTGGCACTCATTATGACTGCTTGTACTCTATATGTTGTTTTGTTTGTTACTTACCCCGACCCACGTACTCTGTACATTATACTGTGCATAGACTTGACCTAGGTGTTCATTGTCTCAACAGTTTCTGGTTTTATTAAGTTCTTCTGTAAGGTTACCTCAGTAAACCAAAAATATTATTTTTTATGCATAAAAAACCATATACTGTATAATGGAAACATTTATTTTAAAAACAAATGATCCTTTGACTGAGATGTATTTGTGTCTGTGAGATTATCAGTTGTGACACATGGGTACATAGGTCTGTGGTATGTTTGCATTTTTTACAAGCAGATGCAGATTCTGTTCAATCCTCCTTTAAGACTCTCCCACTGGCCATGCCCATTGTTCACCATGGTGCACTATGCATGCCACAGGTCATCATCTCCCTGGTAGGGGTTCCGGTGCAGTATTTCGCCCAGGGGCCCATGATGCTATTAAGGTTGCACTGCCCATGAGGGCTCCTCATGAATTCACTGGGTCACCAGCTCTAAGTCTCCTGCCACTCTGCATGTTGCCAAGCTTGGTGCCCCTCTGCATAGGTATGCCCCACATTCATGTTGCATCAAAAAGATGACTGCTACGTGGAAGCCATCTGTAAGCCTGGGGGGGCCCCATAATCTCCTATTGCCCGTGGGCCCCATGAGTTGTCAGTCCGCTCCTAGTGCAGTATTTATTACAATTATACAGGTAAATAACTATATCAGAAATTAAGCTGATAAACTCACATAAAAAGCTGCTGCTCAGCATCTGAGTACAAGGATGTGATGTCAAGCACTAAAGGCTCCACCCCTATGTTTCAATCAGTGGGACATCTATCTATCTATCTATCTATCTATCTATCTATCTATCTATCTATCTATCTATCTATCTATCTATCTATCTATCTATCTATCTATCTATCAGTCTTTGCAGTTTAGGTTGTCTCCCACCTTTGTCACATGGTTCTCCTGCTTCTTAACAGTCAACGAGAGGCTGTCCTCCTTACTGACGCCATTACTCCCATACATCTGTGCTCAGAGGCGGCTCTAGACTTTGTGAGGCCTTAGGCAAAACTTAGACATGAGGCCCCACTGTATTATGAACTGTATTAGGAGGGTACAGTATAGGGGGGGTGGACAGTACAGGGGGTAGGTAAGTGGGCATAATAAAGATATATTTTCCAGCAAGCAGAGCTGCACAGGGAAACTGCTCTCACAGATCCTACGTATTCTGGTAGGCTGTCACAAAGAGAGAAATAAAGGGGGATGGGTGGAGAAAGAAAGAAAGAAAGAAAGAAAGAAAGAAAGAAAGAAAGAAAGAAAGAAAGAAAGAAAGAAAGAAAGAAAGAAAGAAAGAAAGAGAGGGGGATGGAGGAAGAAGGAAGGAAAGAGATGGACAGGAAAGAAAAGAGAAAGAAAAAAAAAAGAAAGATGGACAGGAAAGAAAGAGAAAGAAAAGACAGATGGACAGGAAAGAAAGAGAAAGAAAGACAGATGGACAGGAAAGAAAGACAAAGAAAGACAGATGGAAGGAAAGAAAGAAAGACAGATGGAAGGAAAGAAAGAAAGAAAGAAAGAAGAAAGAAAGAAAGAAAGAAAGAAAGAAAGAAAGAAAGAAAGAAAGAAAGAAAGAAAGAAAGAAAGAAAGAAAGAACGAAAGATAAAAGAAAGAGAAAGATGGACAGGAAAGAAAGAAGGAAAGAAAGAAAGAGAGGGGGATGGAGAAAGAAAGACAGATGGAAGGAAAGAAAGAAGGAAAGAGAGAAAGAAGGAAAGAGAGAAAGAAGGAAAGAGAGAAAGAAAGAGAAAAAAAAAAAAGATGGAAGGAAAGAAAGAGAAGAAAGACAGATGGAAGGAAAGAAAGAGAAAGAAAGACAGATGGAAGGAAAGAAAGAGAAAGAAAGACAGATGGAAGGAAAGAAAGAGAAAAAGAAGAGAAAGAAAGAAAGAAAGAAAGAAAGAAAGAAAGAAAGAAAGAAAGAAAGAAGAAAGAAAGAAAGAAAAGAAAGAAAGAAGAAAGAGAGGGGGATGGAGGAAGAAGGAAGGAAAGAGATGGACAGGAAGAAAGAGAAAGAAAAAAAAAAAGAAAGATGGACAGGAAAGAAAGAGAAAGAAAGACAGATGGACAGGAAAGAAAGAGAAAGAAAGACAGATGGACAGGAAAGAAAGAGCAAAGAAAGACAGATGGAAGGAAAGAAAGAAAGACAGATGGAAGGAAAGAAGAAAGAAAGAAAGAAAGAAAGAAAGAAAGAAAGAAAGAAAGAAAGAAAGAAAGAAAGAAAGAATGAAAGAAGAAAGAAAGAAAGAAAGAAAGAAAGAAAGAAAGAGAAAGATGGACAGGAAAGAAAGAAGGAAAGAAAGAAGAGAGGGGGATGGAGAAAGAAAGACAGATGGAAGGAAGAAAGAAGGAAAGAGAGAAAGAAGGAAAGAGAGAAAGAAGGAAAGAGAGAAAGAAAGAGAAAAAAAAAAAGATGGAAGGAAAGAAAGAGAAAGAAAGACAGATGGAAGGAAAGAAGAGAAAGAAAAGACAGATGGAAGGAAAGAAAGAGAAAGAAAGACAGATGGAAGGAAAGAAAGAGAAAAAAAGAAAGAAAGAAAGAAAGAAGAAAGAAAGAAAGAAAGAAAGAAAGAAAGAAAGAAAGAAAGAAAGAAAGAAAGAGAGGGGGATGAGGAAGAAGGAAGGAAAGAGATGGACAGGAAAGAAAGAGAAAGAAAAAAAAAAAGAAAGATGGACAGGAAAGAAAGAGAAAGAAAGACAGATGGACAGGAAAGAAAGAGAAAGAAAGACAGATGGACAGAAGAAAGACAAAGAAAGACAGATGGAAGGAAAGAAAGAAAGACAGATGGAAGGAAAGAAAGAAAGAAAGAAAGAAAGAAAGAAAGAAAGAAAGAAAGAAGAAAGAAAGAAAGAAAGAAAGAAAGAAAGAAAGAAAGAAAGAAAGAGAAAGATGGACAGGAAAGAAAGAAGGAAAGAAAGAAAGAGAGGGGGATGGAGAAAGAAAGACAGATGGAAGGAAAGAAAGAAGGAAAGAGAGAAAGAAGGAAAGAGAGAAAGAAGGAAAGAGAGAAAGAAAGAGAAAAAAAAAAGATGGAAGGAAAGAAAGAGAAAGAAAGACAGATGGAAGGAAAAGAAAGAGAAAGAAAGACAGATGGAAGGAAAGAAAGAGAAGAAAGACAGATGGAAGGAAAGAAAGAGAAAAAAAGAAAGAAAGAAAGAAAGAAAGAAAGAAAGAAAGAAAGAAAGAAAGAAAGAAAGAAAGAAAGAAAGAAAGAAAGAAGAAAGAAAAGACAGATGGAAGGAAAGAAGAAAGAGAAAGAAGATGGAAGGAAGAAGAAAGAAAGAAAGAAAGAAAGAAAGAAAGAAAGAAAGAAAGAAAGAAAGAAAGAAAGAAAGAAGAAAGAAAGAAAGATGGAGGAAAGAAAGAAAGAGAAAGAAAGATGGAAGGAAAGAAAGAGAAAGAAAGACAGATGGAAGGAAAGAAAGAAAGAAAGACAGGTGGAAGGAAAGAAAGAAGGAAGAAAGAAGAAAGACAGATGGAAGGAAAGAAAGAAAGAAAGAAAGAAAGAAAGAAAGAAAGAAAGAAAGAAAGAAAGAAAGAAAGAAAGAAAGAAAGAAAGAAAGAAAGAAAGAAGAAAGAAAGAAAGAAAGACAGATGGAAGGAAAGAAAGAAAGAGAAGAAAGAAGGAAAGAAAGATGGAAAGAAAGAAAGAAAGAAAGAAAGAAAGAAAGAAGAAAGAAAGAAAGAAAGAAAGAAAGAAAGAAAGAAAGAAGAAAGAAAGAGAAAGATGGACAGGAAAGAAAGAAGGAAAGAAGAAAGAGAGGGGATGGAGAAAGAAAAGACAGATGGACAGGAAAGAAAGAAGGAAAGAAAGAAAGAGAGGGGATGGAGAAAGAAAGAAAGAAGAAAGAAAGAAAGAAAGAAAGAAAGAAAGAAAGAAAGAAAGAAAGAAAGAAGACAGGAAAGAAAGAGAAAGAAAGACAGATGGAAGGAAAGAAAGAAGATAAGAAAGACAGATGGAAGGAAAGAAGAAAGAAAGAAAGAAAGAAAGAAAGAAAGAAAGAAAGAAAGAAAGAAAGAAAGAAAGAAAGAATGAAAGAAAGATGGACAGGAAAGAAAGAGAAGAAAGACAGATGGAAAGAAAGGAGAAGAAAGAAGAAAGAAAGAAAGAAAGAAAGAAAGAAAGAAAGAAAGAAAGAAAGAAAGAAAGATGGAAGGAAAAGACAGATGGAAGTGAAAGAAAGAAGGAAGGAAAGAAAGAAGGAAAGAGAGAAAGAGGAGAAGAGAGAAGAAAGAGAGAAAAAAAAGATGGAAGAAAGAAAGAGAAAGAAAGACAGATGGAAGGAAAGAAAGAGAAAGAAAAGACAGATGGAAGGAAAGAAAGAGAAAGACAAGACAGATGGAAGGAAAGAAAGAGAATAAAAGAAAAGAAAGAAAGAAAGAAAGAAAGAAAGCAAAAGAAGAAAGAAAGAAAGAAAGAAAGAAGAAAGAAGAAAGAAAGAAAGATGCGACAGGAAAGAAAGAGAAAGAAGACAGATGGAAAGAAAGAAAGAAAGAAAGAGAAAGAAAGAAAGAAAGAAAGAAAGAAGAAAGAAAGAAAGATGGAAGGAAAGACAGATGGAAGGAAGAAAGAAGGAAGGAAAGAGAAGGAAAGAAGAGAATAAGCAAGAGAGAAAGAAAGAGAAAAGATGGAAGGAAAGAAAGAAAAGAAAGAGACGATGGAAGGAAAGAAAGAGAGAAGAAAGACAGATGGAAGGAAAGAAAGAGAAAGAAGAGACAAGATGGAAGGAAAGAAAGAGAAAAAGAGAAAGAAAGAAAGAAAGAAAGAAAGAAAAGAAAGAAGAAAGAGAAAGAAAGAGAGGGGGATGGAGAAGAAGGAAGGAAAGAATGACAGGACAGAAGAGACAGATGGACAGGGAGAAGAAAGATGATAAAGAAAGGACAGATGGACAGGAAAGAAAGACAAAGAAAGGACAGATGGAAGGAAAGAAAGAAAGACAGATGGAAGGAAAGA